>NC_056729.1:823410122-823766141 GCF_019279795.1 Protopterus annectens
GTTGATAGAATGACAGCTCAGAAAAGATACATTTAGGCATATTCTACATTCCTTACCATAAACAGGAGTCATATATCTACATCTAATGGAAAACCAGGTACAGCACAATACATTCTTGAAAAAGTATTGCAAACTGTAAATTGCCTTAGAAGCTCTCCCACTCATCTTCTGTGTACATGGCATTGGAAGCTCCTCCCAGTATCATCTCCACTGCACATTTTACTAGGTACTGTCATATCAAACTTTGAAGACCATTCCCTTAGACTGCTAAAGCTTGAGGTGGCCTCCATTTCACATATTTTCTGGCTCTTATAAAATATTTTATGCCGTACTTATAGTCACCCACATTTGATACTTTTATTTCTGCATTTCTTTGTTTCTTTTTATGTCACATATAGCTTGTTTTGTAGCATTAATCTTGAAGCTACATTTGCAGTTGTGGAACAATTGTGATTTACTGCAAGATCTGAGCATTTTTACACATCATACTGCTCATCAATCTCCATAAGTAGAATTATTTATTAAAGTTAACTGTTTGTATCTGAAGTTAGTATGAGAAATTAGTCACACTTGTGGGAGAAATGACGATTGTGGAAAAGAACGACACCAGACTGCATCGTTGGGAGGCTGGGGCTTCCAGCCTACTCTCACAGGGAACCAGCATCATCAGCAGGCTGAGAAACATGCCAGGAGAACCGGAAGCCAGCCATTAGCTTGCACAGGATGAGGAGAATGCTGGATTTGCTGTTAGCTTTAGATTTACTGTGTGGGAATTAATTCAGGTGAGGAAACTAAGTGTGTGTGTGCGTGTGTGTGTGTGTGTGTGTGTGTGTGTGTGTGTGTGTGTGTGTGTGTGTGTGTGTGAAAGTAACTTGTTTTACGCTAATCTTCAGAAAGATACTATACACTGACCCAACTGCATGCACCGATAAAACTAATATTGCCAGGTGAAATCCGCAGTTAAACCTCAAATATCCTGTCTCATTGAACAATGTAGTGTTATATTTATTTAAACATAGTACTGTTAGTGGAAAAACTGTGGAAATTGCCGGGTTTCCAGACTCTGCTTATCATTTCCTACTAATGCCTAGGTAAGAACAAAAGAGATCATGTGTTTACAGCTGAACTGCTGTAACCAAAAGAGTAACTCTGACAACTATAGGTGCTTGGATGCATTAGATTTGCTCACGAGATATGGAACTTGGACAAGTTTTAGTTGCTTGCTCAGTGCTTTAATTTGTATGGCTTTTAAGCTGACTATAGTAAACCATTTAATATTCATGGCTTTTAATAAACTTTGCCCCTCCATATACACACATTGTCCCATTTTTCGTGGATATATGGAGATGATCTCAGCTTATGGTATTTCCGCCCTCTGTTCAAATGTCTCCCTTTTGAGCATTTAGTAAGCACTTTAATATTCATGGGTGTTAATATGTATATTGTGATATTGTTCCGAGGTGTAGATGTTTCTTTGCTTCTCAATAGCTGCAGTCCTTTTGATTCCTCTCTATTTTTTATTTTATTGGGTTGATGGCCCGGGAGTAAATAGCCGCTATTTCTCTCCCCCATACCTTCATACAGAGAGAACATCTTTATTCCAGCCCAGACATTCTGATTTCCCTTTCAGAGCTGCTCTGATCTGATGTCAGGCCAAAAAAAAATGAAGCATGGTCTTTCTGAGTCCAATTTGACATCCATGGACTCGTCTTTTCTTTCACAGCTAACAAGGGATGGTCAGTGTGGGGACAAGGTTGAGGTCTAAAGAGGGGATACTTGCAAGTGGAATCTAAAAAAGAAAGACATTTTTTTTTGAGGATAGGTAGATGAAGGCAAAATGCGGGAGAATGACAGCAAGAAAGGAGATTAGTGGGCGCAACAGCTGCCTTTTGGGGGGAGGGGAGCTCTTTTCCCATTTTTTTCTCTTGCAAGCTGCTCATGAATAGGATTTGAGCACATTGAAATTGATTTATATTTATTGCTGTTTGAAACATTTATTATTCTCAAAGACTTTGAGAACCTGAAGGAAGAGACAGAAAAAGAAAAGCCCTTTTCTGCATTAAAGAGGTATTAAAGCAAGCCGGTGAGATAATATTCAGGAACCGAGTGGAATTTGATTTGCTTTCGCATTTTAACTTCTCAAGTGCTACAGTTTCCAGCACTGTATAAATTATTTTTTTCCCAATATGCAAGTCTAATCTCTCCTGCATGTCTTAAAAGATTTTCTACTCCTATTTGTTGACTTTAAGTGTAGGTTTATACTAAAACATGTATTTATTGGTTGAGAGGTCTTGACTCCAACTCTTAGCTGAGATATATAAGTATCCTGTTTTTTTTCGATTATTTATACAGTTTATTGTTTCTAGCAATTTATACATAGCACTTTTATTGTAATCTGCACGGGTAACTGATTTGTTTGCTGTTAAAGCATTCTGTATCTTTACAAATCTTTATCTGTTTAAAAACTTTCATTTTGTGGCATTCTCTAGTGCTTTGTAGGCTAATAGCTTTGCAGTTGCCCGCCCCTACTGTAAATCTGATCTGGGACACTCCTCCCAGTCTAGCGTCATTAGCTCATTCTACCTAATACAGAGAGAACATTTGATAAGGCCTTCTGTTTCTCCTTTTTCCCTTTCAAAAAAAAAAAAAAACATTTTTGCCTGAATTACCTTAAGTTCTGACTGTGCTTCTCAAACATTTTGGAAATATAGAGTATATTTTAAAGCAGTTATTATAACTGTAATTGCCTTAATATTGCTACAACTCAAGTGCTCTAGGTTGCACTGCATCTGAAGTATTTGTGTGTTTCAGCTGCTTTTCTGTATATATAGACTTCTCTGTATATGTAGACTAGCTACTTATTCTGCTGTATTACTGCCACTTAAATCGTTTTTCAGTTGTGCACTTGCCTTGCTTCATTTAAAAAGTTTTAAATTGCTAATTTTGTAGAGTTTTAATTGCATTTACTGTTTAGGATTACACACTCAAGTGTGTTAGACTTTTCTGTGTTTATTTGCTGTATTATTGCATTGTTTAGCCTGTTTCAACAAAAAAATATATATATATATATATATATATATATATATATATATATATATATATATATATACTATCTTGTTTGCTCGTTTCCCACCTTTTCCTAGCCAGTCCATATCCCAGGCCTTGCTTGTCTCAGGACTTTATTTTCTGTGCTCAGAGCTATCCAGACCTTGCTGTGGCAGAGGGAGGTCCTACTGCCTACCAGTGGAACTGGTGGGCATTGTGCTGCCTGTCTGGCGCGGGAGGAGTGGTTTCCAGCTCTGAAGTTGTAATTTTGTTGGCCTTTTGGGGCTGATTTCTGTCCCTTTTAACTTTCTGGCTTAAAAACGCGTGTGCTTGCACATTTTTCACATCGTGCAGCACAACAAGGCTACAGTTAAAGTATTCCAGGTGCCATAAAGTCTGCTCTTCAAATTTTCCCTTAAAACTAGCTGGTTTCTCAGTAGTAGCACTAAAATCTGAACCCCTGTGACTAGCACTTGCTCTAGAACCTGCTGTAAAGCACTAGGAAGCCTGAAACTGACACAAGCACTCAGCTCTCCTTGTCAATAAGGAGAAATTAATCATAGGCACTAAACAGCCTACAATTGCAAAGTACCTTGCAAAGGTAAGGGAAAACAGCTATTAAACCTTACAAAAAAGCACCTAAACAGGCATGTCCAAGGGTCAGCTTCCGGTGGTTTCTCCTGTCCACCTGGTGAATCTGGGCATACTGGAGCAATGCGGCAACTGCCTCATGTACACAGACAATCCTCTCCTCCTATCACCCAACACTACAACCTGCGAGAGATGCACTTACATAGCCAAACTGGAAGCAAAGCTCTCTCCGGTCAAGACTGTGTTAGACAGTCAAGAGGAGAAAGCTAACACCTGCATTACACCTCTAGCAACTCATAGCCCTTCAAAACCCATACCATCAACTCCCACACATAGCAACACTAAACCCACATATGCGGAGGCCCTTAACGTTAACCTGCCCAAGCAATAAGGACCTCCGAAGCTGAAACGCAAACAAACACCAGTCACAACCAAAGTGACACATAGCTCACAACACCAGTGTGCCACCCAGCAACAGCCCCTAAGGCAAGACAATGTACCCAACACTTTAGTCATAGGTGACTCTATAGTCAGACACACTGATGTCCCACTCACCAGGCTGAACAAGGAGAAAATTACAGTCAGCTGCCTATTGGGTGCCAGGATCCACCACATAACACATGCACTCAAGTCACTCCACAACAAGTACAAATACGACTCTGTCATTGTCCATGATGGAGTAAATGACTTGAGACATACCTCCCTGGACTACATGAAAAGATACATGGAAGAGTTCTTGGATCATGTGACCCAGGCAGGTATGACCCTAGCCCTGAGTAGCATCCTGCCTTCGCCCAGAATGATACCGCAGTATAAGGACAAAATGATTGACTTCAACAATTGGCTAAGCTTCTGGTGTCATTCATAGGGGATCCAGTATTTGTCTGCCTGGGAAGACATGATCGACAAACCATGATGCTTTGCCAGAGATGGTCTGCACCTGTCACCCCTGGGATTCAGGTTACTGGCTAAAGCTCTTGCCACCCCTACAGTGCCTTTTGTAGGCAAGGCTCAAAGGATAAAACCACCACTGTAACAGATACAAGCATGCAAAATCTGAAGGTAATGCTACTCAATGCTAGAAGTCTAAACCTCAAAATGCACTCTCACGAGGCACTCCTAAAATGGAGAACATCGATATCTGTGCAGTGACTGAGACCTGGTTCAAGGCTCCAGAGAGCACCCCTGCAATACCAGGCTACAATTTTTACCACACTTTTCGGCCACAAAACCAAGACTGAAACACTAAATGTGGAGGAGTGTCAATATTCACCAAGGATATTCACATCTCCAGGCTAGTTGCCCAACACAATGCATCTGAAATTCTCCAAGTGCAACTAACACTAGGTAAGACTGCAATCCAAATTGTAGCTTGCTACAGATCCCCCACCATACCCCAAGATTCTCACTACACCTTCCTAAACTTACTGGAAAATAAGATACAACCAAACACCCTATAACTAGATGATTTCAACTACCCTGCTGGGAAAACTACTCAGGTACCAACTCCTTTTCCCAATGGTTCCTGGAATTCATAAATTCCAACGCCCTGGATCAACTAATCCATTGTCCCACCAGGGGCTCCAATATCCTAGACCTGGTCATTACCAACATGGGAGATAGATGCTCCACACCAGTGGTCACCCCCTCATTGGTCAGGTCTGACCATAAGCAAATCACGCTTGACATCCACATCCCACCCCAACCCCCCCAGTAAGGAAACCTCCTTAAAAAACTTCTCTAAAGCCAACTTCATGCTACTGAAGTCAGAAGTGACAAACTTCACAACACCCATGCAGACAGGATCTGGAAGTTTGACTGCAGAATCCTACACTAAGGCAATGTACAAGCACATCCACTCGTGCATGAATTGTGCCATCTCAAATAGAACCAAGATGCTCTTCTCCAAAAAAAGGAAGCCAATCTGGTGGTCCCCCACTATAAACAAACTATACAACAGAAGTAAGAAACTGTTGCAGAAAAGAGAAAATCCTCAAAAGCTAGTTACGAAAATAAAATTGCCAAAGATTCCAAAGACAACCACAAGGCATTCTATAGTTATGCCAAGAATCTAAATGGCAATGCTCAGATCTGCTCTGAACTACAACAGAATGGCATTAAATATACTGATCCAAAGGATATTGCCAATATCCTGGCAGATCGATTTAGTGCCAACTTCACTCCCCTCTCACCCCCTAAAGGGCCCATCTCAATACCAAAAGTTTGCCAAATTCTGATAATCACAGCCACACAGGTAGAAACAGCACTTTCCAAAGCTAAGAATACAGCATCCATGGGACCAGATGACATCCCAGGCTTTGTACTACATGAACTACAAAATGAACTGGCACCCCACCTAAGTGTCATGTTTAATCATAGCCTCACCTCAGGCTTCGTGCCCACTGAGTGGTGCACAGCTACAGTTATCCCGCTCCACAAGGGAGAATCCACCTTGGATCCCGGGAACTACTGTCCCATCAGTCTGACAAGTCTGATCTGCAAGGGCATGGAATGCATTATCATGGAACTTATAAACAAAGACATTGGCAACCTCCAGACACTGGACCCCACCCAGTTTGGGTTTGTGAAGGGCCTGACCTTGTCTCCTGAATCTGATTGACTTCTTTGGTCTCCAGAGCTGTGGGCGAGGGTAAGGAGGTCCACGCAGCCTATCTGGACCTCACCAAGGCCTTCGATACCATCTCCCACTCTGGAATCATAGATAAACTTACTAAGCTGGGCATAAATCCCTATGTCACTCGATGGGTTGCCAACTGGCTTACTAACAGAACCCAGACTGTAAAAGTAGCCAACTCCAAATCCAGCTCCAGACAAGTGACAAGTGGAGTACCTCAGGGTTCAGTCCTGGGACCACTTTTGTTTGGCATCTACTTCTTTGAAGTACAGGCCAACACTAAGGGACTCGGGCTAACAAAGTTTGCAGATGACTGCAAACTGGGAGCCATTATTGTATCCCCAAATGATGTGGATATTGTACAAAAGGGCCTTACAGAAACAGATGCCTGGTGCCAGAGCCATGGGCTCAAGCTTAATGCCAAGAAATGTATAGTCATCCCCTTTGGAAAAAAAACATGTACCTATGAACTACCACATAGGTAGCAGGACACTAAACATCGAAAGTGTGATGAGAGACTTAGGGAGACAAGTGGACAGTGGTCTCACTTTCGATAACCACATCGCCACAACAGTCAGGAAATTCTTCTACATGGCACACCTCATCACTAAGGGCTTTTCATCCAGAAAAAAGGAGGTCATTGTCCCACTGTACTCATCCCTCATTAAACCCATTACAGAGTATAATGCCCCATTTGGTATGTACCTCACAAGACATCTGCAACAGCTGGAAAGGCCACAGAAATACCTCACTAAAAGAATCACAGGCCTAAAGCAGATGCCATATGCTGACCGTCTAAAAAAACTCCAGCTATACTCTGTGGCATATCGTCTACTCAGAGGCGATCTCTGCTTAACATACAAGGCCATGTCAAACCCTGAGCTGTTGGACATGCTCCACTTAAAGAAATCCAAATCCCTCAGAGCCACACACTCCAGGGATCTAAACCTTATCATCACAATGAACAAAACATGCTGGAAGGATAGGTTCCTGACCCAGAGACTCCCCATACTCTGGAATCGACTGCCCATACATGTCAAGCAGAGCACTTCATTGACCCTCTTCAAAAGGAACCTTGATGATTGGATGGGAGATAGGAAATTCACCCCGGGGATCATGTCAGTCACCCTAATTGACAGGGGCCCAGAGAAGTAAATATTGTGGGAAAAAATTTCCAGGGAATTGTTATGGCTAGGCTTGCATAGGCCTTAGGGCCAATAGCCTAGTACCAACCTATGAACCTATGATGAGCTTCAGAATAAAATGTAGCTTGGCCCCACGTGATAACTTAATTGACATCTATGCCTAATTTTTTTATACACACATTTAACGTTTTGCGCTTGCATCGAGTGCGGACAAGCTTCAGAAAACATTCCTTATGTTACAACTGTTGAAAATGAATATAATATACAAGTCTTTGAAAAAAGAGCCATAATTAACTTTGATTTGATTCGACAGATTAAACTGCTGATTATAAGAGCAGTAATAAAGGTAAATACGTGGAACATCTGCATATGAAACACTATTAAATATATTCATATGACTTTTTAGACAATGGGCAGGATTCACGAAGCCTCCGTGTATGAGTTATAACTCATACACGGAGGCTGCAGTTAAACGGAGTGATGTCAGCATGCTCTGCATATTAATGAGAGCATGCTGAATCACACTTAAGGCCAACACAGTCCATGTAAGACAGTAAGGGGCATGTCCGTAGGCCGAGCCCTGTAAGCGGACACGCCCCCAGAAGAGGAAAACTACCCAAAGTAAACACCCACGACAGAGTCCATGGAAATGTGAATAAACAGAACACAACACATGCCCCCACAGACTATGAACAGAAAACAAATAAATAAACATGTTTTATATATATTTTTTTAAATTGTAAAAATGTTTAACCGTGAGTGCGCTCGTTTGCGCGGGTGTGCCCGTAGCGCAGCTACAGTTAGCAGTCAGTGGGAAAGCATATAAGAACTAAATATGCAAAATAAGCCAGGAAGCAGTAGCGTAGCGGTAGAGATGTTGGCTGAAGAGCAGTCATTCATGGTTCGAGCCCCCACAACACCATTTTTTTTTCAAAATAAGCAGGAAACAAGTCCCTGACAAATATGTACACATAAAACCCCAATTTATGTAAAATGTAATGAAATAGCCCATTTATATTAAAGACATGTGAGGTAACAAAAGAATAAAAAATGCCAGATGTGCTCATAGCTGAGCTACAGTTTAACAGAGTGAGTGCAGCTGCCCGTAGATGAGCAGTGGTTTAACTGGTGCAAAATGAGTGCCCGTAGCTGAGCAGTGGTCTAACATGCTAAATCTATGTGCCCCTAACTGAGCTGAGCGTAATATGCGTGCCGATAGCCAAATGAGGCTTAAACCAGCGTACCCCATTTGCGCGGAGCTGCGCACCGCGCAAACAAACTAACCGACGGGCAACGTTGAGCAAGCCGTATCAAAACTGCCTTTACACAGACACACCCCTCAGCATGTCTAGACAGTCATGAAAAATAAAAAGCAGTGGCCAGGTTCGAACTCAGGATACTATACACCATAGTCAAGGTACAGAACCACTAAGCCATGACAGCAGTACCTAGAAATGCAATAATAGCTAATATATAGGAATGAATACAAACTACAGCATGACAATGCAGGTTTACTGAAGTTGATACAATTCCAAAATGGCCAATCACAGATATGTGTGGGAAAAACGGACTATATAAGCCCTATAGGCAGGAATACACAACATAAACGATTGTAGAACTGACCTGCAGGCAGAATGACAGGAGTAGGAGAGGGTAGTTGCTTCCGAGCACAGAGGTGGGGTGTTGAGGAGTCCAGATACATGGTCTGGCTCCTAGTCCATAATCATGAGGCCCAACTCATGCAGGGCCAGGTCCTCTGGGGAGCATACAGGGCCGAGGCGTGGGACCGGTTGGCTCATGATCTCACCAGTGCCACAGGGATTCCAAGGACTGGTGAGCAGGTCCGTCACCACCATGCAGACGTGAAGAGACGTAAGCAGGACCAACTGAACCTTTGGATCCAGGAGGCCCGGCAAACACCCAACGCCCCACTACTGAGTAAGTAACATTTAATTATGTATGTAAGAAATTAAACTAGCTGATATTATGGAGATGTGTATTCCAATATTACTTCATTTATATTACAGCTGCAGGTGTCCATTCTGCGAACTGCAGAGCCTATGGCGATAGGCTGGTGCGGTTGCATCACCAGGCAGGTCAGTAATCCACTACCAGTAACCATAAAGAAATATAAAAGTATGACAGTCAGCAAAAGAGTGCAGTGTAGTCAGTAAGGAATAAAATCTGCAAGTAACAGTGTGAAAGTGTCTGCAAGTCTTACTTGATTACAAAAGTGTTTCAGCCTGTAAGTTAAACCGAAAAATGAAACTGTCTGACATATATTCTGAAATAAAAATGCCCTACCTGTAAGAAAATAGTACACAACCTGCAGCAGGCTGAGAAGTATAGCTGCAGAAGATGATGAAATCACATGTGTGAAATATATCCCTGTGGAAATACTGAAACATGACAGAAGTGAGACTGCTGGAAAGGATTGTAATAACTACAGGTAAAACATGTCAATAAAGCCTAGAAGTAAGTACCATCCTGAATAATAAAATGAAAGCAAGTGAGACAGTGTGAGAAAGTGTCATGAATCCAGCAATACAGTAGTAATAATCCCTGAATAAAGTATACTGCAGTCAAGACAGAATGAAATGCATGTGAGATTCAAAACCAAACAGCGAAATCTGTTCAAAGTGTTGCTGCATGTGGGATGTGTATCCCAAAATATGGATATGTTGCTCTCAGTCTGAAATATGCAGATCGGATGATTGTCTGATATACCAAACATCCACACTTGTCTACAGCTATATAAAGCAAATGTAGCAAGATGATGTAGCTGAACAAAGCTAGATATGAATGTGCATGAAGAACACTAAAATGTATATTGATGTTGCAGTAACAGTCCTATCACCAAGTTGAAATAGTTATCATATAAGAAACTGTAGTTAGAACAGTAGTGTGTATATAACTGTAGCTATTAGAAATGTACAGCATATGTATTGTTATTCGAAGGTGTTAATATTACTTTCTTTACCCCACCCAAAACCACATATAACCCATTCCACTTGAAAATGGTATGTGCAATCACAATTAACGTTTGTCCTGTTGGGTCATATATATCTGCATGTCCGTTGATGCATCTGCCCTGTTCATACATCCGCACCTGATGGCCTGTTGCCATCAATTAACCCTGCATGTTGTTGGACTGTGTATTTCTGTTCATATTATGCATGTGTTATGCATGCTGTTCAATGGTGTGAATATCTGGGTGTTTGGTTAATGGGAATACTAATGCATGCTGTTACTACTAATTGTGAATGGTATTATATGTCACTAACCCAAACTGTCATGACATAATGCAAAACATAGGACGACAGGGAAGGTGGGTTCCAGCAGACCCACCTCTCCCACCTCAGCTGGCGAGTGCACCTGGCACTAGTGCTGAGTCCGGACCCCCCTCTGGTGGCCCTGTGCCACTTGCAGGTGGAAGCACTGCAGGGGATGGGGCTCGCCCCCCCTCTGCAAGTGTGGCCAGAGGAGAACCACCACTCACCCTCTGTAGCGTCCAGACTCTGGTGTGTAGTGAGATTCGGGACTCTGTTCTTGAGCACCTACGCCAGCTCGAGGCACAGGTGGCGCAACTAATGGGCATGCCTGTTGCCCCGCCTACACAGCCCCCAGCACAGCCCCATCCTGGGCAGTGAAGGAACAGTGGCAACTGCCTATGGGTGGGGATATCAGTTCCACTGTTGCCATCTGTGGGCTCATGGGCTCTGGATATCCAAACCTCCATCCCCGTCAATTGTGTAACCCCCCCACACGTGTCATACACCGCCCCTGTATGCGTCTTGTTTGTCTTGTCTGTTTACCTACCCAACCTATCTCCCCAGCTGTACCGACTTCCTTCACCTGACATACCACTCTCACCTGAAAAAAAAAAAAAAGGGCACTCTGTACCCACAAAAAAATTACGCACCATACATAGCTGCCCATTCCGCACACATGTCTGCTGGACATGGAACCTATCAATTACAATTGGCTGTACAACAAGTATTATTGTTGTCCTGACACCTCTCTCAGGGGTGGAAGGTTTCAAATGTCACACCAAATTACATACATATGCACAGCTGTTGCTGATGAAGAAATGGGCAGCTATAGGCCTTACCTACATCCCTCCTGCACATCCCAAGCTTGTTTCCCTACTGTCTTGCCCTCTTTGTGACCCCTTTTTCACCACTTTCCTGTCTCCCCATTTTCTTTTCTTTCAAAGAAAATAGCGCGGGTGTGCGCCAGAGTAAGCACCGTTAAGCGTTTGCAAGCAGGTGTGCGCTTGTGTGCGCGGAGCTAAACACCAGTGCGCATGCGTGAGCTCCATGCAAACCAGTGCTAACCCGGTTGCAACTGCTTAAAAGTGCCTTAGTCACTTTGATTGACAGGTCCTGTACTCAGTTCAAAAGCAAAATACAATCCCACTGTCAGTCCCGAACCCAGGACCTTGGAAACACTAGTCTGTACGACCTACCACTAAGCCATGACTCTTATACAAAAACATTGTACTAAAATAAATATAACATGTAATAGTAGGGATGAATGTAAAAGGAATATAGGATGTGTAGTACACAAAGCATGTCATTTAAAATTACTGTCAAAACTACTGGATTTCCATAATAGTAGTGTGTGAACAGAAACAGCCATGCTAGTTGGCAGCTTGTAGATAATAAGGTCAGTTAAAGTACATAGATATATGTATGCATATGTACATGTATATATAAAAATATATATCTATATATAGTTGTAGGAGTCAATGTGCATACACACTTGCTACAGGGAACATGAGAGAGGAATGGAGAATTGTGAATATACAACACAGCCTGAATCATGAGAGAGATACTAACCTTTACACTCACAGAACACTGTCCACAGCATGCCAGCATGGTCCCCGCCCTCACAATCTGAAAGGGCAACGCCTATCCCACATACCCTTTTATAGCACTGACCTGAAATCACAGTGAGAACTGCAATCAGTACACAACTGGCTGTATGCAATTAGCAAATGCTGGCTTACAATTGGTGCAGAGGCCATCACATGGACCTATGCAGATACCTACAAAAGCATCCAGTGCTAACACTCCCCACATGCAATACATTCATTGCATTGTCTGTAAGCAGACAGAGGGAGAGCGAGAAGTGAGAGAGAGAGAGAGAGAGAGAGAGAGAGAGCAAAAAAAAAAATAAAAATCAGACACTGTGACTCTGTCAACCGAAGTTTTCAGCACTGACAGTAGCAGCAGCAAGCAGAAGCTGTGGTAACGCAACCAGCTGTGACAAACAGAGGTAATGCAAAGTAGCAGGTTAATAGTGTGCATACTGTGAACCCTCCAAATGTGTCATAGGTCTGTATCCATAGGTATGTCCATGTGATATTTTTATTTATTTATTTATTTTACATTTGTTAACCAGGCTAGTCTGGCTGGATACATGTCCATTTTCAGCAGAGGCCCAAGGAGAAAAGCTCCACTATCATACTATAAACTTTACAGTTCTGTGTACGTAGTTCCACCAAAAGGGGAAGACCATACATCACATGTCAATCAGTCTTAGGCCATGATCCTGGCAGCATTTGTCTGTGCATTGGCCCAGCAATGGCTGTAGTGACTGCTTTGAAAGGTCAGCCAGGTTCAAAAGTCAGGATCAGCCCATCCCAAAGGCACACTGGCTGGGAACAAGTGTCTGCAGGTACCCGATGTCACTGCATATGCATCCCATACTGCATAATTCCATAGCTTAGCAGACCAGGCCCATTATGCATATGATGTGGTAATTCCCAGGGTCAGTCGAGGTGCCCCCTTAGTGGTGTGGGACCACTGTTGCTGTATGCCACTGTCCAGGTACATATCCTGTAGTACGGCCAAGATAAACTATCAGTGTTATATGCGGTTGTATGTCCTCTTGGAGTGCCGGTAGCACACATCCAGGGGTACCACGAGGTCACAGTGATGCTGTGTGTTCTCCTCTGCTGAGGGTGGCCCTCACCTGGACATGTGAGATGATAGGGAGGTTACATCCAGCTGGGATAAATATTTTAAAGGTGGGGGAGAAGGAGGGGGATCGTGCACGAACATGTCTGCAAGATTGTTGCCAATATCCATGTGTTTGGTGAATGTTAAGTAGGTGTGGATTAACACAGAGCATATCTGAGGCATGTGGTCCATATGTGTAACATAACTGAAGAAGGCCTTGTGGTCATCCATAGTGTTTGTGTCCATTTCCCTCCCAGAGTAGGCCATGGCCTTTGTTATGATGGACCGTAGCGTAGTACCAGTGCTGACCACAGATGCCTTCCCTTAATGTGAATGTGCTCTGTCCTGCAGTAGCCTCCTGCTATTGTTATACAATCTGCCTCTGTCTGGGGTCCACCGGACAGGATGCCTAACCTTTGTGCATAGGGTCTGGGTTAGACATGTGTGTGCAAGTTCCATGCAATCCGTGGCATGTCCGTGGTAAGCATTTGCAAAGGGGTCAGCAGTGTGGCTTGTGGCTTCCACTGGCCCAGTGTGCTGCATGGATACCATCTCAGTCCCAGCAAGTGAATAACTGTCTAATCACATACATATCAAAGTAGTCTACTGTGCTGGTGGTGGTGGTGGGATATGTATATCCAGGCTGAGTAACGTCTGTCCACATCACAGTAGTGGACGGTGTCCCACATACAGTACCTTGGGATGAACCCCCAGAGTGAGGTTGTGCATTGCACCTGTCAGTGTGTGCTGACTGATGGGGCATGCTACTATGTTGTGTGGAATGTGGCAGGTATTGTTGCACAGGTGTTGGCTGAGCACTGATATCTGGCCATGTACCTGTGTATCCACCACGACACACACATGCAACATATGGGAGTAGTAGTATATCACTACACATGAGTATCATGTATAGTATGTGTGCCATATATTGCTGACATGGTCTGCTGATATCCTGTCTGTGTTCTCTTCCAGGGAGATGGTGCGACAGCGTAACCCCGCCTACTCTGTGGTGGAAGATGAGGAGATCCACCAGAGCCTGGTGCAGGAGTATGACATCCTGTTTTCCCACACCAGTCAGAATCAGCAGGAGAGGGCCGCACTGTGGCAAGACCTTGTCCGTAGGGTAAATGATATTGGCACGCATAACAGGACATATGAGCAGGTACGACATCACTGCAGTGATTTAATCCGAAGTGTCCGGCAGCGTGCATCAGATATCCACAGGCAACAGGTCGCCACAGGAGGTGGGGTGGCCACACATCCCCCCCTCACCAGACTGGAGGGGCTACTCCTAAGTGTTGTGGCTCCAGCCCTGGAACACCAACAGCAGTACACCTGCATTATGATGGAGGCTGGTTCCACACAGCAGCACGACATGGGCGTGCAGGTAATATGCCATATGTACACCTGACTGTTCTGTACACTGTATCATATGCAATATCAATGGCACAGTTGTGCCCACTGACATTAATCTCATCATTTCTGCAGGTCCCTCCAGGGTTACAGCAAGACAGGCCATCCATGCTGGTGAGTGTGTTTAACATAACCTATAATAGTCCTGATAATGCTAGTAACAGTAGTGTAACTCAGTAGTGCTCTGTGTGTATACTGCGGGGTGTGCATGTGTGCAGGTGTGCCTGTGCCCATGTGTGCATGTGTGCATGTGTGCAGGTGTGCCTGTGTCCACGTGTGCATCTGTGCATGTGTGCCTGTGTCCACGTGTGCATGTGTGCATGTGTGCATGTGTGCCTGTGTCCACGTGTGCATGTGTGCATGTGTGCATGTGTACACATGACCACGTGTGCATGTGTGCATGTGTGCATGTGCCCATGTGTGCATGTGACCACGTGTGCATGTGTGCATGTGTCCATGTGTGCATGTGCTCACGTGTGCATGTGTGCATGTGTCCACGTGTGCATGTGTCCACGTGTGCATGTGTGCATGTGTGCCTGTGTGCATGTGTGCATGTGTGCCTGTGTGCATGTGTCCATGTGTGCATGTGTGTATAAGTGCATCACTGGTAACAATGTCTGGAGACTGTAAACTGTGTTTCCTGTCTTCATCCCACAGGTTCTGGGGCTGCTCTGGTGACCTGCAGCAGGGAACCTGAATCCTGTGCCACGGCTACTGGTAATGATGATATTTGTGTAATGGTACAGGAAGGTGTGTCAGGGTCTGCCATTGGTCAGCCAATTGACAGTACACAGCTGTCAACCCCATCATTGCGCACAGTCATCCTGCCTGTACATCCTTTGTCACCATTGTCCCTAGGTGATGGACAGGATACAGTGGGCATAGACCAGGGTAATGTGGTACCTGTGGCACATGCGTCCCCACACAGCAGCCATGGGCAGGGTCCTCCGATGGTACCACACAGACAGTTGCCCATGGGTTCTCGTGGGAGCATCCGTGGGCGTACTGCCTCTGGCTGACGTGCCCAAAGAGGTCTGTCAACCTCAGCTATGTTTTGGACTGTCATGCAGGCACAGTCACGTATGGAAAGGTACACCAGACAGGGTCTGAGGGAGCTGAGAGCATGTCGCACAGCCATGACAGACAGTATGCGTGACATTGCGGATGCTATCCGTAACTTCACTGATGTCATAGACAGACATTGTGGGGACATATTACAGCAGTTCCACAACCAGATGTCCATGAGCCAGGGCAATGGTGGGCGTTTGCGGCGTCGACGTGGCCGTATGCCGGCAGCAGCAGCAGCTGGCAGTCGGCGCGGACGACAACAGGCTCGCGCACGCCCCCATAGTGCCAGCAGCAGCCCCAGCAATGCTGGGTCTGTGCTGTCATCAGAACGCCCCAGGAGACCACGTGCACGTGGCTCTGGACAGTCCCAACAGGGACTTGTGTCCAGTCAACACACTCCCGCTTCTGATGACAGTACCCAGTCTGGCTTTGTACTGGATACGGTCCGTAGCATCCCTGCCAGGCACAGGTACCGTGTCCGTGCACACAGACACTGATCTGTATGGCCTGCCAGGTGCAGTCTGTGGCTGTCCACAAACCCCTGTATATGGCAGCCATGAGGTGGAACTGTGTGCGTGCATACACACATGCAAAATGTTAACACCTAGGGCAACCACATACATGCACACACTGCACCAACACTGCCCCACCCTGTACTGCTGCCCTCACCAACACACATACACACACATGTCAATTGGTGGTATCAGTGGCTGACTCAGGCATACCTAATCCACACCCTGTGCATATGATGACACTGTGCCACCTCCTGCAATCTCCAACATCATTGCGGGAACAGGTAAACACGTTGCTGATGCACAGGGTGACTACATAGAAGTGTATTAGTAGTATCATGTTGGTAACAGTACAGTGTGCTGCTATGACTGTGTGTTTATCCCAGCATGCCTGTTGCAGTAACTGTATGAATGTCCTGAATTGTTATCTGCACCCATAGTACATACCAAAGTATAACAGCTGCACATAATTGCATGCTGGTGGGAAGGGTGTCAACAGATAGCCACATACATGGGTAGCACAGGGGAAAGCTAGCAAGTAGTGATATGCAATGGTGGACATGTACAGTAATGGTGTCAAGTTGCCCACAACAACTATGCCATGTGGATGTTCGTGCATGTAGATATGTGTGCAGTACCAATGTAATCCAAATCACAAATAAGTATGACATAATATCGGTTCTACCATGGGCATCTGCGCTGCGTATTCCTGGGTACATGTTGATAGTGCCTACATATTTGCATTGTTACTTACTGTTATTGTTACCCCTTCTTTGTTGTATAATGCACTACTTCCAGCCCTGTTTACTGTAGCTTTGTTTGCATGCATGTTCGCTTGGGGTCCCCTGGAACACTGCTTACACCTGCAATGCAGAGTTACAGTGCTTCTGTAGACTTCTAGTGACATCTGCATAGCGTACGATACGTATGTCAACTTTACACATGACAGAACGTCACTGTCTGTCCTGTACGCATGTATGTTGCCTGTGACACATTGCACACGTCTTACCTGGCATTTACCCACGTGTGCAGTCATATATGTCAGTGCTATGAAACAGTAGCGGTACACCCACACATACACACCTTCAGTATGTTGTTCCCCATTGGCCCTATGTGTTGGTACTCACCATGGCAATCACACTACTAGGGTAGCATGTGCAAAGGTAACCTGTGAATCGCCTCTATGGTCCAGTTGTGGTTTATGTGAGTCATGTGTCATTGTCACAGCTGCCACATGTATGCAGTCAGCCATCACCCTTGGCCAGGAACGTACAACACATGTGTGGGATGCCACCACACAGCCAATCTGGGGACTGGTCTCTCTGAACCCAGTAATGCCATACCCTGTCAGGTGGCATGTCATATATACTACGTCCTGGACAAGCGTCAACCCCAATCCCTGCTGCTACTATTGATAATACCCCTGAAGATGTTCCTGATAGTTTTGACCAGTTCTTTACTGAGGCATTTCAGGCCCTAGCTAGCCATCTACCTCCTAGCCCCCTGGTCCTGAAAGTAGCACCCCTAGAAAACTACTTGCGTCCAGCTGCCAACCAGTCACCACTTCACTTCTCCGTACCTTGATTGTAACAGTGAAACCCACTACACTTTCTGCTGATCAACTCCCTGCCGAGTACCTATCAAAACCAGATGATGCTATTGCTTACCCGTCTCAAAGGTAATCAAAGGAACCATGTTAGAATCTAACTTTCCCACCATCTGGAAAATGTCATATGTAATCCCACTTCACAAAGGAGGCAGCTCTACTGAAGTCTCCAATTATAGGCCAATAGCTATACTCTCTCCACTTGCAAAGATTATGGAAACTTTCGTCATAGACAAGTCATGCACCACCTAATCCAAACTCGCATTATGGCAGACACTCAGCATGGCTTACGTCCTCATCACAGCACTACGTCAGGCCTCCTAGCCTTTACTAACACCATAAGCCATACTTGCAACAATAATTATATATCCGCAGCCCTCTTTTTGGATATTTCAAAGGCATACGATATGGTTGATCACCAACTTGTACTCCACACCCTGCAAAGACTGTCTAGATACTGGAGCCTTCCAATGGTTTCAATCCTACCTGCATGGTCGACAGCAGGCTGGCCTCTGGCAGAACAAACTCTCTAACCTTCTACCTAACACCCTCAGAGTACCACAAGGCTCTATACTAGGGCCCTTGCTGTTCTCCATCTTCATTAACGACCTTTATACTGTCATCCCAAAAGTCAGCTGTATCCAATATGCTGAATACTCTACTCTGATCTGCTCAGCCACATCTCCAGTAGAGTTATGGTCAGCTACCCAGACCACCTTTAATACAATAGCAAACTGGCTTTCTGAACATCGTCTGATCCTAAATCCCAATCAAACTAAACTGCTGTTATTTCACCAACACGTAGGTCTACCACTTTCACCGTTACCATAACATCAACTGATGGCACAATAATCTCCCCGACCCATCTCCGAAACTATTAGGTGTCATCATAGACAATAATCTCAAATGTGACATACATGTTAACCAGATTATCAAAGCCATCAATAGAAAACTAGGGTCACTTTACAGAATTAAAGCCTTCCTAGCCCCTCCAGCTAAAGGTGCCATAGCTCGCTCACACCTTGTTTCAACCCTTCTGTATGCATCTCTACTCTCGAATATGAACAAGACTGTCCTTAACAAACACTCAATTTGCTACAACCACATTGCCAGGTTTGCCACTGGGCTGCCTTTTAGGACACATCATTGCATCAATCTAAATCAGCTTGGTTGGCTTGCAATACCCAGCCTAATACAGTATAACCAACTGATTATGGCCTATAAAATCCTCTATAATCCAGACAATACTCCTGCACTTCAAATATTATCACCCCTATAACAATCCTAGACCGCTTCGATCCTCTAACAAAGTACTACTTCAGACTAGCAAGTTTAATAACACAGCCGGTGATTCTCTCTTTGCAAACCCTGTAAGTAGATCCTGGAACTCACTTCCAGCTGATATTACCCTACTGTCCACCTTAGGTCAATTTAACAGTAGACTCAAACAACATTTGTCACTTAACTGGCTATGTCAATGTATCAAGCCTGGCTAACTCGAATGTGTAAAATCTGTGAACCACTTTACTGTGTAATTTTAATTTAATCCTGACTTGTGCTCAGGTCTAACATTAACCTGTGGAACATGTTTGACTTGCTTACTTATGTAATCTCTGTAAATAATCTGTTTGTAATATGTAATGCTAGTATTATGTAATGCTGTATCTGCTACCCTCGTAGCTTGTCTCCACGGGCCTCCCTGGAAATGGACATGCATCCAGTCGGGCTATCCCAGTCAACAAATGTAGGATAAATAAATAAATCAATACAATATATTACAGTGGCGACAATACCAGTCAGACATTGACACACACTGACAGCATGCTGAACACACTGGGGCATACGTGGGGACTCAGAATAGCAGCCTGCCTGGGCATCACACACCTCCGCAGCTGGCACACAGGCATATGTTCCGTCAGAACAGAGCACATGCCACACATGGCACGCACATACCCTGTGCCACACACTCACAGCCTGTAGGGCTACACAACACACCTGCTACAGACGTGTCAGGTACCTGTCTTGTGTGCTGCACTGGGGTCCCGCTCAACAGGCTGTATCTGGTGAAGGTCACAGTGATATGACTCAGGGGCACTATGGTCCACCACAGCACACATGCATACAGGTCAGTCAGAGGCATGGACAGATATGACTCACTCATTGACCATGCCAGTGTGGCTGCCTGAGACATACCTCCCTGGACTACATGATAGGGAACATAGAATGGATCTCTCAGCATGTGGCACAGGCCAGTATGAGCCTGATGTTGGTTGCCAACATACCCTCACCAGGTATTCTACCACTATATGTGGGAAGGGTGTTGTATGTCTACATTATGCTCAGTCTCCACTGTCATTCATAGGGTATCCACTGGCTGTCAATGTGTGCTTACATGCTAGGGAAGCCACAATGATGTGCATGGGTCATCTTGCACGTGACACCCATGGCCCGATGTATAATGGCAAAGCTCCTTGGTACACACATACTGCCTTATGCTGCAGGACATGGTTTACATAGCGACCTCCATGGGTATCACACAGGTTAGGACACTAACAGTGCTGCTACACAACAACAGCAGTGTACACAGGAAGATGCATGCACCAGACACTGCCCTCAGCACGGTGAACTGCAATGTCTGTGCAGTACCAGATTCATGATTCATGGCTCACAGGTGTTACCCATCACTGACAGGTTATGCCCCATACCATGCCTGTCGTCCCCTACACATGTAACACACATGGATAGGGGTGGTATCCCAAGGTAACACAGATACACACACCTCCAGGTTGTTGGCACAGCACAAACCATCAGGGCCTACTCATGTGCAGCTGACAGTGTGTCGGACTGCCATCTGGTTCATAGCCTGGCACACACAACCCTCACATACACAGGAAGACCACCTATCCTCCATAACAACACTGGCAATATGACAGTCTCAAGAACTGTGTTTATAAGGCCGTACTGCATCCAGCCAAACATTGTGTGTGAGCATTACTGTAGCTACAACACACTAGTTGAAGAGTTCACAGCATGTGGTCACTGAATTGCAGTGGAATGACATGTTACCACTACCACAACAGGTGGGAACATGCAGCACCTGTACATCGACTACATGTACACTATATGGCCCAGACCAGATGTGTATCCCCTGCTGTAGGTCTTTCACCATAGACACCCACACTGTATAGGGACATACCACGTGCGGACCCTGCACAGTAAGACACAGTCATATTGGTATACATTGCAAATACCATTTATCCACACGAAGCATGTGTCAGACATGGTAACTACTGCAGGTCACAGGTATTTATGTGTATGTGTCACACACATACATCATGTGTGCAATGCCATTGCTGGTTTAGGCAATGGCATGCATTGTTATGTACAAACACCCACACAAGGTCATACTGTGTGACACAACCACACGTGACAGTTGTGGGTTACCAAAACATACCTATCTGTACTCTGACAATGGTAATAGACACAGTAGCAGAGCACACTATTGGCATTACTAGCCAACTAGCCCTGTTTGGCTGTGCTGATAGTGTGGTGACATCCCCTGTGTTTACTGGGGGAGTATGCAGCATCTGGTGTATTGTAGTATTTGCCAAATGGATCTGTGCACTCACACTTGCATTTACACACACCCTACTACCCCCACACACATGCACACTTGCCATTTGCAGGATTCATTCCCCTACCTAACTAAGTCATGACACGTGACATTAGCAAAGCGCACTATTCGGTTTACTAGATAGTTCCTCTTCTCTGGCTATACTTATAGGGTGCTGACAACATCAGTATTTTGAAAGGGTAATGTGCATCAGGTAGTGTGATCTCCTGATTGCCAAAACTAACATGTTTTTCATACGGAAATGCACACACACGAACTCCCCACATCCAAACACACACACATGCCATTTACAGGTTTCAAACTCCTACCTAACTACATTACGATACTCAGGAGAAACGCATTAGCAGAGTGCGCTATTCACATTACTGGGAGGCTTCCTTTCTCCTGCTGTACTTATAGGGTGCTGACATCATCTGTGTTTAGAAAGGGGAGTGTGCATCCTGTAGTGTGTTCTCCCAGTTGCCAAAAGGGACATTTCTCTTACACACACTAACCCCCTCATCCAAACACACACACTTGCCATTTGCAGGATTCAAACCACTACCTAACTATGTTATGACACTCGAGATGGACGCATTAGCAGAGCGTGCTATTCGCATTACTGGGAGGCTTCCCTTCTCCTGCTGTACTTATAGGGTGCTGACATCATCTGTGTTTAGAAAGGGGAGTGTGCATCCTGTAGTGTGTTCTCCCAGTTGCCAAAAGGGACATTTCCCTCACACATATTTGCACACACACAGTAACCCCCCTCATCCAAACACACACACTTGCCATTTGCAGGATTCAAACCACTACCTAACTATGTTATGACACTTGAGACAGATGCATTAGCAGAGCGCGCTATTCGCATTACTGGGAGGCTTCTCTTCTCCTGCTGTACTTATAGGGTGCTGACATCATCTGTGTTTAGAAAGGGGAGTGTGCATCCTGTAGTGTGTTCTCCCAGTTGCCAAAAGGGACATTTCCCTCACACATATTTGCACACACACAGTAACCCCCCTCATCCAAACACACACACTTGCCATTTGCAGGATTCAAACCACTACCTAACTATGTTATGACACTCGAGATGGACGCATTAGCAGAGCACGCTATTTGCATTACTGGGAGGCTTCCCTTCTCCTGCTGTACTTATAGGGTGCTGACATCATCTGTGTTTAGAAAGGGGAGTGTGCATCCTGTAGTGTGTTCTCCCAGTTGCCAAAAGGGACATTTCCCTCACACATATTTGCACACACACAGTAACCCCCTCATCCAAACACACACACTTGCAGGATTCAAACCACTACCTAACTATGTTATGACACTCGAGACGGATGCATTAGTGGAGCGCGCTATTCGCATTACTGGGAGGCTTCCTTTCTCCTGCTGTACTTATAGGGTGCTGACATCATCTGTGTTTAGAAAGGGGAGTGTGCATCCTGTAGTGTGTTCTCCCAGTTGCCAAAAGGGACATTTCCCTTACACACACACTAACCAACCTCATCCAAACACACACACTTGCCATTTGCAGGATTCAAACCACTACCTAACTATGTTATGACACTCGAGACGGACGCATTAGCAGAGCGCGCTATTTGCATTACTGGGAGGCTTCCCTTCTCCTGCTGTACTTATAGGGTGCTGACATCATCTGTGTTTAGAAAGGGGAGTGTGCATCCTGTAGTGTGTTCTCCCAGTTGCCAAAAGGGACATTTCCCTCACACACACTAACCCCCCTCATCCAAACACACACACTTGCCATTTGCAGGATTCAAACCACTACCTAACTATGTTATGACACTTGAGACGGATGCATTAGCAGAGCGTGCTATTTATATTACTGGGAGCTTTCCCTTCTCCTGCTGTACTTATAGGGTGCTGACATCATCTGTGTTTAGAAAGGGGAATGTGCATCCTGTAGTGTGTTTTCCCAGTTGCCAAAAGGGACATTTCCCTCTCACAGCCTTTCACACACACAAACCCCACTCACCCACACACACACACTGAGCATTTGCAGGATTCGAACCCCTACCTAACTATATTATGACACTTGAGGGAGACGCATTAGCAGAGCGCACTATCCGAATTACTGGGCATCTGTTCTGCACCTGTAGTATTTCTAGGGTGCTGACATCTTTATTTCCACAGAGGTATGTAGATGTAGTACTACCTGTCAGGTGGGGGATAGCATATATATGCATTTGCAGCCACCTACGTCAGGGTCAGATATGCACATCGCACTGGCAGGTTATGTTCTATACCATGCTTTGGGACCACAGGACCTGTAACACACAACACAACCAGTCCAGAACACCACACCCACATCCAGGACACACACTTAGCTTCCCTGGGAACAGTGCCAGGATATGCAGGTATTCACATACACCATTCCAGTTGTTAACATCAGGTACAGGCATATTGTGTGTGAGAACTACTCAGGCCTCTACCACTTTACCCTACAGCCACTACAATTTGTGGGTCCATGTGCTATGGCAGAACCACACACCACAGCCACATGGGTGAATACATATTGCACCTGTCCATCTGCAACGTGGGTACTCACTGTTCCACACCAGAGGTAGACCACCATTGTTGATATCTGACCATGACCACCTTTCCCTGGACATCCATATCTCATCTCCACCCCAGGCAAGGTTGTCACTGCACACAAACTGTGTTTAGCACAAGCAGACTCTACACTTGTGTAGACTGGGGTGGATGACTTCAGAGGACCCATGCTGGAGGACTATACTGGCCACTCAGCATAATCCTTGACACTTGCATCCTATGAGCATGTGTACAGTTTGCATTGGTCATGCTATCCCACATATACCCATGACTGCTCCACAACAAGACACCTGTCAGCTGTACACCGGCCATATATGCCCCGTTCAACAGACAGAGTGACCTAATACATTGCAGAGCTGTAGCCCACAGAGGGGGACATCTGTGGACAGTTCCAGCACGGCACTTCATTCACACATACTCATTACAACACAGTGTTGACAGTGGAATCGTCCAGAGAATGCAGATAGGGCTCCCCTCAGTCTGTTATTGATGGACACCTACTGTCAGAGATCCTCAGCAACCCTCTCACAGCACACACCGACAACATGGCTGTGGCTTAGCACATTCAATCCCTGAGACCTCCACGGTGCCCCTGCTTGACAGAGGCACAGCTCACTAGCCTCACATGTTGCCTTCTGTGACCTACTTTACAGTGGCATGGTAGCCTACTATCCTGGGGATGCAGATGCCAAGCACACTCTGGCTGAGCTGTCATTCCCTGGGGCAAGAAGCCTAGTATTGACCTCTACACCCATATGTTCAATTGTCGGATGCACAATATTTGTTGTGCTGTTCTACTGTTTGCAGGTCTTTATTGCCATAGCATTCCCTGTTCCTATGACCAACTTGTGTATCTGTGGCAGATGTTTGCATATGACGGCGATCCACTATATCACTTATGTCTCTGTGGTCATTTACTGTGTGCACTGGGCTGATTGCTGTGTTGTGGTTGGTTCCTGGACTGACACGTACAAATACCAGATATGTGTGGCCAACTGCTACATGGAGATATGGCCTAAGTGTGTGAGCATGCCCAGTTCAGCCTTTCCATGGCATGTTGTCTGACATATGCCTCATTTATCAAAGTGTGCGAGCATGCCCAGTGTGAGCTTTCCATATGTTGCACTCTGAAGTCCAACACATATTTGGGTGTGTGTGACCTTCGACATTATCGCACGTTTATGATTGTGTGCTGGGTGTCATGTTGTGTACTAACTGGCCAACTGCTTCATGTCTGCCACAACAGGGATTATACTGTGCCTGCAGGAATTGCATGGGATACTTTGCAGACAGTTCTCAACATACTTTCATAATGACCTAACACTGTAGTACCGTATAGTGTACTGGTTCGGTACTTTCACTGTAGTGGACAGTATCCTGGGCTTTAGTCCTATCACTGCTTGACATCTTCATAGTGAGCACAACAGACTGTGTAGGGGCCAGTTGTGCACATATGACCATGTTGCAATATGTTCAGATATGGACTACCTACACCAGGCTCGTCCAACATTGCTAGTGTATTCCACAACATGGGTGGACATTGGCAAACACTAGCGATGTTCCGTAGGCCATTTCTGATGGTAGTCACAGGGTGTGTTTGTCCTTCGACACACATTGTAACTGGAGTTTGCCATTACATATGTCATGGTTGGTATACTGTGCCTCTGTCTACCTCTGACATAACAGTGATACCCAGGGTAGCCTACCATCTCCCATACACTCATCAGGATGCCTCTTGAGGGGTGTCGATATGTGGCACTCTGGCTGACCTGTACCAGGAGTTTACTGAAGTGTGGGGTGCCTTCTGTGTTATGGATCATTCTGTACAGCTTGTCCTATGTATGTCAGTGCTGGGGTTCAGGTCTCTCATGTGCATAGCTCACTGCCATTCAGATTGTACAAGGTGCAACATGTTCATTCATTCCAGGTTGGACATGGCTTCATACATCAGGCACAGCTTTCCTGTAGCTGGGAAGGATGGCGGTGTGTGGGGCTGCAGTTTGTTTACTCAGGCAACACATGGCATCTGTTCAGGCTCTTTGCTACCCCTGGTGGGGTACTGTTGTGGACTTTACAGTTGTTGGAGGTGTCTGCTGTGGTATATCCCACAGGGGCTATTGTAGTCAGTTGTGATGCTGATGGAGGATGGCTGCAGAGCCAGAGTGAGTTCCCCTTATCTACATCTGCCAGCCTTCATGTTTGGGTGGGTATATGGTACATGTTTCTGCGAACACTACAGACACATGTTTGTCCAGTGCAGGATATTTATCACCTTTTGTACCCAGGTCTCACATTACATGTTAGGTGCCTCATGGGTTAACACCTGTGTGGTAATTTGTGGGCACTTACTGTATATCCACGGTGGTTGTCTATACACAGTTCTGCGATTAGCTTGCTGACATGGCTATGGCTACAGTTGTCTGTTTGTAGGTGGCCCTTTTGTGGGTTGCTTGTGTCAGCTGGGGTCGGATATGGTGGGCTGTTTGTACTCCTCTGCATACATGCTCAGTCACAGTCCTTCCATGTTGGCCTATACCTATGGGACATGTATACAGAACGGGGGGGGGGCCAAGACCAGGCCTTGTGGGATGCCACTCATATCCGCTTTGTAGTCTGACATGGATGCGGCATGTCTGACCATGTCAGTTCTGTCCTTGGTCTGCTTTGCAACCCCTCTACTGACATAGGGGTGTATATTTAAGCTGGTGAACATATCCATACTGAACACGTACGGTATTGTCTAGAAGCATGTGCACGGTCCAGCTACGCTGTGTGGACCACATAGCCCTCATCAATGACCTTAATGACTGCTTCAAATGGGTCAGACATGTTTAGGGGCCGGTTCTGCAGTTACAACAGCCACAGTGTGTAGGGTCCAGTATCAGTAGGTCCACATTAGCCTTCTGTCTGCGGTACATACTGATCCTTTCCATAGCTGTGCAGAACAAGCTTGTCAGGATCCTGGGGTGGTAGTTTGGAGTATCCATTCAGGCAACACCTTTGTTGTGATGGACCACTGTTGTTGTACACTGCTCTTTGGGTACATATCCTGTGGTAAGGCTGACATTGGCCAGTAGTGTGATTTTGCATTCCATTACTCTTGGGGTCCATGTTGGCCTCAGCACAGGACACCATCACATACCTTTGCTGCTGTGTGTTCTGCTTTGCAGATGATGGCTGTTACCTCAGCATCTGCAATGTCAGGGGACCATCTGCTGGGATAGGTATTTTGCACTCGGGGGGGGGGTGTTTGCACTGCACCTGACAGGTTGTATGTTAGCAATATGTGTGTGTGTTTGGTATGTTGTTTGCAATATCTGTGTGATTCGAACATATCTGTGGATGCCCAACATGGTTCCTACCATCAGTTGGGTAAGCCTTGTGATTATCCTTAGTGTCCTGTATGTGTTGTATCTTCATAGGTTCATGGGTTCATAGTAGGCTAGACACCCTAGGCCATTAGTAAGCCTAGCTAGAGTGTGTGTGTCTTTCGCCACCCCTTGCTATGTTCAATTATGGCCATTTATGAGGTTCTTCACTGTGCCTCTGTCTGGTCGTGACACAGTGGGGACCCCAGTATACATGTACGGTCATCCATCCACTTGGCAATATTCCTGTTGAGGGGTGTCAGTGAGGGGCTCTGCCTACCATGGATTGGGATCCTGTTTCTGGGTGTGGGGAGCCTATGGGTTATGTATCTGTCCCTCCAGCACATCTTATTTCATTATGTGTTGAGGTTGACATCTGTGACTCTCACAGCTCCAATGGCTTTGATTTCCTGTGGTGTAGCATGTCCATTACTCCTGTGTTGGACATGGCCTGGTACAACAGACATACAATGCCTCTGTGTAGGCAGTGTGTGACTGCAGTCAGCTGGGGTGTCTACAGCCAGGCAGCATATGACATATATTTCACACCCTTTATCCTGTTGGTGGGGTAACTATGAGGTCTTCGAACCGCTGCAGGTGTCACGTATGGTACATCCCATATGAGTCATTGTACTAGATTATGGGTCTGATAAGGGAACAGTACAGCGGCACAGTGACCTCTGTTGATGTTGATGTGAATCCTTTCATGATACGGTGTCCAGTATCAACAGTCTTCATAGCCACATTGGCATTGTGGCTGTCACATGACAGATTAATGTCGACCTGTGTCCCTAGGTCCCTGATGACTCCTTGCATACATAATGGTTTGACACCTATGTGGTACTTTGTGTACCTTGTCTGGTATTTGGTGGGACATCCATACTGTCCAGTGTCTTCGGATGTCTGGGTGGGGTTCTTGTGTGTGAGAGTGTGGTCTGTCGCATGCTACAGACTGTACAGCAGTTTTGACTACAGTTATGTGCACATGGGTGGTGTCCGCTGCTTTGTGCATTGTCAGTTACCTGGCTATATGGGTGTCTGTGCTGCATATGGATACTCCCCCTCCTTTGATGTCTTGGTGCAGGTGTTGGGGCCATAACACATGGTATGTGGTATAATAACCTAGTAGTGCTGGTGTGCTATCACTAGGCCTGCAGCAGGCTTCTGTCACTGGACAGGCATCAATGTTCTCCATAATGGGAAGTGCCTCAGGGGCATGCATATTGCAGTTTACACATCTGGCATTGGTCAGCATTACCCTTATGTTTCCTACCACTTATGTTTTCTAGGGTGGTGGGTAGTCTTTTTAGCCTTGCCTACATATGGCTCTATGGAGGCGGCAAAGGCCTTATCCAGTATCCAGACACACGGGTAACAGCTGACAGCCATCCCTGTAACAGCAGCATGGCTTGTCATGCTTGACATCTCAAGCAGACACACATTACACCCTCTTGGACTGACAGCTGTAACTGTGCCAGCTGTTAAACATGAGCATTCTGTGTTTGTACTGTGGCATCATTCTTGGTGAGGGTTGGATGCTGCACACAGCCAGTGTCAACCCGCCCTGGGGTACATACTCGGAGGGACCATCCATGTCTCATTTGATGTTGACCAGGGAGGTACATCTCAGGTAATTCACACCAGCATGGACATTGAGTGCATCATATTTCTGCTTGCTTTGGGGTGACCTGCGTACTTGTGTTAAGTGGCATTTTGTGGCTACCTACAAGCAGCTTACTCTACCCTTTCCCTTGTTCAGTCTGGTGAGTGGGACAGCTGTGTGTCTGCCTATACAGACACCTATTACGACTGTATCAGGCATGTTGTTTCTCCTTCGGGCCTGTGACTGTTTGGCACACCAGCTTTTCGTACTATTCATTGCATGTGCTATGTTTGAAGGTTGTGGTTGCTTGTGATCTACTTTGGAGGCATCTGTTGGTGTGGTGTGTTTGTAATTAAGGCCTCCAGGAATATTTGTCTGTGTTTATGTGTTTGGTTTACAGTTGTGGTAGGTCTATGTGGGACTGGGTTTGTGGTGTATGTGGTTACCTTCTCCTCCTGACTAGTGTTGACAGTACTGAGTTGTTGGAGCTCAACCTCTGCTTTGGATACATGGATGCATCTATCACATATGTTTGTATTTATTGGGGGGTGTTGTGGTTGTCTGTGTACTTGGTACTGGCATCACATTGCCTCTGGATTCATAGATTATACTTGTTGTGGCTGGACTTAGTGGATTGTATGTGTGGACATATGTTGTTGCCATACTACTGGTCAGTGATTACTTCCCTTTTTATGTTTGCTCTATCATGTGGTATCTTCCTCATTCTCTTGCATGGTTTGGTAATGGCTGGAGGCCAGCATGCCAGATGCCTGCGTGTATGGCATTGTGTGTTGTTGTTATTTGTGATTGCATACTCCAAGCATTCCTGGCTGTGTTCATGGAATGCCTGTATAACATGTTCTGTGGTGTGTCCCATATTCTGCACTTGCACAGGGCCTTTTGTGGATTCAACATCGGTTTTGAGGGCTGCAACCTATACTTTACACATGTTTTTCACTGTGGTATTCTGGCCAGGGACTGGGGTCAGGGTGTGTATATCCAGTGTGATTACTCTATGGTCTGGTCTTACCAGTGAGGGGTACACTTCTCATCTTGCCATCCAGTACACATGTTGCTGATTATCACATCCAGTATGCTTACCCCTCTTGTGGGAGTAGTACATTGTTCCTGGGCATTTTGGTTTATGGAATCTGGGTAATTTTCTCCTACTGTGTTGGTGCTAGTACAATGCTACCGGTGTATGTCTGGGTATTTTCAGTCGAGCAATATAATGTGGTTTGGGGGGCTTGATATATTCATGTATTCCGACATAGGCCAGGTGCTGTTCCTGGTATTAGGACAGTGGTCTGCAGCAGGCTATATACTGCGAGGCAGTTTTAGCCATTGGTATTTGACCATGGATATTCCATGCTGCTTCTTGTTGTGGTACCAACATGGGGGTGTGGTTATCCTTGCCATTTCTTGCTAGTCACCCTCCTTTTGTAGCTTGTTCCATGTTTTGCGGCTGTACAGCACAGTATGAGGTGTGACCTGGTAGTGTTAGGGTGCTGATGTGAGCCTTGCCCAGTTCTCTATTACAGGACTGGTATCTACATTCTCCTTACTGTGTGCGTTTACACTGCACACATCTTGCTGTTTATACATCTGTCATGGGGTAGTATTACATCTAGGTTCCTATCCCTTGTAGAACCTATGAGGTTGGGTTTGTGTTTTGAGACTTACCTATTCAGGGCATGCTGTGGGTACTGACAGCCTTTGCCAGTATCCATGGGGCATGGCATGATAGGTGCATGCCACCCCTAGCAGGTGGTGCATCATGTCAAACTCCACATATCTTCCCAGCCTGTAACACATTGGCTCCCCTTTGACTGACTGCATTACTTCAGCCAATTATTGTACTTGATCTTCTTGTCTTCATAGTGTGGCATCATGCTTGGTGAGGGTGAGATGTTAGGCAGGGTCTTCATGTTTGCATATACTAGATGGTGTTACATTGCTTAACACATGGCAATCATGCCTCAGGTGGTGCTGCAGGGCTGCCTCTGTCGGATGCACATACTACACTCCCTGTACATGTTTGAGAGCAGGTTGTGTCATGTTAGGCATCCCTGTTACTATATGAGTGAGTCAGACAGGGGTATCATTCCCAGGGTTCCTACTGAGCCAGTGTATGTGCTATGCGTTGCCTCTTTGCCAAGGCCAGGGCATACTGGGCATGCCTCCTTCTGCCTACTGGGGCAGGCTCAGGTTGTTCCTCCTCCGAGTCACGCTCTGCCTGTGATGGCCTTGGCAATGGTGGGGGGCTGTTTGGCCCGGCCCTATGCTGGTCCTGCTGCAGCTGTTTTCGCAAGATCATATTATGTAGCATAGCACATACCATGACAATTTGGGTACATGTAGTTGGTGTGTACTGCAAGGCTCCACCAGATGTGTCCAGACACGGAACCATGACTTGAGCAGCCCAAACACACGCTCTATCACATTACGTGTTTGTGCGTGTGCCTCATTATGGCGTTCCTGTTCAGGTGTGTGTGCGTTTCTGATGGGTGTCATCAGCCATGGCTCCAGTGCATAACCTGCATCCCCACTAGGTGTCCGTGTGGGATGTCCCCATTGGCAAATGTCTGGTACAGCTGCGTCAAATGCCAGATGTGGGAATCGTGATAACTCCCAGGGCAGCCAGCACACACATTCATTATTATGCCCTGGGCATCACACATGACCTGGCAGTTGATGGAGGAAGCCCTTGTGGTTAATGTAGGCCCTACCCGCTCACCGGCTGGTGCTTTGATGCGTATGTGCGTGCAGTCTATTGCACCCAGTACCTCAGGGTATTCCGCTATTTGCTGGAAGAGATGCATATTGCTGGCCAATACCTCCACGGGCATTGGGGAAATATACATGATCACCGACATGTGCTGACATGGCATCCAGGAACTGGTGTAGTACCCTGGAGGCTGATGCCTGTGATATCCCCATCATATCGCCAGTTGGTCTCTGGAAGGTACCTGTTGCTAGTATTCTTAGGCCAACACATACCTTGGTTTCCACTGGGATGGGTTCCCCTCTGTTGGTTCTGTGTGTGAGGCGTGGCCTGCACAGCTCAACAATTTGCTGCAGGAGCTCTCTGTCCACTCTATAGCGCTCTACTATCTCCAGCTCATGTAACCCGTGGTAGGTGACCCTGGGCCTGTACACTCTTCTCCGTCTCCTCACTGTGGGTTGTCTGGCACCATCTGCATTGTCACCACCCTCAGCAAGTCGCCTATGTCTCATTATGACAGCTATGGCAGCCCCTAACATTTCTGCTCTGAGTGAAGCTTTTTCAGTTTTCACTTCTATTAGCTTACTCCTGTCTTGCAGTGTCTCTTAATGGAAACATCCTGCACTACTGTTTGCAGAGTTTTAAGTGCTGGGCTGGGCTACTATTCTGCCTGTGTAATTGCCTGCTTCTAATTGTTTTCACCTGCTAGCTTCAGCAGTTATCCCTGCTAGCTTCCTATTAATTCTGTTGCTTCCTTTTTCCTCTCTGTTTCCTCAGGGGGGAGCAACTTGCATACTATCTGAAACACGCTCACAGTGGCTTACACGCGTGCACATGTGCTTACACGGTTCAGAATCTACTTATTTGGATTTAGACGCGTGTACACCTACGCAAACACTGTTGCACGTCTGCCAACAGCCTCCAACATACTCAGCCTGCCTTACACACGCGCACACCCGCGCAAACAGTGTTAAACATCTCCCAACACGCTCCCACATGCTCACACTGCCTTACACGCGCGCACACTGTCGTACTCGCGCTTCATGGCATGCACACGTGCGCATGCACGGCCAGCAAGAAACTTTGGTGTAGGTAACAGTGTACACCTTCCATTTCTTGACTTTCCATGACTTATCTAGTGGCACACCTCTTTCCATGATCTGTGCCTGTCATCTGTCATGTTACACTGGCCTCCAATGAACTGCATTTCTTTCTACCATTCCCCCCTGTGATGTCACCTATCTCCTACTCTATTCCTCTTACACTACTCAGACTGTGCTCATTTGGTATGTGACTGTGAGATTCAGTATCCGAACCCTCATTTACATGAGATTGCCTACTAATGCTTAGTTACATGTCTTAGACTCAGCTTCCCCCCTTAGCAACCACTACACGGTGGCCATGTTGGTTTTAGTCTGCTGGTCCCTGCATTGTCATTCCATGTATTGCATGAAACCCACATTTGTGGGTTTATAACCTTCTTTTTTATAGTTTTATACAGCGCAGCCCGTTTGCGATTATATTTTTAATATTTTTGCATCGGGTTACCTTGCCAATGGCCACATATTTGGCCATTGGCATGCTGCCTGAATCATATGCAACCTTTTTTTGGAGCTGACATCACTCTGTTGTGGATTTTGCAGAAATGTACTCAGTTGTCAACTGAGTACATTTCTGCAGCTAAAACGTCTACGGACTGGTTTCTGCTTCGTGGATCGCTAATATACCTCATTTGCAAACCTTTCGGATGCAAGTGAGGTATTTAGCATGTCCACGCCCAGTCCGTGTAAGAGACATTTTAGCTGGTCTATTACATGGAGTTTAGAGCTGTTCCTGGATCGCGAGGCTTGCATGGAGTGTTGCACGTCTCTTACACTCCGTGCAAGCCTTCGTGAATCCTGCCCAATATCTAATTCAAAAAATCAATTATAAAGCATCTATATTCTTCTTGCCAACAGAAAGGAGTAAATTGTCAAAGCAGAAATACATTTTATTGGAAAATTAAAAGACTTCTGTCTGCTTTTGAAGTTTACAATAGTCTTTCAACACCACCCTCTTGTAATAGAGCCCTCCCCCCAACATCTGCATGGAGAAATCTGGGCTGTAGGACAGATTTGTCCCTTGACAACCGCCAAAGTCATTAAAAAGATATTAGCAAAGCTGCTAAGTCATACTCTTCTTGTGATCCGGTACACAGTTTATGTGCAAACCATTATTTTATATGTGTGTACCATAGTGTGCCATGTAAGTGGGACTGCGTGTGATGTATGTGAATGTATACAGACAGACAGACACAAACACACTTACACTTACATGGGGAGGTGGCTATCTCTGTCCTACAGCCTTACCAAGGATATTTCATCACTATTTTTTTACAGGTCTTCATTTTATACAAAATAATTGAACTGCTATCGGACAGTTTACCACTCTGAAGAATACATAATATCTAACTGGATTATTAACTTTTACACATGCTTCTGTATTTAAAATGGATATGTAAGGTTGTTTTGTACAATGGTGCAGGATTCATTGTAGCTGCATCATACTACTTGGCTCATAGGTTCATAGATTAGTACAAGGTTAACTGCCCTTTGTGGCTATTTTAAGCCAAGCTAATTACTCCATGTGAGAATCAAAACCCGCACTTTGTGTCTATAAGGTAAACACCTTAACCCTTATGCCAACTTCCCATCTGGGGTCTTTTCTGTGCAGAAACAGCATGTTCTACCTGTATATGTATGGATTAGCTCAGAGGTCAGTAGTTTGCTTTCACGTCCAAAAATGCATACATGTGTGTGTATAAAATGTAGAAAACACAACACGTTGGAAAATAACTTTATCAAAACAGCAAAGCTTTCGGGAAGAACCCTTTCTCAACACTAATACAATTACATTCAAAACATCACTTGTTTTAAATAAGAGCCCACAAGTCACATGATAGCAGCCCATATCATGTGACCAAAAAAACAAATGCAATGTTTATAAGACACATAAAAATACATAAAAATATAGATAAAAAATGAATAATGTATGTGTACATCTACCTATAAAATGCAGTATAACATAGAAAATACACATATCATAATTTAATACGCTGTAGCTTCATTAAAATAGGTTTAAGGCTTAAAGCAGAATTTAGACCAGGTGGACGATCCGCTGCCAGTCGGAGTATCCACTCATATTCTCTGGTCTCAAGAATATTATTAATATCCCCACCCCTAATAGAGGATAGAACGACGTCTATAACCCTAAACCTAAACTTATGTTCAACTCCACTCAATTGTATATGCTTGAATAAGGCATTATTTAAATTTTCCCTCCTAATCTCAGACTTATGCTCAATGATCCTGTCTTTTAGCTTACGAGGAGTCTTACCTATATAAAATGAGCTACACTTAATACAGGTAGCCATATATACAACATTAATTGTTTTACAATTTGCCATAACATTAAACCTATAGTTTTTATAAGTAATAGGATGAATGTAAGAAGAAGAGGTAGCAATATCAGCTATAACTAAGCAACAAGAACAATTCAAGCATTTAGAAGTACTAAACCGAGGCAAACCAAAAAACTTCATATTAGTACCAGTTTTAATATTACCTTTAAAATCTTTGTAGCATAACCTACTTTTAACTGTTCGCATATTTCTGTAAGAAAAATAGGGTTTAGTACCCAATAACCTTAATATCTCAGGAGATGCAGTCAATACCGACCAGTACTTATATATAATATGTTTAATTGAAAAAACTCTATTTCCAAAAGTAGTCACATACCTAATGCATTATTCCTTTGTGGTATGACTGGTAAATCAGCAAATACGTTATTATCAAAATCGCTATTATTCTTAAAATATGGCGGATATAAAGTGGTTCTATTATGTATAACATAATCCTTCAACTCTGCCAATAGGTTACTGTCATAACCACATGTTAAAAATGCATTATACATTTCATTAAGTTGAGAATAGAAACATACATCACTCGTATTAAGCCTACTCACTCTAGCAGACTGTGCCTTAACAACACCTTTAAAAACATGAGGAGCATGCATACTATCAAAATGTATATACCTATTAGTGTGTACGTCCTTTTTAAAAATAGTGGTATGTAGCAAACCATCATTTAGACTGACCTTTACATCAAGAAATAATGCTTCATCTTTAGATACAGTTGCTTTAAAAACTAAAAAGGACATTGTATCCCTTTTTACTGTTATACCAAATAATTATGGGGTTGAATCCATTAGAGAATTTTTGACAATGCAGGGAACATTATTGGCAAGTTCTGTTCAAAACATCTGCTAGTTACTAGAACTGGTGCTGAGTAACAACATTTTTATTTTTGATCAACAGTTATATTTGCAACTTAATGGCGTGGCACTGAGGACGCCTGTTGCTAATACGTATGCAAACTTGGTTTTATACCAATAGGAACTACAGCATATACATAATGGTTGTGAATTTTTGAATAACAATATCTGTTTTTATCAGAGATTTGTAGATGACTGCTTCCTGATTTGAAAGGGCTCACTAGAAAGTTTAGAGCAGTTTGTGTCGTATTTAAATACATCTACTTCCTTTTTAGTTTTTAAAGCAACTGTATCTAAAGATGAAGCATTATTTCTTGATGTAAAGGTCAGTCTAAATGATGGTTTGCTACATACCACTATTTTTAAAAAGGACGTACACACTAATAGGTATATACATTTTGACAGTATGCATGATCCTCATGTTTTTAAAGGTGTTGTTAAGGCACAGTTTGCTAGAGTGAGTAGGCTTAATACGAGTGATGTATGTTTCTATTCTCAACTTAATGAAATGTACAATGAATTTTTAACATGTGGTTATGACAGTAACATATTGGCAGAGTTGAAGGATTATGTTATACATAATAGAACCACTTTATATCCGCCATATTTTAAGAATAATAGCGATTTTGATAATAACGTATTTGCTGATTTACCAGTCATACCACAAAGGAATAATGCAGTTAGGTATGTGACTACTTTTGGAAATAGAGTTTTTTCAATTAAACGTATTATATACAAGTACTGGTCGGTATTGACTGCATCTCCTGAGATATTAAGGTTATTGGGTACTAAACCCTATTTTTCTTACAGAAATATGCGAACAGTTAAAAGTAGGTTATGCTACAAAGATTTTAATGGTAATATTAAAACTGGTACTAATATGAAGTTTTTTGGTTTGCCTCAGTTTAGTACTTCTAAATGCTTGAATTGTTCTTGTTGCTTAGATATAGCTGATATTGCTACCTCTTCTTCTTACATTCATCCTATTACTTATAAAAACTATAGGTTTAATTTTATGGCAAATTGTAACACAATTAATGTTGTATATATGGCTACCTGTATTAAGTGTAGCTCATTTTATATAGGTAAGACTCCTCGTAAGCTAAAAGACAGGATCATTGAGCATAAGTCTGAGATTAGGAGGGAAAATTTAAATAATGCCTTATTCAAGCATATACAATTGAGTGGAGTTGAACATAAGTTTAGGTTTAGAGTTATAGACGTTGTTCTATCCTCTATTAGGGGTGAGGATATTAATAATATTTTTGAGACCAGAGAATATGAGTGGATACTCCGACTGGCAGCGGATCGTCCACCTGGTCTAAATTCTGCTTTAAGCCTTAAACCTATTTTAATGAAGCTACAGCGTATTAAATTATGATATGTGTATTTTCTATGTTATACTGCATTTTATATGTAGATGTACACATACATTATTCATTTTTTATCTATATTTTTATGTATTTTTATGTGTCTTATAAATATTGCATTTGTTTTTTTGGCCACATGATATGGGCTGCTATCATGTGACTTGTGGGCTCTTATTTAAAACAAGTGATGTTTTGAATGTAATTGTATTAGTGTTGAGAACGGGTTCTACCCGAAAGCTTTGCTAATTTTGATAACATTTTTTTCCAATGTGTTGTGTTTTCTTCATTGGACTTTTTTATTCAGCGTCTGTATTGTGTATAAAATGTCCCAGTTGCTATATACTGCTGGCTATAGCAAAATAGAGCACATGGTGGTGGTGAGTAGAGAATACCTCAGGCTTGATCCCTGTACCTTGGGTGCAGGTGGAATGGGCCTGAATTCCCTATCCACCACCATTTGTAAACAAATTTGCAGATTTTTGCCTCATATTTGTTCTGTTACTCATAAAATCTATGGTTTCTGTATGTTTGTTTTTCCTTGCATAGTCATTAGTGCACTGGTAGCATTGTTGCCTGACAGCTGCACGTTCTTTGATTTGATTCTTGGCTTGAGTGCATTCTGTGTGGAGTTTGCATGTCCTCCCATCTTACAAAGACATGTGTCTGGAGTGTTTCTCACTGGGCCTCTGCTGAAAATTGACTTTTGTTCCAAGTCAGACTTTCCTGGTTAACAAATGTTAAATAAATAAAAATAACATGCATTTGAATTTCAGACTTCATATTCTTCAGAAAATGCATGGTAACACAAAACCTTTTATTCTAGCAATTTTCTAAGTTTATAACATGGATATGTGAAATTTGTACGTATTTTTGGGACTGTTTCCCCCCATTATTGGCTTCGTACAGTTTTTTTTGTGTTAAGGTTGAGAGCTATGGTGAGAACTGAATTCACTGAATATGTTTGGGGGCTGTATTCCCCCATTATTGGCTTTGTTCAGGAGTTTTGTGCTAAGAGGTTGACAGCTATGGTGAGAACTGAATTCACTAAATGGTAGCCATTTAAGTTTCAGTCTTCCTCTTTCATCAGACAGTTGATTTGGCATAGTGCTATGTTGCTCAGACTGTTTTGCACATGGTCCTGGGTTTAAGACTTGGTAGTGAAATGCTTGGTGGTAACATAGTAGCGTTTTAGTTTAGCAAATTTACAACATTATACAAGCAATGTTTAAAATGTATCCCTGGTTTTTGGGCTTTTGCCCCCCAAATAAATATTGGCTTTTTCCAGATTTCTTGTGCTGCAAAGTTCAGAGATACAGCTGAGTGTCGAGTAGATTTTACAAGGAGCTGAGAGCTGTAGAGAAACAAAAGTTTAGTGCTGCTTATGCTGAGATGGATTGCATTGTTAATAGCACAACAGGTAGTGTACTTGCTTTTTATACAGAAGGCTGTGGGCTCTACTTCCACAGTATATAGATGCATTGCAGATACTGTGCTGTGTTGTACTTTTAAAAGGGGTGGATGCTGCAGTCCTGAGAATGTCCTCTTTGATGGAGATACCTAGTAACGATGAACCTGTTATCAGTTTGCCATCCATTCCCTATTGCAATAGTACTAGTTTATCATTTTTTTATTGCAACATAGGCAATTTATTTCTCAACGACAACATACACGTTATTTGTAGATGAAACAATGAAATATAAAGTTATTTGCTAGCAGCAACCTCTTCATTAGTTACAGATCTCTTTAATGTGGAATTATTTAGATGACTTTTACTTCTGCAGAGATTGTGCATATTTACTGATACTGGTTGATTGCAGAAGTTTGAATAGACTTTTATGATAGAAATGTTCTGAACTGGGCAGTTTTGTCATTATTGGTGCATGCGTTTTGTTTTATTGTTTACTGGAAAAATATTCAAAACAATAAATTTAAAATGCACTCTGACAGCTGTACTGTATTATATGAGGAATATAATTTAGTACAATCAGGAATGTGCATCAAAGAACACATGTATGTTTCCTGTGCAAGGGGCCTATGATTTGAAAACAGCTCAAAGTTCATTTTTATCTGCTACTGTACATATGTATTTTCTTTGAATGTGGGTTTCAATGCTATTTCAATGAATGCGTGTTTCAAGTGCAGAGATGTTTTAATGCTAAGTCTATTTTCATTGTGAGACTGCATTGTTTTATTTAGCAGATTTCTATTAGTGTTTGTGCTGTAAAATGTAAAACAAAACTTCTAAATGAAATCCAAATCATCGTAGAGGTAAAGCAGTATGCACATTACAGTGCTTATGATTAATGTGGTGAAATATCCAAGTCATGTTATATTGGAATAGCTGCAGGGGGAGGCCCCATTTGACCATGATTTTGTGAGGAGGGGAAGGGTGGCAAACTCAGACAACCCTGGCTGAACTATACCTCTTAACTATCCAGATTTATGCAGAATGAATAGATTTTTGCTTCTTATTTTGGGTTTGTTCCTCATAAAATTTGTGGTTTTCTGGCAAATAATTTAGGAATGAAGTCACTAAATAATGACAGACATTAAGTTTCAGACTTCATACTCTTCAGAAAAATGCATGCTAAAGCAGACCTGTTATTCTCTCAACTATGTTTATACAAGAGCAACTTTTAGTATTGTTCGTATGTTACTCCAATATATTTGGCCTTGTCCAAATTTCCTGTGCTAAGAGGATGAGAGGTACACTCAGATAAATCACTCTATAAAATTAGGTATATCCAAACCTCTCAACTGTCCCTGATTTTGGCTCAAAACTTTGCTCTCCCCCTAATAATCCCTCTGCAAAATGGCAAATTTGGAAGAAAACGTGGAGGGTTTACAGTTAATAAATAATTGTAATGATCAGTTATAGATTACTTTTAATTTCAGAAATGCATGTAAATTCTCTTATTTTGTCAGCTGCTCAAGTTAATAGTACTAATATTAAAAGTGTCCCTTCTTTGACAGGTTCCCAGCTGTATTGTGTGGGTATTTTATATTTTTACATCACATTTTTGGTCTGTTTTTCATAAAATTGTAGTTTTCTGGCAAATTAGTGGCAAATCATTAAAGACTGAAGTTAGAACATAATGACAGACATTTGAGTTTCGGATTTCATACCCTTCAGAAAATTCATACTAATGCAAGACCTATTATTCTATTATCTTCCTAAGTTTATAAGAGGAATATTTAAAAATTGTGCTTATTTTTGGGCATTTGTCCCACTTCTGTTTATGGCTTTGTCCAGATTTCTTGCTCTGAGGCTGAGAGATATGACAAATGTATCAGGGCTATCACTGTCAGCCAGAGACATTTAATTGTGACATACTTGTTGCACCCCACTCCTCTACTTAGTGACTCTGGATGTGTCCAAGCAAGGCAAGGAGCAGTTATGCACTGTAAGTGTACAGAGTACCCCCCCCCATCCAAGGTAGACATAAGTACTACACTGGCTTTTCATCTGTCCTTGATTTTGAAGAATATTCTGGTTTTCTGTCATATTTTTATACTGTTGATTTATGCTTCTTATTCAGAAAATGCATATCATTGCAGTTCCTGTTGCTGTGTGTTTAAGTAGCAATGCTTTAATGACCATCAGGTAAGCTTGTCTGAGACTGTAAGATGCAAGTAAGCTTTAATAAGCATGTTGTTAAAGAATTACCAACATTGAAGGCCTTTCTGTTGTTGCCATACAGAGAATATTTACATAACTAGATAGCATATAAGCCTTAAGTACTGAAATGCATATGACCGTATTTGTAATAAAGGACAGGATTAACGTATTTTCAGAAGCTCATCACATTTGTTGGAGACTTCAGTCATCATTGCAGGCTTTACCCGTAAACTAAATAGAATACCAGTCTATCATGTGTGGTCCATAACCTGTGCAGTAATTCTTTAAGCAATTTATCTTGAGCTTGTTTCTTGTTTGCTGTTCATTTTTTACTTTGATCATGTTTTCCCCATGAAACAAGTATATAGTTGTCAGGCAGCAGGTCTTTTTTGGATAAGAAACATTTTACAAGTGGGGATATTGCTACTTTCAGCATGTTACTTGGTACTTTTAGAAAGCTAAATATAAATTATAATTAGAACTGCAGTGCAAGGAGAAGTGGTTTGAGATGAGTGCTGCTTGTTTTCTTATACCTGATTTTGACTGGCATTCCAGTAATGTATTTAAAAAGTAATTTATTTTTTCATGCCTCACAACTTTTTTGTTTCCATTTAGATATTAAGTAAGCTGTCATGTAACCAATGCATTGAAATATTTTTTTTTCTTCTGGACTTCATTTCATCTTGACTGGACTCTCATAATGTTTGGCACCCAGGGCAGCATATTTAATTAAAGTCCCAGTTTTTGTGGTTTTAAGCATAGCTCCACCCCTTTCAAGCTGGCCACACCATTTCCCATTTGCCACACCCATTCAGCTGTCTCCTGCAGCCCACCTTTGATTTGAAGTCACCAGCCACCACTGATCTTGGACAGTGTTATCCTTTAGTGTGGGGGCTGTGAAACTTACCACCTCTGCCTTAAGTAAGGTGAAGTTTGCTTTAGAAAAGTTTTTCACTGTGGTTTGCTTGGTTGTGGGTGGTGGTGGGGTGTGGACATCCAGGGTGATTAGTTTATGGTCTGATCTAACCAGTGACGAGTTGACCTCTGGTATGGAACACCTGTTGTCCATGTTGGTGATGACCAGGTCCAATATGTTGTGGCCTCTGGTAGGGGAGTTTACCAGCTGATCAGGACATTTGAGTTGATAAATTCCAGGAAGCGCTGAACCTGGGAGTTTGTACTCAAGTAGTTTTCCCAGTTAATGGTAGGGTAATTGAAATTGCCCAATATCAGAGTGTTCGGTAGGACCTTCATGTTTTCCAGTGTCTCCAGAAAGGCAGAGTGGTGGTCCTGGGTCATGGAAGGTGATCTGTAGCAGGCCACAATTTGTATTGCAGATTTGCCCGATGTTAGTTGCACATGTATGAATTCAGAGGTATCATGCTGCGCCACTAACCTGGAGGTGTGGGTATCCTTGATGAATATGGATACACCCCCTCCTTTTGTGTTTCGGTTTGTGTTCTGTGGCCGAAATGTGTGGTATGAGTTGTAGCCCAGTAATGCTGGAGTGCTCTCTGGAGCCTTGAACCAGATTTCAGTTACTGCACAGATGTTGATGTTCTCCATACTTAGGAGTGCTTTGAGCGCACTTGCAGTATAAGTTAGCACCACTACTGGTTGTAGTGTGTCTGTCAGTCTTTTGCACTTGTTATTGAATTGTTTTGCTGCAGTTGTACTTTTAATGTAGCTCATTAATGTCAGCAGTCAGTCAAAAGCTAATTCAAATGACATAGCTGTATGTAGGTTACAAGAAAAGTCAAGGAAGTAGACAATACATACAATGTTCTTTCACTGTGGTCAGACAGATGAAAATATTAAAAGACCTATACACTCTGAATAATACAGACAAAATGCATCCATACAGAAATTAAGCATGCTAGATGCCAAATACCAGCAGCAGTCTTTACTAGCAGACTGTTTCAATCAACAAGCCTCATGAAATCTGCAAAAGGCAGTACACATGATGAAGTGTTTACTCAGATAAGTATCACAATATTTTGTAAAGTTCTCTCTTATGTGTTCATATTAACAAATACAGAATTTCATTTATGCTCATCTTTGCATTTATTTTAAATATGGTTAGCTCAAAGTAGACTTCCAGCTTAATAAATTCACTGCAGTTTTCCTTTAACACATTCCCTCCAATGGAACTCAGGAAATTTGCACTGTAACTTACAATGGGTGGAGCCTAAGCCTTTTGACAGACTCAAATTGTGTCTTCACATTTCAAATAAATGCTCATATCTCTGGAATCATAAGGATTATGAAAGAAGTATAAATGGCAAACTCTTCAGCACAAACTATTTTTATAGTGGCAGTATTCCTTAAGTTCTAGGTCTTAGTCCAAATTTTATAAGTCACAGTAAACACAGTAACTATTACATTTGTAATACTTTGTAAACAACTTATGATATCTCAGCAAACATTCATGTTATATACATACTGTCAGCGGTATTTCATGCATTTAGATGAGAGCTTTCTTGTGAGGCTAATGAGTTCTTCTCTGTTACTTAATTGTTAAGATATTTAGAAAAATGTGAAAATTATATGTATATAAATTAATATCATAAGAACAACAGTTAATATCCATTTATCTGCACTAGACAGAGGTCAAATATTAATGCAGTTCAGTCTGCCATTGTGTAAGATGAAATCTTTTAAAACCTTGTACAATAGCATGGTTTTGGAATTATTGATGCAAATATGAAAAAGCAACATTTGATGCCTAGAGGCATCAGTAGGATTTAACCAGTGGTGGCTGGTGAGTTCAAATCAAAGGGGGGCTGCAGGAGACAACTGGATGGTTGTGGTCATTGGCAAGGTGTGTGGTCAACTATAAACTATATTCTCAACAACACAATAACTGGGACTTAAATTAAATATGCTGCCCTGTGCCAAACTGTCATTATGAGAGTCCAATGAAGACAAAATGAAGTGTAGACGAAAAAAAATAGTTCAATGCATTGGCTACATGACAACTGACTTAATATCTATATGGAAAAAAAGGTTGTGAGGCATGAAAAACTAAATTACTTTTTAAAAATATTACTGGAATGCCAGTCAAAATCAAGTATAAAAAAACAAGCACCACTCAACTCAAACCACTTCCCCTGGCACTGCATTTCTAATTATAATTTATATTCAGCTTTATAAAAGCACAAAGTAACATGCTGAAAGTAACAATTTCTGTGATACCCTCACTTGTAAAAATGTTTCTTATCCAAAAAAGACCTGCTGCCTGACAACTATATACCTGTTTTGTGGGGAAAACATGATCAAAGTAAAAAATGAACAGCAAAAAAGAAGCAAGCTCAAGATAAATTGTTTAAGGGATTACTACACATGTTATGGACCACACGATAGATTGGCATTCTGTTTAGTTTAAGGCTAAAGCCTGCAAAGATGACTGCAAGTCTCCAACAAATTTAGTGAGGTTCTGAAAATACTGTAATCCTGTCCCTTATTACAAATGCTGTCATATGCATTTCAATACCCAAGGCTTATATGTTATCTAGTTATGTAAAATATTCTCTGCATGGCAACAACAAAAAGGCTTTCAATGTTGGTAATTCTTTAACAGTATGTTTATTAAAGCTTACTTGCATCTTACAATCTCAGACAAGCTTACCTGATGGCCATTAAAGCAATGGTACTTAAACACAGAGCAACAGGCACTGTAACTTGCATTTTCTGAATAATAAGAAGCATAAATCAACAGTATGGATGGGGGGATACCCTGCACACTTACACTGCATAACTGCTCCTTGCATTGCTTGGACACATCCAGAGTCACTACATGGGGGAATGGGGTGCAATAAGTATGTCACAATTTGAAATGTCTCTGGCTGACGGTGATGGCCCTAACACGTTTGTCATACCTCTCAACCTCAGAGCAAGAAATCTGGACAAAGCCATGAATAGAAGTGGGACAAAGACCCAAAAATAAGGAAATTTTTAAATATTGCTCTTATAAACTTAGAAAGATAATAGAATAGTAGGTCTTGCATTAGTATGGATTTTCTGAAGGGTATGAAATCTGAAACTCAAATGTCTCATTTTCTAAATTCACTCTTTAATGATTTGTCACTAATCTGCCAGAAAAACACAATTTTATGAAAAACGGACCAGACCAAACGTGATGCAAAAATATAAAATAGCCACACAATACAGCTGGGAACCTGTCAAAGAAGGGACACTTTAATATTAGTACTGTTAACTTGAGCAGCTGACAAAATAGAGAATCTACATGCATTTCTGAAATAAAAGTAATCTACAACTCTGATTATTACAATTATTTATTAATTGTAAACCCTCTGCGTTTTCTTCCAAAATTGCCATTTTGCAGAGGGATTTATTAGAGAGAGAGTAACATTTTGTGTCAAAAATGGGGACAGTTGAGAGGTTTGGATATACCTAATTCTATAAAGAGATTTATTTGCGGGCACCTCTCAATCTCTTAACACAGTAAATCTGGACAATGCCAAATATATTGGTGGACCATACAAACAGTGCTAAAATTTGCTGTTGTATAAACTTAGTTGATAGAATAACAGGTCTTGCTTTAGCATGCATTAAAACTCATCTGCCCTTGAAACTTATACTCATTGAAACAGCATTGAAACCCACATTCAAAGAAAATACAACTGGTCCGTGGTAGATAAAGATTAACTTTGGGCTGTTTTCAAATCATAGGCCCCTTGCACACAAAACATATATGTGTTCTTTGATACACCTTCCTGATTGTATTAAATTATATTCCTTATATAATACAGTACAGTTGTTAGAGGACATTTTGAATTTATTGTTTTGAACATTTTTCCAATAAACAATGTAACAAAATACATGCACAAATAATGACAAAACTGCCCAATTCAGAACATTTCCATCATAAAAGTCTACTCAAACTTCTACAATTCACCAGTATCAGTAAATATGCAGAATCTCTGCAGAAGTAAAAGTCATCTAAATAATTCCACATTAAAGAGATCTGTAACTAATGAAGAGGTTGCTGCTAGCAAACAACTCTATATTTCATTGTTTCATCTACAAATAAAGTGCCTATTGCCCTAGAGGAATAAATTGCCTAATTACATTAAAAAATGATAAGCTAGTAATAATGCTATAAGGAATGGATGCAAACTGTTAACAGGTTCATAGTTACTAGGTATCTCACAGTTTTGCGTAATGGCGATTGGAAAGAGAGGTGAAGAAGAGAGTACAGGCAGGGTTGAGTGGGTGGAGAAGAGTGTCAGGAGTGATTTGTGACAGACAAGTACCAGTAAGAGTGAAAGGGAAGGTCTGCAAGAGGGTAGTGAGACCAGCTGTGTTATATGGGTTAGAGACAGTGGCATTATCAAAAAGGCAGGAGTCAGAGCTGAATGTGGCAGTTAAAGATGTTAAGATTTGCACTGGGTATGACAAGGGTAGACAGGATTAGGAATAAGTATATTAGAGGGTCAGTCCAGGTTGGACGGTTTGGAGACAAAGCCAGAGAGGTGAGATTGCATGGTTTGGACATGTGCTGAGGAGGGATGCTGGGTATATTGGGAAAAGGATGCTAAGAATGAAGCTGCAGGTAAGAGGAAAAGAGGAAGGCCTAAGATAAGGTTTATGGATGTGGTGAGAGAGGGCATGCAGGTGGTTGGTGTGATGCAGAGGACAGGAAGAAATGGAAACAGATGATCCGCTGTGGCAACCCCTAATGGGAACAGCCAAAAGAAAAAGAAGTTACTAGGTATCTCCGCCAAAGAAATCCCAATCCCTCAGAGACACACGCTCTGGGGATCTAAACCTTGTCATCACAATGAACAAAACATGCTAGAGGGATAGGTTCCTAATGCAGAGACTCCCCAGACTCTGGAATAGACTGCCCCATACATGTCAAGCAGACCACCTCTTTGGCCCTCTTCAAAAGGAACCTTGATGATTGGATGGGAGATAGGAAATTCACCCCGGGGATCACATTAGTCACCCTGCTAGACAGGGGTCCAGGGAAGTAAATAATGTGGGAAGAAATAGCCAGGGAATTCTTCTGGCTAGGCTTGTATAAGCCCTTGGGCTGATAGCCTAGTACCAACCTATGAACCAAAGAGGACATTCTCAGGACTGCAGCATCCACCCACTTTAAAAGTACAGTATCAGTAATGCATCTACATACTGGGGGAGTAAAACCCACAGCCTTCTGCATCAAAAGCAAGTACACTACCTGTGTAGTATTCATAAAGATGAGGAGAAATTTGAAGACAACACTGGAACTTCACTTATTTTATTTTTTTTTTTTTCAATAATAATTCTTTATTTTATTTTTTCCAAACAACTAATACAGTACTACCAACTACTTACAATATGTACATGAATGCTTCCAACAGTTACATAGAATCATTATACATACCTATACACTTCTAAAAAAAAAAAAAATAATGAAGAAAAAAGAACTAGTAACCATATAAGACTTATCTCAATAAAATTCAACAGTTATTCAGTTTTTCCCAGAGAATAGTGGAATGGAACTTTAAGCTAATACAATGTTAAAGATTTGTTCCCATATTTTTGTATTGTTTACATTTTTCTTATGATCACTAATTAGAAATTTATGTGCTAGAATATGTTTGGTGGCTACTATCTTGAAATTTTGCCATGATGTCTGTAAAGGGTTCAACCAATTGGAAGCTATATATAACTTCATCAACAAAAAAATATTGACTAGTATAATTCTTTGGGTTCTTTCCAAGTTGGGTGGTGGAATATGTAAAATCGTAAATTCCCAGGAGAGTGTGGAATGTTGATATCCCATTTTTGTAGTTGAAGTTTCAAGGAATTCCAGAGTTTGAAAATACATTTACAACTCCAAAACATATGTAGGAGGTCGGCTGTTTGATCTATACAATATGGGCATTTTGGTGAGTTCTTTGAGTTAAATTTGTGTAGAGTGAGACGTATAATACGCGTTATTAAATATCATCAATTGGGTAAATAATAGCTTCTGAAGGGACACAGATTTTATGGTTAAGTGAATTGCTTTTAGTATTTTACTTTCTTCAATTGTCAACAATTTCTCTCTCCAGTATTTGGAAATTAATATTTGATTATTATATTTTATTTCTTTAATCAAACCATATGCTGCAGTTATATATTTACATTCCTGTGTAAGGGTTTGCCATAAGTTCAGACACATGTTTAAATCTTCTTCTTTAATTATGTCATTCCCTTTACTAAGGTAACTTATTGATAGGTCTTTTAATTGTCTTATTATAATTAGATACGATTTGGGGAGATTCAACTCTTCTAAAATATTGTGAATCGGGATACCTAAAAAAGGATATAAATCAAGTAGGGTTAAATTAATTATAAGTGGGAATTTCTTAAGGTCTATCAGCTGGTTACTAATTTTCAGATTTGGATTTTTGTGAAATGGTTGAAGAATTATCATACTTTGCAAAAGATTTAATGAGTTAAAAAGATTTTGTACTGAAACTATATATGTTTTGATATGTTCCAACACGAAGTACACTTTAAGAGTATTTTTGTTTAAAAAAGGTAATGCCTTGCAGTTAATATCCAATTCCTTGACATGTTTATGATTAAGAACCAGCCATTTGGGAACCCATTTCGAGTTACACCCATCAAAGTTAATTATTCTTAAAAGTCTATTGGTGTTTATTATTAAATAATATGTTTCAAATTAGGTAGATCCAACCCTCCCTATTTTTGGAGCCATCAATTTATCATACGATATCCTAACTTTTCTAGGTTCCCATAGAAATCTAGCTAGTTCTGTATGAAGCTGTTTGAAGAATTTTTGGAGATTTGAACTTGTAACGCTCTAAAAATATATAGTAATCTAGGAAGTATATTCATTTTAATAATTGAAGTCTTCGCCATTATTGGTAATTTCAGATTATCCCATCTTTTCAAGTCAGATACTATCTGCTCCCAAATAACCTTAACATTATTGAGATAAAAATCTCTGTTGTCTGTTGAGAAAACCACTCCTAAGTATTTTATTTTTTCTTCTGATTTTACCTGCCCTACTAATGGTAATAGTGAAAAAGGTGTAGGTGTCTTTAATGGGAATATCTTAGTTTTTTAAATTTAATTTATAATTGGAAATTTTCGCAAATTCTTCTACTGCCTTTAATATTTTATTAGTATCCGAAACAGGTGTTGTGCAATAAATACTCAAATCATCTGCAAAAGCAGCCATTGTGATCTTCGTACCATAGATCCTTGGAGCATTATGATAGATATTTTGTTTAATGTGCAAAATAGAGGTTCCAAATACAAATTGAATAACAAGGGAGATAAAGGACATCCTTGACGTGTACCATTTTTAATTTGAATTCTTTTTGAAAGATTCCTGTTTATGACTAGATTTGTATAAGGATTGGTATATAATTTTTTTAAAGTTGAAGTGAATTCTTGCGGTATGTTAAAACATGTTAAAATGTCAAATAAATATTCTAAGTTCACTCTGTCAAATGCTTTTGTGCATCAATTATAAGTGCGTAAAGATTATGGTTTTTATGGGTGGCATGAGAAATCATTGTATGCAGTGTTAATGTATTATCTATAGTTTGTCTGCTATTTATAAAACCGGCTTGTTCATCAGATATTATAGGGTTAATTACCATTTTCAACCTGTTAGCCAAAATTGATGTCATAATTTTCATATCTATGTTTAAAAGTGAGATGGGTCTATAATTATCCGGGTTTTGTCGATCAGTATTTTCTTTTGGTATGAGAATAGTTTTCGATGCATTAAAGTGTGGGTCAGTAATTTTATTGTTAATAATATAGTTAAAGACCACTGACAGTATTTTCCCCAGAATATCACTAAAAGTTTTATAAAATTCTGTAGTCAAACCATCCGGTCCCGGAGCTTTGTATGGCTTCAATTTCTTGATAACATCAGTTATTTCCTCTGAAGAAATAGGTTTAATCAGGTTCATATGAAGCTCATCATTAATCTTTGGAAATATAATTTTCTGAAGAAAATCATTATTATTCTTATTTGGATTTACATCCTGTTGTTCACCATATAGTTCTGAAAATATTAGTTCAAAACCTTTATGATATCTTCCGTATTGGTGTATGTTTTATTGTTGAAGTATATTTCAGGGATTTGGGAAGGTGACTTGATTGATTAATAATACGTGCTAGTGCTTTTGACGGGGTCTGTATGTGATTAGCGTATTTTACCAGTATTTTCTGTTCATGGAATGATAATTTACTGTTTTGTAATAAAAAAAATTTCTTCTGACAATTTAATAATTCCGTTTGGTTTGTTTACTATAATTTCTAATTAATTCCTGATCTAATAATTTAATTTTTGATTCCAAGTCATGCATATCTTTCACTTGTAATTTCTTGTAGAAAGTAGCTTTTTGGATAAACATTCCTCTAATTTGCTTTGATAGTTGCCCATTCTATGTCTGATGGATGTCGGTTTTCTAAGAGATTATTTAATAATTGATTAAAAAACTCCTGAGCTTCTTTTAATACATCCTCTTTATGCAATAGATATGGATTTAATGTCCAATTATAACCCCTAGCATGCAATTTATGACAAGTATCTTTCTTAAAGGTTAATGTGATCCTGGAGTGATCCGACAAATAACGAGCTTGTATGTATATATAGGGATCAAAACACATTAGTGTATCTGATATTAAAAAGAAATCGATCCTGGACCACATTTTATGACAGCTCGAATAAAATGTGAAGTTATTTGGATTCATTTGGTCCTTATTATATTTAAATGGATCATAAAGTTTAAAATCTGCTTTAAGTTCCTGCAGTGCTATCACTGCCTGATTATTATAAGATCTATGGGGACTTGTTTTATCTAGTTTAGGGTCTTGGTATGTATTCCAGTCACCTCCTATTATTATATAATAATTGTTATATTGGTTTAAAATAAAGTAAAGTGATGTTATGAAGGTTTGCTGATTGGTACATGGGGCATATATATTAAGAAGAATCACCGGTTTATCGTAAAATTTTGTTATAAAATTACATAACACCATCTTCCTTCTTTATCCATTTTAAAATCTAAAATTCTCTCTTGGAACTGAGTTTTGATGATTATTGCTACAGCTGCACTATTAGTTGTCCCTTCGAAGCTATTACCTCCCTGATCCATTTTTATTTTTAATGGCAGTCCATTGATCATTAGCCAAGTGGGTTTCTTGTAACAAAATAAATGGTGCTTTTGACTGAAGAAGTAAATGAAAAATAGTTTCCTTTTTTTCAGATTCTGGAAACCTTTAACATTCCATGAGTCTATTATCCACATAAAAATACTTTTAAAATGTTAGTGTATATGTTGAATTTGAAAAACGATACTAGATTCCGGTATAATATCAGATTTTGAAATATCTGGAAGCAAACTAAATGCCCCATCCCTAACCAGTGCCTATCCACTATTCTCCTGGACCAGGACAAACATAGGTTTTTTAACACTGTTTAGACTTCTATTGGTATACATCAATCCTAAATGACTATTATATAATAACACCCTAACAAGATATACAAAACCTATGATAACTACAACTAACCCTACAAAAACTAACCTACACATTCCCCATTAAACACTAGTACCTATCTACAGCTCTTGAACATATTAGTTAGTTAACACACTGTTATGTCTTACATACCAATTTCTTATTCTACCCTGTAATGATTTACATACATTATTAATTAAAAATTGGTTATATTATCCTAGAATAACTAACTGTCTTATCTAACTTTGCCTAGGTAAGTATAACATGTTAACAGCAGCATTGATAAAACAACATCAGTAACATTTTTTTCACCATTAATGTATTAATACTGTAAGAAATATATAGCTAACATAATGCACAGAATCTCTAGAACCACATAAAATATATATCCTTCCATTCCCTTAGGAATAGGAGAGTGAATTATACATGTTAACACATATAGATTATCATAGCATTAATAAGGAGAAAGGTTTTTTTTTTTTTTTTTTTTGTAGTAACATAAACAATATAACAGTCATTTCAAAGGCAGAAAAGCAAAAATATCAATAGTATATAATTATAACTGCATTTCTATCTTCAGGCACACTATCTAGATCCAAAATAGAATAACTGTAGTAACTTTATATTGTTTCTAACATTGTAGTTAAATTACTCTATTTAACCATATGTTACAGCCCAGTTTAAATCCTTACCTGAATAAGCTGACATTTCTTTATACAAAATAAAAGTCAAACTTCTCTAAAATAGTCCAGGAGCCTCGTTTTGCCATTCTAAAAGCTTCCCTGGCTCCCCAGAGCTCTGGCTACTTCCTGGTATAAAAATCTTGATTTTGAGTTCTCGAAGGGGGACCCATTATGTGGACAGTGCCACAACAAAAGCTGACCCTCTGGAGCATTTCTAGGACTTCCTGTTGACTCACAGACACACACAGTTCATCAAGGCTGCAGGAGTTCATGAAATCTTTGGATTTAAGCTGGACCTGTAAGAAAATACTGGTTAATGATTAAACAGGGGCCTGGTGAGAAAAAGAAGCAAACAAAGGATTTTGAAGCCTTGAGGTACAGTAGACATGGAATCCCAGAATCTGTATTGCTGTACACAGACTGAATGTTCCAGTTAAGCTTCTGAAGTTGGAAGGATTTAAAAGTCTTCAAAAAGGTGAGTTTTGCTTCCTTTTTTGTAGAAACAGAATATTTGGCTCCATCAAATGTAAAGATTAATGTACTTGGATACTTCATCTGGAATTTTATATTTTTATCAATAAGAAATTTGCAGTAAGGGGCTAATGCTTGTCTGGCTTGTCTGATTTGCAGTGGTAGATCTTGACCCATAGAAACTCTGTTATTTTGCCACATTACAAAACCTCCTTTCTTTTTCATAGTTAGAATTATTTTATTTACATCCTGGTAATTCAGAATTTTGGCATAAACCGGTCTAGGAATATTTGATGCTTGTGCTTCCCTGAGAGCTCTGTGTGCTCTTTCTATGACTATTTGCTTAGCCATACCGAGTCCTCGAACAATATTTCCAGTATCTGTGTAATGGTAGGCATTAGATCATTATATTGAATATTTTCCGGGATTCCTCTAATAATTATGTTGTTTCTTCTGGATCTTGCCTCTAAATCCAGGATCTTGGTCTGCATAGTTTGAATGTCCAGGTCATGAATATCTGTTTTTTGTAAGAAATGTTATTCTGTCCTCATTATCAGATATTCTAGCCTCAGATTTATCTATTCTGTCGAGAATTTGACTGCATGTGGCATTAAAAGCAAGTATCTGGTTTGAAAGTGCATTTAAAGATTCTTGTATGGGTAACAGTGCTGTTTTAATGTCCTCCATGTTAGCTAGCTGATCCGGTTGGTTTGTTCCTCCTGTTTTCAAAAGATCTTGTGGTTTTACAGTTTTCGGTCTTTTAAATGTAGAGTCTTTCTCTGGTGACATCAGCATTGATAATTTAGTTTTAGTTGTTGTTGTGTCCATATTTTTGTCCAGTTTTGACATCTTGAAACAGAAATCAGATAGATCCTTTGTTTATAGCTCTATTCAGAGTCAGGCAGACAATCAGCTTTAATCCTGTGAAATTAATTAGTTTTTCCTTCGTTCTTTTGATTCTCAGTCGTAGTTTGGTTGTAGTAGAATAGTTATATCCGGTAATTAATGCAAAAAGACTTGTAGTATATCCTCAGGGTTACTTATTCTTGCGAGTAACTGGAGAGCTGTAGATGTACAGTGTCTACAGAAAGGCGGCCATCTTTGTCTCCCAAACTTCACTTATTTTTTATTAAGTGCCATATGATTTTCACTAACCATCTGAAATGCCACTAGTTCAGAAAGACAGAAGTACCTCTGTATATTGCATTATAGTGTTAGTAATAAAAAACTAAATCCAAGCACTTGGTGTGGGAATAAGGCCACAGACTTCTAATCTGCCAGGATAAAGGTGAGTGCTCTGCACTGCTACCTTTTGAGCCACTAAATAAGTTACTAGATCATCATCTTGGTTACCACTCATGATCATTTTCAGCACCTAATTCATCAGGTATTGAGAGGAGCAGAGTTACTAACAAATTATTCTGAAAGGGCTTTTCCTACTAACCACAAACAAAAACCTGTGTGAACAAAATTACAATATAATGGGTTCAAACCATACATACTCCAATTACTCCCCTAATCCAGTTCAGGGTTGGGGAGCTAGAACTTAATCTAGCAGTCAATGAGCACAAGTAGATTGCAGTGCAAACATTGATAAGCACACACACACACACACACACACACACACACACACACACACACACACACACACACACACACACACACACACACACACACACACACACACACACACACACACACACACTCTGCTTAAGCTCCGTAAATAAGCTAAGACTGAAGCTGAGCTCCGTTCCATAAATACATTAAGCTCTACATAGCACAAGCTCAAATATATTAGCTCCGTTCTGTAAATGCATTAAGCTCCAGAAACTCTAAATACATTAAAAAGAAGCTCTTCTTAACGCTCCATAAATAAACTAAGACTAAAGCTCTGTTCTGTAAATACAATACATCAAGCTCTACATAGCAGAAGCTCAAATACATTAGCTCTGTTCCGTAAATACATTAAGCTCTGGAAGGTATAAATACATTAAAAAAAGTTCTGCTTAAGCTCCATTCCGTAACACAGTAAAGTAAGCACAAGCTCAAATACATCAACTAAGCACAAGCTCAAATACATCAAGCTCTTTTCTGACTGAGAGCTAAGAGTAAGACACACACATGCTCCGTAAATACATAAAAAAGTTCCATAAATACATTAAAAAAGCTCTGCTTAATACATGTAAATACATTTAAAAAAAGCTCTGCTTAAGCTCTGGAAGCTGTGTTTCATAAATATACAGTAAGCACAAGCTCAATTAATACATCAAGCTCTGTTCTGAAAGCTAAGACACCCTGCTTTTCCAGACTGTTTAAAAAAAAAACTCCAGACTGCACAATCTCTGTAAGCTTAAGAAACAAAAAAAAAAAAAAACCTCTGTTCTGTTGTAGAAAGTCACACACACACACACACACACACACACACACACACACACACACACAAGCACACACGTCTCGATCGTACACCCTACCTGTCTCAAGGCCAGGTGATACGATCCTGCAGCTCCTTGGGCTGGCATGCAACAAATCCATCCTGCAGCTTCTCGGTTCTCCATGCTAACAAATCCATCCTGCAGCTTCTCGGTCCTCCATGCTGGCATGATCCTGTAGCCCGCGCATACTCTCCAGTGAGATGTGAGGAGGCTGGAGCCTCCTGCTATTGGTCCAGACTGCATCGCCCGCAGTTTGAACACCATCTGGTTTGTGCGGTCATCACCGCACAGATCTCTGGGTTGGAAGGGAGGAGTTTACTCCCTTCCCTATCCGGACTGCCTGACTGAGCAGTCTAGAGCTCAGGAATGCCTGAGCATGCGTGCTTGGTGTTCTGGTCTGCCTAACACAGCAGCCAGGAACTAAGCACGCATGCGTGCAGTCCGAGAGATTTTTTTTATTATTTTCATTTTTAGTTCTACAGGGACAGCGGGGACTGGGGACTTTATTTCACAGGTGGGAGGGCTGCAGTCCCACAGTCCCATAGCATGAGCCGCCCCTGGATTTAACTGTAGATGCACCTGGAGATGTCAATCGGATGTAATGAGTTAATATTCATTGTGTTTGTGAAACATTTATCTGTATATACAGTATCAGGAATGCTCATAGGCTAGTTATATATCCTGTTGTGATAATGTGACTCATTAATAGAAGCAGATTTTTCTACTGATTGGCATACCTTTAGAATGCCTTGCCTTGCTTTTATCTTTAACTCCCTCTGCAAAAATATACTCAGGTTTGGAGTTAGTGTTATTTATTAGTATAAATATAAATATAAAACAAGTGTCCCAGCCAAAACACCAGATAAACGCTCGAATTCCAGTATAAAGTAGTTATTAAAGCAGTCACAAGGTTAGTGGAATAAAAGCGAAGCAGGTATCTTAAAACGAAATTTATTGTCAAAAAAACAGACAATATGTATTTGTTGGTCAGATTAGCGCTTTCACTCATAGAGCTTCTTCAGATCATGAATAAATAGACCAGATACTTTGCACAGTATATATGCTATCCTGTTCAACTTGTGAGCCTATCACATTCATTCACTAATCAAGCCTTAAAGTAAAAGATGTATATATACACATATTGTATTAATATATTACATTAAAAACTGACTAAAATCCTTCTTCAAAAATGCTATCCACATAAGTATCTAAATCTCTCATGTTACAGAATACATATAAAAATACTTCTGAGTATATTCTAAACACTCCTACAAAAGGTGAAACATGACTATATAGATGTCTAAATAACTAAAAAATATATGTATATTTTCAGTTATACTATATCTTGAGAGCTATAATAATGTGACCTTTATTAATATATATATGTTCATCATATTAATATACATGCCTATTATTTCATTCATTTTATATTTCTACGTTTCCTAAGCATAAGTTTTATTGAGGCTATTTCGTTAAGTCCTGAGCCTCTGTCCGCCCTCAGCCTGATTATCCAATTACTCTCTTTGCTTTCTGTGTGATTCCTGATGTCACCACCCCGTGTATTAGGTATAATAACCTCCAAGGCTTTAAATAAAAATGTATGTTGGTCCCCTTGTTGGGTGACGTGTTTCGCTAAGGCATTATGTAGGGATTTCTTTCTCATATGGTATACATGTTCTCGAATTCTCTCCTTGAACAGGCGATTAGTTTTACCAACATAAAAACAATTACAGACTTGACAGACAGCCAGGTACACTAAATTCGACGTCTTACAGTCTGCATCAACTTGTGTGTTACATACTCTATGTAGATCTGGATGAAGGAACTCTGTGCTAGTGTCTATATAGCAACAGCAGCGACATTGCCCACAAGGTTTGGTATTCCCATCATAAACCTCTTGAGACATATGTCTGGGGTAGCATAACATCCTTTTATATAATCACTAAGCATTGGTCCATCTTATGTGTAGACATTGACATTAAGCAGGTAGTAGGTGAGAAACCTCATTTTTTATTTAGGAACAAATATAATTTTAAAAGGATGTTATGCTACCCCAGACATATGTCTCAAGAGGTTTATGATGGGAATACCAAACCTTGTGGGCAATGTCGCTGCTGTTGCTATATAGACACTAGCACAGAGTTCCTTCATCCAGATCTACATAGAGTATTTAACACACAAGTTGATGCAGACTGTAAGACGTCGAATTTAGTGTACCTGGCTGTCTGTCAAGTCTGTAATTGTTTTTATGTTGGTAAAACTAATCGCCTGTTCAAGGAGAGAATTCGAGAACATGTATACCATATGAGAAAGAAATCCCTACATAATGCCTTAGCGAAACACGTCACCCAACAAGCGGACCAACATACATTTTTATTTAAAGCCTTGGAGGTTATTATATCTAATACACAGGGTGGTGACATCAGGAATCACACAGAAAGCAAAGAGAGTAATTGGATAATCAGGCTGAGGGCGGACAGAGGCTCAGGACTTAACGAAAGAGCCTCAATAAAACCTATGCTTAGGAAACGTAGAAATATAAAATGAATGAAATAATAGGCATGTATATTAATATGATGAACATATATATATTAATAAAGGTCACATTATTATAGCTCTCAAGATATAGTATAACTGAAAATATACATATATTTTTTAGTTATTTACACATCTATATAGTCATGTTTCACCTTTTGTAGGAGTGTTTAGAATATACTCAGAAGTATTTTTATATGTATTCTGTAACATGAGAGATTTAGATACTTATGTGGATAGCATTTTTGAAGAAGGATTTTAGTCAGTTTTTAATGTAATATATTAATACAATATGTGTATATATACATCTTTTACTTTAAGGCTTGATTAGTGAATGAATGTGATAGGCTCACAAGTTGAACAGGATAGCATATATACTATGCAATGTATCTGGTCTGTTTATTCATGATCTGAAGAAGCTCTATGAGTGAAAGCGCTAATCTGACCAACAAATACATATTCCCCGGGATTCATGAACCTTGCGCCAGGCGCCAGCATAGCGTCGGCGTTATAACGCCAAATATGGCTGCTTAGCGATTCAGGTATGAATGAATTCCACGTGCACTACCGGCGTGCGCCGGACCGTCCCCGGCCCCGGCGTAGGTATGCAAAACACACTGTGTGCGGTATTGCACCATGCAAATGAGGGCAAATAGCGATCCACGTGGCGGCGAAGAAGCGTAGGGCACGGCAATGTAAACCAAAAAGCGGTTTACATTTACCCAAACATACCGGAGGAGTAACGGAAGGCTGTCAAAGTCAGGTATCATATAGGTGCAATATGCCAATGTGGAAAGGCACCGAGAATGTCCAAAGAAAATATGCACAAAATGTAAAAATGACATAAATGGCACGTGCGTAGAAAGAACAGCAGACCCCGGGATGTGTGCACAGAAGTTGTAAAGCAATGAAATAATATGATAATGTCCGAAAAGAGCATTAGAACACAAATCAGCTGCACAGCCACCACACACCATAGTATGTATGTAAAGCTGCAACCCCAGCGCAATGGTTGTCAAGGAGTGGAGGCGGTGTCCGGCGCCATAACCAGGTATTAGTAGTCAATTCCATGCAAATGAGGCAGATAATAGTGAATCGCAAAAACGGCGCCAGCGTAAGGATGGAGCAAACGGCGTAGCGGTACTACACCGAGGAGTGGCCTACATGAGATACATGTCAACCACAGAGGGGTGTGCCACTGTAGGAGGAAGGATATTGGAGGACAGCAAATCTGGGCTGTACAATGCACATTACAGCATCATGACTGGCGTGTTAGGAAATAGATGCGCTGACAGTACAGAATGCGTACAAAATGCATGTGCACGAGGATGACTACGTTCCCGAAACCAGTCATGTGACGGCCTCACCGGCAACAACCAGGGATATAGGAAGGTAATGCGGAGAATACGAGGAAATGCGGAAGCAGTGTAAATGTATCCGTAACGAGCAATTAACACCAATCAATGCAGGAAGGGCAAACGCCGGCAGCTGATAAGTCTGCATGCAGACTCCTGCAGAACGGGAAAGGAGGCATATGAGAGCAAAGATAATAGGGGATGTAGTAGAAATGCAAAGAGCAAAGAACCGAAATAGCACAGCCAAGTACAGAGGTAGCATAACTGCGGCCGCAGATAAAATGCAGCATATGCCATGTGCCTGCAGGATGCAGTAATGTAAGATGCCAGGCGAAGGCAATGCAGGCAACTGTAATGTAACACTACAGGCAGTACCGTTGCAGCTGCAAGCGTAAAACCACGGAAATAATCCATGGATAGGGCGCACAGACACACCCAATGACATCACCGGGTATACAGCACAACAGTAATAAATGTGAATGCACAACACACAGCCGATTTCCCAAACGCCGCACCGTAGGGTGTAAACAGACGGGAACTTTTAACATGTATATGCTGGGTGCGCCGCGTGGCCGTGATGCATAGGTATGTGGCAGAGACAGACGGAGTTGCGGAGGGTGGTGCCGACAACTACCGTGAGGCCTCACAGGAGAAGGAGAGTGTTCAGACCAAGGGTGACCTACCAGGGCTGCGAGACCTGGAGATAGTAGAGCTACAGGGTGGACAGGGACACGTTACAGCAAATAGTGGAGCTGTGCCGGCCGCGCCTGAGAACAAGAGACAACAGAGGGGAGCCCATCCCAGTGGACACAAAGGTATGTGTGAGCTTGCGAATACTGGCTACAGGTACCTTTCAAAGGCCCACCGCGGACATAATGGGCATCTCACAGGCATCAGCATCCAGGGTACTACACCAGTTCCTGGATGCCATGTTACCACATGCCCATGAGCACATAAAGTTCCCCACATCTCAGGAGGAGTTGGCTAGCAATATGCGCCACTTCCACCGTGTGGCACAATACCCGGAGGTCCTGGGTGCGATAGACTGTACGCACATAGAAATCAAGTCACCACCTGGGGAGCAGGGTAGACGCTACATAAACCGCAAGGGATACCCCTCCATCAATTGCCAGGTCGTGCAATGCGCAGGGCATTATCATGGATGTGTGTGCTGGCAGCCCTGGAAGCTACCACGACTCCCATATCTGGCATGCCTCACAGCTGTATCAGGTATTCGCCAGTGGGGACATCACACAAGGTCACCTTGTGGGGGATGCTGGCTACGCACTGGAGCCGTGGTTGATGACACCCATCAGAAATGCACACACACACATGCAAGAACGCCATAATGAGGCACACACAAACGAGAATAATCATAGAGCGTGTTCGGGATCTTGAAATCACGGTTCCGTGCTTGGATACATCCGTGGAGCCTTGCAGTACTCTCCAGGCACAAGTGCCCACATATTCATAGTATGTTGTATGCTACACAATATGATTCTGCGGAAACAGCTGCTGCAGGGACATAATGCCGGAGGGCCACCAAGCCCGCCACAACTGCCAGGGCAAGCACAGGCACAGGGCGTGCGGCCCCACGGACACACTGTGCCAGCCCCAGTAGGTAGACAGAGGCGTACCCAATATGCCTACGACCTGGCAAAGAGGGAACGCATAGCACATACTTTGACAGTGTAGGCCCCATGGACTGACACCTCCTGACCTGCACACACAGTAAAATGGACGCCACACAAACATGTCCGCCCGTAATGTGTACCGTATGTGCGGACGTATGTGTGACTCCAACAAAGGCACCGCCGAAGCACTCCGAACCCAATAGCCAGCAGAGCATGGAACGCCAACACCTCAACGCACGCCGGTCCAACAGCACACGGCGTAGCCATATGCTGCCACTATCGCCGCAAGTCGACCACACATGTACGCATGTGCATACACAGATACGGAAATACATATCAGTACACATGTAGAAATATATGTACGCATACACAGATAGAAAGGACAACAGGGTAATATGGAACCCAGGGATGCAAGTTCACAGATAAGTAAGACGAAATCACCACATATTAAACATAGTGACCGACAACCCGATCATCCTGGAGGGTGGGCAGGGCAGGTAACGCCAGCCATGGAAATGTTAACCTGCAGCAATACATATCCGCGTGTCAGGATGGTCACCGTCCACGGTACAGTAACGGATATGTGTAGGGTCACCACCTGTCCCACGCCAGAGGGACAGTCCACCTTTGGCAGTTGTGTCCTGCAAAAACATTGACAAAATGGCAAATGTCCTGAGATTGTAGGACAAAACCATTTCCCATAATTACTTTATTAGTTGCAGAAAACAGTTATTTTGTAGAAGAAACATCTAAATATGATAATAAACAGAATAAGCAACTGTAATGCTACAGCTTTGTATTCCGTCAAAAAGTGAATCGCTGTCCTTTGTACTGGCCGTGGGTATGTGTTGGCATGCAAAATCTGACGTACCTACTAAAAATGTCCCACTTTGGCCATTTGAAAAGGTGGCAACCCTACATATGTGCGTGTCATATCCATAGGACATGAGTGCGCAGATACACGCCACACCGCGGCGCCAACGAGGTATTGTGTTCAACCGTCGTGCGAAAAGCGAAAGCATACCAGTGAAGTGTACGACATTATGAGGAACCTCATCTGGGGTGTAAAACAGTGCATGTTCCTCGCAGTTCCTCCAAGTTCCACATTGAAAATGTCTCAAACAACCATTGTTAGGAATGTATATAAATGACATCCTGGTAAATAGAATGTACTCATAGTAAGTTAGTAAAGGTTCTTCACTGTAAGTAAATCAGCATATCATAATCAACCTATGACCTACTTAGCTGAAGTTGTCACTATGCCATTACTATGTGTTCCACATTATGCCCATGTGTTTCACATTACTACTGTGTGTGTCCCCACCCGGAAATAGAAGGTTGACAGCCATGGCGGCAATATGTGTATGTGTGAGGTGAGGTTGTCGTGTCTTCTGCTGTGTGTGTAATGTGTGTGCCAGTGTAAACTGTGTATGAAGGTGACATGTCACAGCCGGAGTGTAATAACAGGCGAGGCATACAGTACAGGAACCATAGGCGATGTATGTACAGCAGTACCCAAAGTAGTACTGACATCTCCTCAGTGGCTATGCACGTGGCGACGTAAAATGATGCAAAGCGCAAATGTCCCAAAGTGTACCACAGGGCCATAGCAAACAGGAGATGCAAAGGACGCATGTACAAACCACGACCGTAGGTATGGCGGCCATAACGTACACTCCACACGGTCCGTCGGCAATGTTACACAGCATCAGGCATGTACGGCGAAAATACGAATGTGCCATCCCGGCACCGATCGTGAACAGTCACGGTCCGGTAAATACCGCGGTGTGTTCCACAAGCAAGCGGCACACGAATAGGAGGCTACCGGTAGCATACAGTCCGCCCCAAGTATAGGACCACAATCACCGTAACTATCAGCGACAAAATGCCAATGGATGGTAGGCACGGACGAACATCCGCAGATATATAACCGATGTGAAGGAGGAATACGTGCAGGAAGCACACATGCAGGCGATACCGACAGCAGACGACATCAACAAAACAAACATTCCCGGAACAACACACAGGTAACCCGCAGCTCCCTAAGCACGGATGGAGCACACACAAGCATATCTGGTATGTATAAATGCAAGACTCACACCCGTACCGTCACCCACATCCGCAGATATACCCCATTGCACATATCAAAGGGATAACAGCTAAAACCGTAGCAAACACATACAGGCAGTGAATGACAGCGCATACCCACAACAAGCTCCTGGGAAACACTAGCAGCGGCTCATGCATCCATGCATTCGCTATGTACAGGAAAATAACAGCCATGTAACACATTTGAATGCACAACGCCATCGACAGACGCCGCAGGACACGGGACCCACATGTCGAACACAATACCATACCCAACACACAATCCACGGCTAACACCACAGCGAAATGTACCCGACAACACACATAGCGGATGCAGTCACACAAACATGATACAATACATACCATCCTCACAAAGGTATTGCAAATAACCAACGGCCACGAGGAAAGAACCATGGCCTAGTGCCGACGCCGTAACAAACGAAGGAAGGGGATCACCGCTGAGATGCGCATAAGTACACACCGATGAACAGCTATTGGGCTGATTAACCCACATGCATCAGGCGACGAGGAATATAAAGAAGACCCCCTGGATATTCAAACCGTATGTTCATACCGAACGCATACAAAGTAGAGAAAGAGAAACAGGGGAATAGAGACGAACTCAAAACAAAAGGCCGGAAAGGTATGTCGAACCCACATGTACTGGTGTGTAACGACGCGACATTATGACGAATCTGTACAGTATGTGAATGGTGTGTGTAGGTAAAGATACCTGTCCATCAGGCAGAGAGAGGCGAAGGTTGGATATGTAATGCTAAAACGCGCAGCATACCAACAACTGTGGACAACGTGTGCACAGCAGTGGGACAACATGTAAACACACGATAACCCCAGGGCGGCTTGCCACCCTTTCAAAAGGCCAAAGTGGGAAATCGCCGGACACACTTCAGATGTTACAGGTGGACACATACCCATGGTCAGTACAAAGGTTAGAACTCTACTCTTTTGCATAAAGAAAAGTGTAGTCTTGTAGCAGTTCAGTTGCTTATTGTGTGTCTTGTAACAGTTAGGAATGTACATACATAAATAAGTATGTTATGCAACTCTTACATAAGAATGGGATATAGTGATGTCCCACAATCTCAGGACATTTGCCATTTGTGATAAATTTGTCAGGACACAACTGCCCAAGGAGGGACTGTCCCTTGCAAAGTGGCACAGGTGGTAACCCTACCCCAGGTCTGCCATAAGGGTTGCAAACACAGAACAATGCCACCACCCACGCCGATGCTGGCAGTGGATATCCAACACTGAAGTGCCACAGCAGGGGATAGGACATTTATGTATAGTGTCACAGCACGCATGGGCATATACCGTCGATGTCATACGGAATGTGCGCACGACGTGCACCTATCCCACGCAGTAGGGGCGACTATGTCAATTATGTGTAATGCAAAGCTGGCATGATGGATATGTTCACAAATCATAGACAGTATCACAGGCATAGCATGCATGATGGAGCGATGGGCTAATGTTATATACACAAGATATGTATGGCCTGCACATATGGGACAATGTAGTAGCAGAATAGGTACCCAAATGGAGGTAACAGCAAGTGACCATGTCCAAACGTTCCATAGCAGGTGCAATGTGTGCCACAATGATGTCCAGCAGGGCCGGTTGTAAACACATGTGCAATGTACACAGTACTGACACCCCCCCCCCATGGTAGTGTCCACTGAACGGCAGAACTGGATGTCAACTGTCATGTCTATACAATACGTCCGCTGTGGTGGTACCATGGGTGTGTCACCCACCAGCAAGGCAGCTATCACATGACTAGTGACACAGTGTGCCCTGTGGGATGTGCACAGGACCTATGTCCCACAGCATGGTGTGTGTCCAGTCTGTGGATGTCACACAGACGCCGGCTGAGCAATGTGGCATGTGTGCACACATGCAGGACTGCTCCTCCCCCCCTGCCCACAGCAAACGCCATGTAGGAGTACTACATGCATCAGTACTGTGGAGAACATGGCCCATGGCAGAGTACATTACACCCCTGTGTTAGTGGCATGCAGGTGAGCACAGATGTGTTACATGACTGTCATTTGCATATGTCAACTGTCTGAGCTGGGTAGAGAGCACAGCATGACTATACTGAGACATGTAACGTTGTATCCATTGTGTAAGGTACACCACACATGTGTCATTGTAACACAGCCTGCGTGTACATGTGTGTATGGCACAGGTACAAGGGCACCCAAGGTATCAGCTAGACATATGGTCCAGAAATGTGTAGTCCTGCACATGTGTACCCACGCTATGGTGTAATATGGCAACCACAGCACCATGTGGGCCATGTGTGTGTACATCAACCATGTACAACGTGATATGCCTGTATAGGGACAGTATCCATGTGATACACACCGCATGACTGTCAGTATGCAAAGGTGATGTGTATGCACTATGTGTGATGTAACTGATGCAATGATATCTACATGATATATCTGCCACACTGACACCTGTATGGGTGTCAGCAACATGAGTAGGATGAGCTAGAATACTGCCAGGTATGTAGAAGTGGTATATGTAGGCATGTACAGTACTGTGTGACAGCAGGTAGTGTACGTATGCAAATACTGAGCATGAGGGGCCCCATGTCTGAGGAACGTGCAATGCCACACGTCCCTGAAATGTTGTAGTCAGCATGATATGCCTGCACCACTGTGTGAACTGTACAGAAGGCACATGGCGTAACATGCCGATACATAGGGCACGATGTGATGCTGGATGTGTACACTGTCAATAGCATAAAGTGGAATGGTGCTGAAGGGCAAAGAGCGGATCATGTCTGATGTGATACCCTGTGTACCACCCCAACCACCCATGCAATAATATGACAGGTGGCCAGCATGGGATGTAGTGTGCTGGCGCACAGAAGCCCAACAAGGGTGCCAGGAAAGGCATGCAGGTAGTCAATGAGTGTGTGAAGCATGTATGTCAAGATGTGGCCCAGTGCCATACTGAATGGCCCAGTCATGGGTGTAGAGATGCAGCCCCATACGTGCAATGCAGTACCATCCATGTGTAGTGTGATAGATGTGGTAGTGTGGTGGTCAGGGTGCACAACTACATGAATGGGCTAGCAGTCACTGACGTGTGCTGCTGCAGAGACATGTAACAGCCAGGTTGGCGGGATACAACAACTACGCGGTTGGAGGTGACATTGGGACTGTGTTCCCAGACATAACATGTGCATGCCAGTACTATGTATGTGTCCACAGGGTTAATACAATGTCCAGCCAAGGATTGGAACCCTGTAGTGAGTGAGAGTGTATTGTTGGTAGGTACCCCATTGGCAGGCAGGATGCCAGCAACATCTGTGTCGCCAATGCATGCATGACCGTGGTATGCTGCATTGAATGTGGATGTAGTCAAACAGCAGAGACATACCACCACACTGCGTGAGGGCCCACACTGCAATGTCTGGCAGTCATGTGTAGGTAGCTAGCTGTGGAGTATGTCATGCACCAGCAGGACACACCATGACTGTCAAGTGACACACAACACACAGGTGAACAAAACTACCGTGCAACAGCCTGCACATGTGCCCATACAGCACGCGGGCATGGAACAGGAATACCACTGTGGCGCCTGTGAAAATGCCAGCACCACCATGTCTCAGTGTGGAATAGCATGGTCCCTACCAGTGTGTAAATGTAGCAGAAGTGCACTGTGATCACTGTTGGCATAGGCACATAGACTGTCCATCGGACGTGGTGCCATGCCCTCAACTACCTCTGTCAGTGGATGTCAGTAATACCGGCTGTAGTGTGTATGTACCATGCATGCTGCTATGGTTGTGTGCTTAGGTTGTGGCTAGCAGGGATGGTAAGCATGGATGTTCAGCAAACAGAGGGGAGGTGTGTAGGCCTAGCATACAGACACATGGAGGTTTGGTGCATGCTGAGGGTAGTGTAGGTATGGTATGTGTCGTGTAATGTGTCACCCAGCTATGCGTACTGCATGGCCAAGCATGTGGGTGCGTGGGAGTCCATACTAGGGAAGGTCGTGTTGCTGGCAATACATAGCAGTAGCAACTGTCCCAGGTGCAATGTACAGCATGCCAACCCGACTGGCATGTAACCTGTGGTGTACAGTGTCTGCACTGTCACGTGTCACAATGTGTGTAGTGGCCACAAACATGAGTATCTGAACATGGACTACCTATGATGCAATGTGTCATGGGAAAATACAGTATGTGTGTAAATCACGGTGTGGTGTGGGAACCACCCACCTGTGTGTGTTGCAGTCCAGGTATGTGACTGGGAGGTATGATCTGTGTACAATCTGGACTGGCAGGTGTGCCGTAGGGCATGGAGGCAGGTCCCAGGCACCGTAGATAAATGACATGTGTGCTGTACTGTGTGTGCAGTGCTAGTGTACAGCACAGTGGAGGGTGTAAGCATTGTTACACATCACTGCATGCTGTGCCTACCTGTGACAGCCCTGCCAGAGACAGACATGTGACACCGCTGCACAGGCAGCATAGCATGAGAAGATGTACATGTGGGCTGCACACCTTAGCCAGATGTCCACACGTCATGTGTGCCACGGTAGTGTGGTTCAACACGACTGTCAGACTGGACAAACAGCACATGCCTGCATAACAACAGTATGACCATAGTCAACAGTCCCAGTGACAGAGTAGGCCAATGTAGACTATCCCTGCATGCAGACCAGTGGCTACTGGACACCTGGCTAGACACACACCTGGATGGTTAATTCACCATTGAGCCATCACATGTCCACGTCCATGTGGGCCGTACAATGTCATCACAGGGTGGTCACAATAGCAGGTGGCAAGGCAGACACGGTGTACCAGGTGATGTGTCATGTGTGCATATGTTGAGTAGCACAGCCGTTCACATGTCTGCAACATACTGGTGCACAATGTATACTGTTACATGATGAATGGAACTGCACTGTCACCCACTACAGGGCCAGCTGGCACAGGTGTGGTGTGACTGGTGTAACCCATGTTTGCACAGGATACACACTGCTGTTGTAGGCAGCCATGCTGGTGGCCACCAGTGATATATGCAGTGGTCATACAAACATACCGCAAACAGTGTTCAGGCAGGAATGTCAATTGTCGTGGACGATGTGCTGCTATGTGAATGTGGGTGTTTGTTGTGAATGTCACACATCCAGAAGACACCATCTGGTGCAGTCATGGTTGTCAACACCCACATCCACAGCAGTCAGAACCCAGTCCCGACAATGTGTGTCAGTCACCCTTGTACCGTGTGACATATGTGCACATGGCGGAACACCTCCCACTGTCATCTAAGCTGGCTACATGATGGCTGGAATGTGCTGTAGAAATGTACAATGCTGGTAGCCCAATGAAGTACCTGGAATCAGACACAGTACACTATGTCAGCCATGTAAACCATGCACAACAATGACTGCCCAACAGACACAAACAATGCATTGACACATGGAACATGTGCTCATGACAACCCCGACTGAGGTATGTTGCACATATAGATGTACAATTGTCATCTATGGCCATAGCATGGATGCAGACACACATACTCCACAGGTAGTACCATGTGATGTAGGTAGGGGGGCATTGCTTGTGTATATGTCACAGTAGATGTACACAGACATGTCCTGCATAGCCGCCATGTAGGGGTAGCTGTGGTATGTCACTACTGGACATGCCCATACAGATTACCATGTCCCGCAGGAGATGTGTTAGGTGTGTACCACATGTGACATGCTGACAACAATCTGCGATGTGTATGGCTGCCGTGTACCTGTGTGACAATGTCTGTGATGGGTGCAAAGGCAGATAGTATCGGAGTGTATGCACACAAGCCCCACATAGCTGCATAGCCTGAACATACAGTACAAGGAGTGTGTGGGATGATAGCAACCCACAGGTGGAGATGGGTATGGACGGCGCCCACAACCACATGGGTGTGTACGGTGTTCACGCCCGACACATGAGCATCTGAGAGGCTAGCGTCACAGTTGTACAGGGTCGCATGTACATATGTTCAGCAACATCCCTGTATGTCCCACCACTGGCCTGTGGACCGATGGACAACAAGCAAATGTGCAGGTATGAGATGTGCACAGCACATCACAGATGCCTACCGTAGAACAGGCTTACCATGTAGACATGTGCACAGTAGGTCTGCCACCTGCAGTCAAACACGTTAGGTGCCGAACCCCACCAAGAGTCCGGCCAATGACTCAGATGGGCGTGCATGCCACTGTGTAGGTATGTGTGTGAATGGCTCTGGCATAGCAATATAGCCGTGTCACCATTGTGAACAACAATATGAATGGGTTGTATGTGTGAGGGGTGCATCATATGTGTATGGTCAGATCGACGATACCATCAGTGGGCCTGCTATGTGAACATCCATGTCCCCATACATGGATACCTCTGCTGAGGCCAACACCACATTCACACAGGGAGGGATGGCGGTGTGTAGTGCAGCAGCAGACATGTGGGTGGCAGCGGGCAATGTATGTACACATATGTGTTACCCACATCAGTTCAGGCAGATATCCATGTGCATGGGATAGCCGTGTGTGTACACATACAGCACTGTGTCGATCAACATCCCAGCACATAGCACCTGCCAGGGCTACAGTGTATGCATGGATGTGTGATACCTGCATGCACCACACACCCTCAACAAGCAGCGACAGCATACCTCGCTGGAGGACAGTGTCCACACCATGGTGATAAACATGTTGAATGTCCATATTCACACAGCTATGACAAAAGCAATGGACAGCCACCCTGCCAATACCGTCAGCCCTGGGTGGGTCACACCCATTGCCATGTATGTGGCATACCCTGCCATATCATGCAGAGATGACCAGCAAGGCTGCATGAGCTATCACAGTCCCACATGGTGCAATGGACAAAAGGCACTCTCACTATCAACCATACACAGTAGTAATGTGGTGGCGATGCACCCTGTCATGTTACAGGTGCTGTGTGATGCTCTGCACAATGTGTGTGTACATGCTATGCATGGCCTTTCCTGCTGATGTGTCATGGTTACACATTGCTCCATGTCTATCACATACGTAACACAGGTGAGCTGGGGCAGTTGTCCAGCACCGGTACAGTGCTGTGTGGAAGTACATGGCACAACACATGCATGTGCAGGTGTCCATGTGTATGTGTACAGTGCCGCTGCTGACGTTCACAATGGACACAGACGTGATGTGTACTGACATATACACAGCGTACAGGTGAACAGTAGCACAGACGTCACATGGGGACATATGCCAACTGATATGGACATAGGTGCAGCCAGGTACACATGTCCATGGCAGGCTAACATCTACATGGTGCGTGCACAGTGTGATGGGGTGGCACACAGATATGATGTGACACCCAGTGCTCAATGGTGTGAAGCCACATCGGCTGTGTCACCGCCACGATGCCCTTCACAGATCACTGTGCAGATGTCGTACATGTCATAGCAATGTATTTCCAACAGTATGCCAGCACAGCAGTGTGAATGTGACCTGCCACCATCATTATGTCTTCCAGATAATGCCACGTCCCCGCCTCCCCCCATTTAGCCGACAGGAGGAGGAGGTCATCATACCATACCTCCAGAGTAACTACAACGCCCTGTTTAGCCATGTGCCACAGCAGGCACAAGAACGGCAGGAGATGTGGGAGGAGTTGTGCAGGAGGGTGAACAGCATGGGCGGAACCAACCGCAGCTACCAACAAATCCGCAGGCACTGCACAGACCTGATCCGGCATGCAAGACAGCGTGCCGCTGCAATCGCCAAGCAACAACGTGGGACAGGTGGTGGGCCACCAACACAGCCCCCACTCACAGCTACGGAGGAGCTCCTGGCCAGTCTGGGGACACCCACGGACAACACGCAGAACCACTTGCGTCCATCGTGGAGGTGGGTGTCTCCCGAGCTATGAGCCTGGAGCTGCATGGTAAGTCAGTGTTGCATGTTTGTATGATAGGCGACGTGGGTGTCATAGTACAACACATGATATAGCAATACATGCCAGGTATATGGCCACACAAGATGCAAACCATTGTATGCTATGTTGTGTTAGCAGACATGTGCATAGCACATGCAACCACACACATGCATGATGTGTCATGCACAGTGCTGACCGTGGAGATAGTAATGGCTAATGTGTATACCTTTGTGTAATGCCTTTACAGGTATCGCCTGGCGTGTCGCAAGACAAGGGTCTGTTGCAGGTAAGTCTGTTGCCAGTCAAACGCATGTTCTGCTGTATTGATATTCCCCATGTGTCTAGGGCATGACATGCTCACCTGTGTGTGCCCCGTCACGTATACAGCTCGCACCACCGACATACACACCACCCATGTACAGTAGATACACCCGTTACCGTAGAGTGGTATGACACCACACAACCAATTGGTGTGTTACGTGCATTCAGCTATGCATACAATGGTGTAGGTGTTACACAATGGCTGCATGTGTAGTATGCATTGGTATGCCAGTGCAGTATGGACACAGTACCACAGAGTGAGCTGTGATCTGGCCAGAGCACAGGTGTTACCAATGTGACCCATGCCCCTGCATCGGTGCACGCTAGACATGGCATGCCATGTCCCATGCACGCGGATGTCTGGCTGCAGCATTGTCACACCATGATATGACCTATGCACAACATAGCAGACATACACACTGTCAGCATATCCGTAGAGAATGTGACACGCCACACTAGTATGGGTGTATGTCACATGGGCCACCGGGCCGTGTGCACAATGTCTACCACACACAATTGTCAATGAGTCAGACAGACAAGGCCATGGTTGATACCTACAGGCATGTTGCCACACAGCACATCCACAGTGGGTACTCACCATTGCACCCTGTACACACATAGTGGGTTCATCAATGTAGTGGACCCCCTGGACATCTGATGTAGTACACCAGTGACATGAAATTCCTCTCCACAGCTACTACAGGTGCCTCCAATGTCCACCATATATGTGCTGCTGAGCAGCTGAACTGGCTTACAGACATGGCAATGTAATGCGTCCAGGTCACGATCGCACAGACACATAGCTGTGTCCTGCTACTGTGCAGTGGCACAGAGCCCGCACACACACCGTACAGCTATGCACACAGCTCACAGCAAACGCACCTACACAGACATCACTGTTACACATACATTGTATCTGTACACTGTACACATAACACTGCACCATGACAGCCATCGTGATGTGGTGTATGCGGTGGACACCATCTTCACACGCCCACATGATACCGCACATATGTTTGCGGTACATTACAGTGTTGGCAGCCATGTTTAATCCCATCTTGCCCGTAGCCACACGGTGTATCACGCTGTTGAATGCAACCTACCATGAATGTGTACTGCATGCCTACTAAATGACACCTGCCTGTTGTACTGTCCCCACCAGGGCAGTGTACATACTGCCACTATGAATGTCTGGTCTGCATTCACTGGTCTGTGTTGTGTGAATGCTGCATGCCACCTGCATAATCACATGCATGCTGTGTGTGTGTGTGTGTGTGTGTGTGTGTGTGTGTGTGTGTGTGTGTGTGTGTCTGTGTGTGTGTGTGTGTGTGTGTGTGTGTCTGTATTGTAACCGATGGTATGTCTTTGTATTGACAGGTGCTGTAGGTGCGTTCCCCTCCTGCGGTCAATCTGATGCTAGTGTCCCCACAGATACTAGTGGTGATGAGCATGTGCATGAGGCACAGGCAGGGTCATCACAGGCAGAGTCTGTGCCACTGGAGAACATCACACATACGCCCCTTTCATCCTGCACACGGTTCAGATGCCGACACATACCCCAACACCGCTGCCCATAGATGACGGGTCAGTCAGCCTGTTGTCCCCGAGCAGGAATGTGTGGTGGCTGCAGAAGGTGTGGGTACACGATGTTGCCAGTGTAAGGACTGGTGCAGTGCCACGCAGGCATGTGGCAGGTGCTGCCCGTAGGGGAGCACCGCTAGACATACACCTGCCGCCCAGGTGCAGCAGCTGGTATAACCAGACGATGTTCCAGACTGTAATGGCGGCGCAGGCACGCGAACGGCAGAACCAGGAGGGGCAGAGGCTGCAGAGGTCCGCAATCCGCACCTAAATGACAGCATCCAGGCATTGGCGAATGCACAACAGCATCTTGCCGATGTTCTGGATAGGAGATTGGGCGATATGGCTGGTCTCACCGAGGCTTGGCCATCCTGAGCGCGCGCAGTCCGCAGGAACACCAGGTAGGTGAGGCATAGGCACGCATGCAGCCAGCAACACCACCTGCTGCAGGTCCGCGTGTGCGCGCCACCGGCCATGCCCACACAGTCAGTGATGGTAGCAGTAGCACTGCTGCTGCTACTACACTATCCACACCAGGACAGAGCAGGCCACGTGGCCCTGACGGCCCCGCCGTGGGCACGCTTCCAGCGACATGTGACATCGGAGAGTGGACAGTCTGTACACCCGGTCATGCCCGTGCCCCAGGCAGGCGCTGGTCACTTTGCCGCTGGCAGACACTGTGAGGTGTAACACCTGCACTGAACAGTGAGGGGCTGCCAAGCATACCCGGTGAAGGCATCACAGATGACTGAACTGTGAACACACACCCACACACAGCAGACACAACTGTAGGGCTCCACCACACCCACATGCAATCTACATAGTCATGCCCACTCAATGCACTGGCCCTTACACACACACATGATGTCATCCATTGGTACAGCCCATGCCTGTGGCACACATATCACCCTGTGCATATGATTAAGTCTCTGCCGATAACTGTGAGCCACACCATCAATGCACGGTTAAGCTGACATATTATGATGCACAGGGTGGACACGATAGTGAGAGGTGTATGTGATACCTGTGTCCGCATAGTACGTGCTGTGTATGTTGTGGTGTGTGTGTATGGCTGACAGGTGTGTATGTGATGTGTGTTGTGCACGGACATCATGCAGCAGACATACCATGCAGGACAGGTGCAGCATTCATTGATATGTGTACACAGTATGTGTGGTGGTTACATGTGTAGCACCATGTCGGTGCAGTTAACCCGCATGATACTGATGGTGTACTTGCACGTGCCTACTGGGAGCACTGTAATTAGTTCCCCACGTAGGTGGGTACCCACAGGCATGTCTGGCAAAATCAGCATAGCACAGTTACCCACATCCGTCATGGACCGCTACAGAGTAACATAGGCACACATGAACGTGACAGGATATGTGCCCTACGACATGTGTGGACCTAGCATGACTGTGTGTGGCATCTAACACCCCTCAGGATGGGGATGCCATATCCATCAGTCCCCAGTCCCTGGTCTAGCAGTGACACACAGAGGTTGACTGGCGATAACTATAGTCACACATCCACACGCCATTAGCAGTCCTGGACAAAGGCAGTCAGGGCCTTTCCTTTCCTTCACATGGCCTGGCACTCCTCCCGTGTTGTAGTGTGTGTCTGGCCGTTACCCTGTTCCCCAGCACGCCCCACTCATCTTTGGGTTGAGGTGTCTGACAGTCGCTTCTGTGCCCGTTCGCATGGGGCCTGGAGGTGGAATGTGCCCATGTCACCCAGGTCAGACATGGCCGCGTATGTCAGGCACAGATCACCACGGAGCAGCTGTGCTGTGAAGTTTCACAGCCGCTGTCCCCTTGGCGGCACCTTGTGACACATGTCCCAGCACCGCCATCCCCGCCTTGTGGAACGGCGGTCCTTCCGAAAGTGCTGCAGGCGCCAGGTTAGCTACAGGCCACATGTGCCATTGTACGCAGTCATTGCACTGGTGTGTGATGTGTACAGGTACAATGAACACCCCTGATGTGGTTGCTATTCCATCCAGACCAGGAGGCCACAATGGAATGTCTTCACACCCACATTGCCATTGTGTGTTGACAGAGGTTGCCAACAGGTGTGGTAGCCATTTCCCTGAACACGTCCACCATCTTTAATGGCGTACTCACCTACATGTGACATTGGGACGAACATGTCCTTCACACTGGGTAGGGCTGCACCTTCTCTGGCATTTAGTAGCAGGCCATGGCTCTGGCACCAGTCATCCATGTCTATGACGCCTAGGTGGATGTTCGTGGTAACATGGGGTGCTGGGTATGTTGGGCGCGTAGTCATCTGCATACCTTGTCTGCTACAACTCTATGATTGCATGCACATTGAAGGTCGGATGCCATATGGCAGGGGGCACAGGAGTGAGCCCTGTGGGCCTCCACTGGGTCCAGATATGAGGTGACAAGGCACCTTCAGCACCAACCCTGTGTGGTGTGACCTCCAACCTGTGTGAGAAGCATCGGGTGACATATGCCCCCACATGTATGCTGGCGAGCCTTTACATGGGTCCCATGTAGTGTGTGCTCTGAACGCCCCACCAGGTCATGGTACTGTGTGCAAACCCACATATCCCCATCAATGGCCTTGTGAACACTCCAGACTGGACGAAAGCAGGTTCGGGAGGCAGGATCCGCCTTGACTATGTAGTTGTGGGTATGTTCCGTATTGGCTGTACACCGCTATCTGTAACCATGACCACCTGTATGGACCTCCACACAGCTTTGCAGACAACACTTGTCGCGCATAGGGTGTGGCTGTTGACAGTCCATAGGAGCACTACCCTGGCATAGTGGGACCACAGATGCCATATGGCATCCATTGGGGACATAGCCCATAGTAAGGCTAACATGACACAGTGGCCGCAGCCGAGGGCCTCAAAGAGGATGGGTAGCACACAGCCAGGGAAACCATCGGTGCCCATTGCTGACGGTCAAACGCCATAGAGATATGGGATCACCCAGGCCATATGTCATGTTTGTGAGGTTACACTCTGGTGGGATGGATATGTTCCCTGTTGGGGCCGCATGTATGCATGGAACATGTCCTGTGGTATGCAGACAATGTCTGTGGGTGCAGTGACTGTTGTACCATTCTGGACCATTTCCAGGCAAGTCTGTGTGCCCCCAACCATGTCCTTACCACAGTTAGGGAAGGCCCTGTGGTTGTCTCATGTGCTCCTCTGCAGTACCACTCCCACGAAGCGGACCTGGATGTTGGTATGTGGGGCCGTATGGTGACGCCGGTATGAATGGGTGATGGTTTCCTGGTACTGTCTGTTGCCCTGCCATGTAGTAGCTCCAACTGTTGATGTACAGGTAGTCAGTGGCTGCGTCCACCACACCATGTGCCTACCTGTGGTGGACAAGGTCCTGATGTCATCATGTTTGCCTGTTGCAGACATGCATGTGGGTGGTCGGGGAAGGCATTCGGGCGCTTGCCGGTCTGGCCTCTGTTCAACATTGGCATGGAGGACATGTAGGGTACCACAATCGGGTCATATGATGTGTGTGGTTTTCGTGGAGAGGTCATCACTGAGGTCCCCATGCTGGTGTTGGTTACAGTGAGTCGATGACCCGTGGATCCACTATACCGTCTTGCATCACCATTGAGGGCCGTACATCCTGTGTGGGCGATATCCTCACCATGCGATGGGCAGAACTGTCAGACATCCCCCTGGTATGTGTATGGTGCATGGCTGTTTAACAGTGGCCAGGTGTGTGAACACCTGGGACTGCTGGCGCATCGTGTTGTGCCATGGGTAATGTTCCCAGGCTATGTATGGGTGGTTCATGTCACCCAAACGGTGCTGTTGTGAGAGCATGCCCACTCACCAGTGTCCTCAGGACATCTGTGAAGGTATCCTGTGTTTGGGAGGGTTGTCTGTAGCATGCAACAAACTGTAGGCCAGTCCTACACATGGTTAATTGCACCTACATATTCCCCGCAGCAACAACAACGCCTGTGGCATGACCGGTTATTGGTTGTGTGGCCGGACACACACTATGGGCCGCATTCCGCCACCCATGCCGCCGCACCATGTGTATGCATGTCTGATCTCAGCCGACTCTAAGTGTCTGAGCATGCCCAGTAGGCAGCTGTAGATAGACACAGCACAGTGCACAACGGGCCGCCTGCAGTTATACCCGGCATGCCTGTATCCCCACGCAACGGCCACCGCCTGTGGCATGGCCAGGTTTCTGTTGTGTGGCTGGACACACGACGGTCCACATTACGCCACCCATGCCGCCGCAACATGTGTATGCATGTCTGCCCTCAAAGCCGAGTCTAAGGTTCTGAGCATGCCCAGTATGCAGTGATGTACTGATCAGTAGTTACTTGTTATTTCGACTGCAGCACTAACGCATAGTGTACGGCGCATTTGGATGGTAACAGACCGCGTGATGGCGACTCTTTCGTCCGGTCAACACCCGGGATCGGGCGATTGCCTTTGCAAATGATACCACTCACGTAGGGGTATGCCTCCTGACAGCCTGCTCAGTAAAACTCGGTAGCGCGTTCTGTAAATGCTTCATACTGTAGTGTGTTCATGTAGACAGGCGTAGGTTCGCCCCCACCCTTCCGCTGTGTGTGTGTGTGTGTGTGTGTGTCTGTGTGTGTGTGTGTGTTTCAGCTGCCTCTACACTGATTATGCTTTTTAGACGCCCACAACACATGCCTTGGCTATTGCTGGCCATTGTCTCTATGGTGACGCCAGCCTACAAGTATGCCTGTGATACTATTCAGCAAACCTCGTAGCGCTGCTCTGTAAATGCCTATACAGTAGTGTGTTCATGTAGATAGTCGTGAGGTCTGCTCCCCCTCGGCCCCTTCCGTGCAGGTGTGTGTGTCTCTGTGTGTGTGTGTAGCCTAGCTGCGCCTGCGACTGATTATGCTTTTAAGACGCCCGCGAACATTACGCCTTGCTATTGCCAACTATTGTCTTGCTGCTGACGCCAGCAGCCTACAAGTATGCCTGTGACAGCCTGTTTAGCAAACTCGGTAGCTGCTCTGTAAATGCTTCATACTGTAGTGTGTTCATGTAGATAGGCGAGGTTCGTCCCCTCCGCCCTTTCCGTGTGTGTGTGTGTGTGTGTGTGTGTGTGTGTGTGTGTGTGTTATGCTTTTTAGACGCCCGCAACACATGCCTTGGCTATTGCCAACTATTGTCTTAAGGGTTGACGCCAGCAGCCTACAAGTATGCTTCCGTGACAGCCTGTTTAGCAAACTCGGTAGCGCTGCTCTGTAAATGCTCTTCATACAGTAGTGTTCATGTAGATAGTCGTAGTTCGCTCCCCGCCCCTTCCGTGTGTGTGTGTCTGTGTGTGTGTGTGTGTTTCCAGCCGCCTCTGCGACTGATTATGCTTTTTAGACGCCCGCAACACATGCCTTGGCTATTGCCAACTATTGTCTTGCGGGTGACGCCAGCAGCCTGCAAGTATGCCTGTGACAGCGCCTGTTCAGCAACCGGTAGCGCTCTGTAAATGCTTCATACAGTAGTGTGTTCATGTAGATAGTCGAGGTTCGCTCCCCGTCCCTTCCGTGTGTGTGTGTGTGTTTCCAGCTGCCTCTGTCACTGATTATGCTTTTAGACGCCCGCAACACATGCCTATTGCCAACTATTGTCTTACGGGTGACGCCAGCAGCCTACAAGTATGCCTGTGACAGCGCCGCCTGTTTAGCAAACTCGGTAGCTGCTCTGTAAATGCTCATACAGTAGTGTGTTCATGGTGATAGTCGAGGTTCGCCCCCGCCCCTTCCGTGTGTGTGTGTGTGTGTTTCCAGCTGCCTCTGCGATTGATGCTTTTAGACGCCCGCAACACATGCCTTGGCTATTGCCAACTATTGTCTATGGGTGACGCCAGCAGCCCATGCCTGTGACAGCTCTGTTTAGCAAACTCGTAGCTGCTCTGTAAATGCTTCCTACTGTAGTGTGTTCATGTTGATAGGCGGAGGTTCGGCCCCCCTCCCTTCCGTGTGTGTGTCTCCGTGTGTGGGTGTTTCCAGCCGCGCCTCGCGACTGATTATGCTTTTAGACGCCCGCAACACATGCCTTGGCTATTGCCAACTATTGTCTTGCGGTTGACGCCAGCAGCCTACAAGTATGCCTGTGACAGCGCCTGTTTAGCAAACTCGGTAGCGCTCTGTAAATGCTTCATACAGTAGTGTGTTCATGTAGATAGTCGAGGTTCGCCCCCGCCCCTTCCGTGTGTGTGTGTGTGTCAGCTGCCTCTGTGACTGATTATGCTTTTAGACGCCCGAACACATGCCTTGGCTATTGCCAACTATTGTCTTGGCGGGTGACGCCAGCAGCCTACAAGTATGCCTGTGACAGCCTGTTTAGCAAACTCGTAGCGCCGCTCTGTAAATGCCTCATACAGTAGTGTGTTCATGTAGATAGTCGAGGTTCGTCCCGCCTCCTTGTGTGTGTGTGTGTGTGTTTCCAGCCGCCTGCGACTGATTATGCTTTTAGACGCCCGCAACACACATGCCTTGGCTATTGCCAACTATTGTCTTGCGCTGACGCCAGCAGCCTGCAAGTATGCCTGTGACAGCTCTGTTTAGCAAACTCGGTAGCGCCGCTCTGTAAATGCTTCATACAGTAGTGTGTTCATGTAGATAGTCGAGGTTCGCCCCCGCCCCTTCCGTGTGTGTGTGTGTTTCAGCTGCCTCTGCGACTGATTATGCTTTTAGACGCCCAAGCAACACATGCCTTGGCTATTGCCAACTATTGTCTTGCTGATGCCAGCAGCCTACAAGTATGCCTGTGACAGCGCCTGTTTAGCAAACTCGGTAGCTGCTTCTGCAAATGCTTCATACAGTAGTGTGTTCACGTAGATAGTCGTAGGTTCGTCCCCGGGCCCTTCCGTCTGCGTGTGGGTGTGTGTGTGTCCAGCTGCCTTGCGACTGATTATGCTTTTAGACGCCCGCAACACATGCCTTGGCTATTGCCAACTATTGTCTTGCGGGTGATGTCAGCAGCCTACAAGTATGCCTGTGACAGCGCTCTGTTTAGCAAACTCGGTAGCGCGTTCTGTACATGCTTCATACAGTAGTGTTCATGTAGATAGTCGAGGTTCGTCCCCCGCCCCTTCCGTGTGTGTGTGTGTTTCCAGCCGCCTCTGCACTGATTATGCTTTTAGACGCCCGCAACACATGGCTTGGTTATTGCCAACTATTGTCTTGCGGGTGATGTCAGCAGCCTACAAGCATGCCTGTGACAGCGCCGTGTTTAGCAAACTCGGTAGCGCTGCTCTGTAAATGATTCATACAGCAGTGTGTTCATGTAGATAGTCGTAGGTTCGCCCCCCGGCCCTTCCGTGTGTGTGTGTGTTTCCAGCCGCCTCGCGACTGATTATGCTTTTAGACGCCCCGCAACACATGCCTTGGCTATTGCCAACTATTGTCTTGCGGGTGATGTCAGCAGCCTACAAGTATGCCTGTGACAGCGCCTGTTTAGCAAACTCGTAGCGCTCTGTAAATGCTTCATACAGTAGTGTGTTCATGTAGATAGTCGAGGTTCGTCCCCGCCCTTCCGTGTGTGTGTGTGTTTCCAGCTGCCTCTGTGACTGATTATGCTTTTAGACGCCCGCAACACATGCCTTGGCCATTGCCAACATTGTCTTGCGGGTGATGTCAGCAGCCTGCAAGCATGCCTGTGACAGCCTGTTTAGCAAACTCGGTAGCGTTCTGTACATGCTTCACAGTAGTGTGTTCATGTAGATAGTCGTAGGTTCGCCCCGTCCCTTCCGTGTGTGTGTGTGTTTCCAGCTGCCTCTGCGACTGATTATGCTTTTTAGACGCCCGCAACACATGCCTTGGCTATTGCCAACTATTGTCTTATGGTGATGTCAGCAGCCTACAAGCATGCCTGTGACAGCGCTCTGTTTAGCAAACTCGTAGCTGCTCTGTACATGCTTCATACAGTAGTGTGTTCATGTAGATAGTCGAGGTTCGCCCCCGCCCCTTCCGTGTGTGTGTGTGTGTGTGTATCAAGCTGGCCCTGCGACTGATTACGCTTTTAGACGCCTCGCAACACATCCCTCGGCTATTTCCAAATATTGTCTTATGGTGACGTCAGCAGCCTTCATGTATGCCTCCTCCCTGACAGCCACGGCAGTTAACTCCTCGGTAGCTGCGTTGTGTAAATGATTCATACTGTACTGAGTTCATGTAAATAGGCGTAGGGTTCATCTCCGCCCCTTCCGTGTGTGTGTGTGTGTGTTTCGTTGCTTCCGACCATACAACTGAATAAGCAATTCGAGTTACAGTGTTCACAATCAACAGTGTGATATTTAAAATCATGTTAAGACTCACTTGGTATTGTTGTTTGTGAACATTCTTCCACAGCATATTTCCTGCATTATCGTTGTGAAACAACGAAAACGCTGCATGTTTTAATGAACTGTTCAAATGTTACTAAGACTTGTGTTGTGTCAACTACGGACTATTCTTGCTGCAGGTTTCCGTTTGTTTGTGTTTCATAGTACAATATCATGTAATACGTGTGTTCATAGTATGCTTTCTGTGATGTTGACATGTGTGTTTCGTTAGCAGTACGTCTCTGCTTTCTATGCTGTGGCTACATCTCCATTGCTCGCATAGAAAGTGACAAATGGAAGTGTAAGGGTGGACATTTAACGCCTGGATACTTCCATGTTATGTGTAAGTCTCACATGAGGGGGCCAACGGGTGATAGCGCAGACATGTCTATGAAGTACCTTTGGATACCATATGCATCTGTCGTGGACGAAATGTTTATGTTGACTGTTCCATCTACCTATGTGTGACATGGTTTAGGGCCATAGGGTGCCCGCAAGTCTTTGCTGTTCATTGCGTGTTTGCCAGGGTCTATTGACGTCAATCCTATTAATTAACCGAAGGATCTCTTTGGTGTCAACGCCATAGTTTGACCATCCTATGTCATTCTCAGCAGACGTGGCGATTGTGCCATTGGCATCTTTACACAGGTGACCCATCCGTTCCACTGTGGAACCAGAGCAAGTTTTGTGATCCCCATAGATATGCTGGCACATGGTGTGTTGTCTACGCCTGTATATGCCCAGCCGTATTTCTTTGAATTGGGTCTGTGTACTGTACACCGTATCTGTATTCCCTGGGTTATGCCTTGCAACAGCTGTGGGATTCCCCCAGGTTTGCAGCTATGGGTGCCATCTTGGCCGTACGTTTGTCCATCCATGGGAACTGCCTACTGGACACTAGTATCGGGCTGTCAACATTTTACAGCTGCATTCTCCATTCGTGGATGATCGGTATTAGTATTGCGGAGTAACGATATGCTGTGGCCACGCCCGCACACGGGCGGACGATGAATCATCTGCCAATCCACACCGACACCCATATATGCATACCCACGATCCCATGTCTGCAACCGTCGATAGTACCCTTGCACACCCTTCATGTGTGCGGAAATGGGATGTGAAGCACGTGTGGATGCAGCAGCCTGAGGAGTCCTATTCATATGTCCTGCATTTCATGGACGGCTGTCATCACCCTTGAAGACACCTGTGGTGCATATATCTACCTGTGCCGTAGTCACGGCTGTCACTCTTCCGGTTCACCTATGTTGCTGGCACTCACTTAAGGAGTAATATTTGGGTCCTGCAATGGACACCGATGTGCATATGTAAAGTTTAGGACATGTTGGACTGTGTCCATTCGGCCAGTGGGTTTGACTGCCGTATGTTCCCATTCCCGGATGTCTGTCCGCCTACCCATATTATGTAGTGCTACGTAACCCGTGGTCCTTCCACAATTTACCCATAGGGTGTTACTGTAGTCCTGCAGGTTGGCAACTGCTTTACATAATCCTCACAGGTACCATTGTAGAACTATCCGCCACTATATTGTCAGTATAACACAGCCGGTACATGTAGAACCTATGTATTCATGACAGTATGTCGGTTATGTGTGAACTCCATATTTTAGTGATAGTATGACCTTCCTAGTTGACGTTGTTGGTGTGCCATTAATATGTGTTCCACAGGTCGCAGGTATGTTCCGCAGACTGATGGCGGGTGATCCCCACATACTGGATAGCACCTTCGCTGCTGTGTACGCTGGGATTCGTATGGCAGGTTGGATGTCTACGGGGTGTATGTACTGCTGTTTCCATCTTTATGTCCTGTGTCATGCCCTACTACGGCTGTGTGATTCCACCAGGCTTGCTATTATGGGTGCCATCTTGTCCGTAGGTTTGTCCATCCTTGGGAAATGCCTACTAGACACTGATGTAGGGCTGAAGACATTTCACACATGCCTTTAGCATTACCCTATGGGTGCTTTGCATCCTTACTGGGGACTAAGGCACGTCCTGTACCCGTAGCCTCCCGCGGGCGGACAACGGATTATCAGCCAAACAACACCGAGACCCATTTTGCATACCCAGGATACCAGGGATGCAACCCCCACGCACGCATGACACATCCTTCATGTGTGCGGAACTGGGATATGGACGACATGTATGGACACGGCAGTCTGGGGACCTCTGTTCATATGTCCCATGTCGCGGGCAGGTATCATCAACCTTAAACACGCTGGTGGTGCATATGTTCAACTGTGCCGTAGTCACGGTTTGTACTCGGATTGGCTGTTCTTGGCATACTGGCAAAACAGTCAGAATTTTTGAGTCCCTACAATGGACAATCATGTGCATTTGTAAAGTGTAGAACGTGGTTTGCCTGTGCCCATCTGCCCAGTGATACTGTCTGTCGCTGTATGTTCCCCAGTCGTGGATGTCTGCTTGACTACCCATCGTTTTGTATGACATGGCCTATCTATATCCACGTGCCAGTATGCGTAAATACAGCAAACCTTGCGTCCTGCCCATCTTCATAAACGACATTATGGAACATATCGCAGAAACAGACACTGTCAAATAAATAGACTCCACAGTGAAAGGATACTGAGCTCTCTCAACTACTAACATGGGCACCATCGGAGTATGGATGTCATGACATAGCCGTCCCTAATTCACTTCCTTCAGAGTCGGTTTAAAGCGACATAATCAATAAACCTGCTCATAGTTAGTGGACAGTGCTCCAAGTCTTGATTATAACGTGACATATACATATCAGTGTTGCATGCCTTACTTCATGGAACAATAATACGGCAACAATGTGTTAATATATCTACAATATTGGTAAATACAATCAGTATCCGGACACATAGTTGATAATGGTGAGAGTGCACCTTAGAATGTAGTGTGTTGATCAGGTTATTGTATATCGATGTGTATAATAGTAGCATTACGATAACAAAGCATGGAATCAATAGGTACTATTTAAGCATATATTTGACAATTATGAATGTAAATGTGTGGAGGAGACATCCGTAACCTTCCCTGGTTCCACTGGATCACACACGCACACGTACTCGCATGTCCGGATTGTGGGTTACGCGACGCCGCATTACGCATATCCGTAGTCCGCTTATATATGTTTACAGTGTCTGTGTGGTTACGGTTTTGCTTTATTTGTGACTATTCCGGTAACATATGTCTGATCCGGTTGACGGACGTGTGCAGAAAGCACTTACAGCTTTATATATGTAACAGTCTTTGCAGCATGGACGCTTTACGTACACGTGCACATCTATATGTTCTATAGTCATAATTCCAACGTGACTGCAGTCACGTTTGACTCTTACTGTGACCAGTGCATGTTAGCTGTTCGTTGTCATTAATATGCATACGCGTGGTACCTATGTACATTTACATATCACCCCCCCCGCACACACGCACGTCACAGGCATCCATTCTCCTGCTGGGAAAGGTGCGGTACTGCATGTTGAACATTCCTAATTCCCCCTCGCTCATGGCCCAGGATGCATATGTCGTCACCACAGGGCTGTTCAGATGACAGCTGCTTATATCCCATATGCATACAGGCCCTCGATTGTCAGGGTGTTGCTGTGGTGCTTTGGGTTTGGTCTTGGCCGCCCACTGTACGGGACCGCCCTGACCCTGTACGAATGTTAGATGAGTCACATGGGCACGCTTTGTCCGTGTCCATGGTACCATGTCACGCCCCCCCCCCCATTAGTCTTAACCGTGCGCCGGTTGGCCGGTGTTTCCGTTGTAGGTCTCGTTATACTAATTGCACCCGGTCTGATCGAACTAACCTACTTCCATTACTAACCCTCCGTATGTATGGCCTGTGTCGCAATATTACAAGGGTTTAACATTGCGTGACGACTTTCACTGAGCCACAGACATGTCCGTTGCTTTGTTTGGCCCGGTTCCGCTGTGCTACACACATTTAACATGGCGTAACAGGTTGAACAGCTCAGACACGAGGTCATCGGGTTGTCCGTCGTTGTCTATTATTGAATGTCTCTGTGGAGTTTGTTTCACAAAGCGACACATTGTCGGCATTGTTAACGGACATCTCGCGCAGTACGTCCGCACCGACGCGGGTGACGTATGTCTGCCTTTGGGCGGCGAACAGGCATTATGCTGTGCCATTATGTCTGGGGATATATGGTTTCCTTCCCTACGTAGATGATGTGCCATACTAGCAATGACCCTAGCGATGACCCACGTCTGGGTGTGGGTACTGCTGTATTACCCACGGGAAGAGTGGCCTTAGGGTAAGTGGTGACCTAGGCAGAGGTTGCCACCGATACGCCACCCGCTACCCCCTCCTGGTCTACCTACACGAAATAGAGTCTGTAAAGGTGCCCCGTGTAGCGCAACACCCTAGACGTCTACCTATTTGGCCCATGCCTAAGGCCGGCTATGTGCGTGGTCCCTTGGGCATCGGACTCGAACGTGGCACGCCTGCCGTTGGTATGTCCAGCATTACCCACATCCAGCCCCAAGGCAGTCAACACAACATCCATGGGTCCACATGGTGTCCCAGCTGTGCACTCCAGGAACTCTATGGGGAATTTAACCCACACTTCGGACAGCTGTGTAATCCTAGCCTCACCTCAGGATACGCACCTGAGTAGTAGCACAGGCCACTGTAGTCACACTCCACATAGATGGTGCCTCCACTGACCCTGGGTATTACCATACCATTAGTTTGACAAGCCTTATCTGCAAAGCCATGGAGATGGATCATAATGGGACACATAGATAAGGACATAGGGGACCCGCATACTTTGGATACAACCCAGTTTAGCTTGGTCATAGTCAGATCATGCCCTTTACACGTGTTTCACTTTGTAGAATCAGTCACCAAGGCCATTGCTGAGGGTAAAGCAGTCCATACAGCCTACCTCAACCCAGCAGAGGCCGTCGACACAATACCCCCCTCGGGTATACTTGATAAACCCGTCATCTTGAATGTAAATCCATACATCGCCATATGGGTTGCAAACGGGCTAGGTCACAGAACACACATGGCCATAGTTGCTGGCGCCATGTCATACTCACAGCCAGTCACAGGTGGTGTCCCATGGGGCTCAGTCCTGGGTCCACTATTTCCAGCATCTACGTTTCCAATGTACACACACACAGGGGGGTTATGGGTGACAATGTTTGCATACGACTGCAAACCGGATGCCAAAGTCAGACACACATCTGACACAGATATCCTTCAGGAGTGCCTCACAGATGTGGATAAGTGGTACCAGAGACATGTCCTACAGCTAAATGCCAGGAAATGCATAGGCATACCCTTCGGGATGAACAAGGTTACCCCGAGCTACCATATAGGTGGCAGTCCACTGAACACGGAGCGGGTTACCAGTGATCTGGGGACACGTGTTGTTGTTAACCGTTCGTTAGACACACATGTTGCTAACATAGTTGGGTAGACCTTCCACATTGCCCACATCATCATGAAGGGATTCACATCTAGATCAGGGACGCCATTGTCTCCTTGTACTCATCACTCAATAGACCTATGATTGGGTACAATGCCCCATTCAGAATGTATCTGACCCAACACCTGCAGCAGCTGGAAAGGCACCAACAGTTCTTCGACAAACGGATGCAGGGTCTCAGGTATATGTGTTATACTGACCGACTGAAAGGATTCCAGCTGTATACAGTTGCATACCACTTGCCCAGAGGTGACCCGTGCCTGGCATGCACGGCTAGGTCGAACCCAGATCTGATGACTATGCTTCACGTAAATAAGGTAGATCCCTCAGAACCACAAGGGCAGCTGACGTACACCTTGACACTGTCATTAATCGAACGTGTTGTTGGGACGGATTCATCACACAGACACTCACTATGCTGTGGAACGACATCCCAGTACATGTGAGGGCAAGCACCTCGCTGGCCTTCTGTTAGTATTTACACATGGATGTCTGGATTGATTTATTTAAGTAACCTTCTAAATGAATGTTACATTAGCACATTGTGAATCTTTACATTTCGTTGGTCTATTTTACAGTAGTCATATTCATACGGTTTATGTGTGTATATTATGGTTCATTCATATTACTAGGTGTCTGCAGTTCTGTTAATATATTGGCACAATCCGTAGGACATATATATGTAGCTTACACAGTCAGACATTTGGAAAACATTTTATGTTGGTTCATGTTTCATATATGTACATATATTTCCATTTTCTGATGAAGACTGTACCTTTCGAAGCAATGTCTGATGTCCTCACTGTGTGGGATGTGTAACCCAAGTAAGGTTTGTTCGCTTGTCTGCCTTTAAGGCATGTAATTAGTACCTAGCACATCTAATGTACCAACCAATTAATGCTTGTAAATGTAGTAGGTTGGACTGCATTGTATGTAGTCTGAATAAGTCTGCTTATGAAGCAGACCTAAGTGGGCTCCAATAGACTATGGTGACTGCCTTTAATTCTTGGTGTGCTCTGGTTGGTCACTGATGGTCCCTACAGTACCTCGTCTTTGCTTTGGACTTCATCGGCTGGTTGTCTGTGTTTCTTGTATGGGGAATGTCAACTGTAGTCCCTATGTGTATGACTTGTGTAATGCCTTGCTACGGCAGTGTAATTCCACCGGGTTTGCATTTATGTGTGCCATCTTAGTCATACGCTTGTCCATCCATGTGAATTGCCTACTATACACTGGTATAGGGCTGTACACATTTCACACCTGCATTTTGCATTCTCCGGAGTATGGTGTGCATTATTAGCGGGGAGTGTCGCATGTGTTGACACGCCCTCCCACGGGCGGACAAAGGATTGCCTGTAAACAACACCGAGGCCAGATTCTACATACCCAGACTCCCTTGACTGCAACAGTGGACAGTACCCATTACACATCCTTCATGTGTGCTGCAGTGTGATGTGGACGCAGCTGAATGGACCCGATACCCTGGGTATTTCTGTGCATGTGTGCTGCAGTTCATGGACAGCTATCATCAACATTGAACACGCTTGCGTGCCTATGTGTACCTGTGACGTGGTGACGACAATTAGATCACATGAGTAATGCAGGAAGCTAGCAGGCATTCTCTGAACAGAATTTTGGGTCCTACAATGGACACCGATGTGCATATGTCAAGTTAGATGTTGCTGGACTGTGTCCACCTGCCCAGTGCTTTTCACTGCTGGTGTATGTTCCCAAACGCAGATGTCTGTTTGACTACCCATTCCACATGGTGCTACATAACCAGCTGAGTTAGTACTGTGAACAAATGACATACATCCAAAGATGCTGGTTACCAACTGCTTCATATAAACCTCAGACATCCCAATGGGACATATCCGTCACTATATTTCCAATATAACACCACCGAACATGTTGCTTACCTATGCATTCATGTCACCATGTTGTCTTCGTAGGTGGGAATGCCATAGTTAACACATCCCACGTGACGCTCTGTGTGTGCCATTAGTATGTGTTCCACAGGTCGCACATCTGTTCCGCTTGCACGGTAGCGGGTGCTCCTCAGTCTGTTGCTGGCAGACTGAGTGCTGTGTACGCCGGTGTTGGCACGACAGTCCGGCTTTGTATGTGGAATGTCAACTGTGGTCCCTATGTGTATTTCCTGTGTCATGCCTTACCGCTGCTATGTCATTTACCCGGGTTTGCAGTTATGTGTGCCATCCTGGTTATACGGGTGTACAGTCATGACAATTGCCTACTAGACACTAGTTTAGGGATATACACATTCCTCACATTCATTTAGCATTCTCCGAGTATGGTTTGCATTATTAGCGGAGAGTAAGGCAGGTGCTACGCACATCCCTCCCACAGGGCGGAAGAAGGATTGCCTGCGAAACAACACCGAGCACAGAGTCTACATACCCAGAATCCTTTGACCGCAACAATTGATAGTACCCATTACACATCCGTCATATGTGCGGAAGTGTGATGTGGATGCAGTTCTATGGACCCGGTACCCTGGGTATTTCTGTGCATCTGTGCTGCATTACATGGAGAGCTATCAGCAACATTAAACACGCTTGCGGTGCATATGTGTACCTGTGACTACAATGAGTTCCGTTAGGTGATTAAATAAGGCGGAAGAGCTGTCTTTAGACAAATTTTTGGGTCCTACAATGGACACCACTGTGCATATGTAAAGTGTAGAGCTTGTCGGACTGTGTCCTTGTGAGCATTGGATTTCACTGATACTGTGTGTTCAGGAATCGCGGATGTCTGTTTGACTACCCATTCCACATAGTGCTACATAACCAGCTGATTTAGTACTGTGAACAATTGACATACATCCAAAGATGCTGGTTACCAACTGCTTCATATAAACTGCAGACATCCCAATGGGACATATCCGTCACTGTATTTCCAATATAACACCACCGGAACATGTTGCTTACCTATGCATTCATTTAACCATGTTGTCTTCATAGGTGGGAATGCCATAGCTTACATATCCTACTTGACGTTGTGTGTGTGCCATTAGTATGTGTTCCACAGGTCGTACATCTGTTCCGCTGTACGGTAGCGGGTGCTCCTCAGTCTGTTGCTGGCAGACTGAGTGCTGTGTACGCCGTTGTTGGCACGAGAGTCCGGCTCTGTATGTGGAATGTCAACTGTGGTCCCTATGTGTATTTCCTGTGTCATGCCTTACCGCTGCTATGTCATTTACCCGGGTTTGCAGTTGTGGGTGCCATCCTGGCCATACGGGTGTCCATCCATGACAATTGCCTACTGGACACTAGTATAGGGCTGTACACATTCCACACCTACATTTAGCATTCTCCGAGTATGGTTTGCATTATTAGCGGAGAGTAAGGCAGGTGCTACGACACATCCCTCCCACAGGGCGGGAGGAAGGATTGCCTGCGAAACAACACCGAGCACAGAGTCTACATACCCAGAATCCCTTGACCGCAACAATTGATAGTACCCATTACACATCCGCCATGTGTGCGGAAGTGTGATGTGGATGCAGTGCTATGGACCCGGTACCCTGGGTATTTCTGTGCATCTGTGCTGCATTACATGGACAGCTATCAGCAACATTAAACACGCTTGTGCATATGTGTACCTGTGGACGACAATGAGTTCACTTAAGTGTTGAAAGAAGGCGCATTCCTGTCTTTAGACAAATTTTTGGGTCCTACATTGGACACCACTGTGCATATGTAAAGTGTAGAGCTTGTCGGACTGTGTCCTTGTGAGCAGTGGGTTTCACTGATACTGTGTGTTCAGAAATCGCGGATGTCTGTTGGACTACCCATTCCACATGGTGCTACATAACCAGGTGATTTACTACTGTGGACAAATTACATACATCCAAAGATGCTGGTTAGCAAATGCTCAATTTAAACCGCAGACGTCCCAATGGGACATATCCGTCACTGTATTTCCACTATAACACCACCAGAACATGTTGCTTACCTATGCATTCATTTAACCATGTTGTCTTCATAGGTGGGAAAGCCATAGTTTACATATCCTACTTGACGTTGTGTGTGCCATTAGTATGTGTTCCACAGGTCGCACATCTGTTACGCTGTACGGTAGCGGGTGCTCCTCAGTCTGTTGCTGGCAGATTGAGTGCTGTGTACGCCGGTGTTGGCACGACGGTCCTGCTTTGTATGTGGAATGTCAACTGTAGTCCCTATGTGTATTTCCTGTGTTATGCCTTCCCGCGGCTATGTCATTAAACCGGGTTTGCAGTTGTGGGTGCCATTCTGGCCATACGGGTGTCCATCCATGACAATTGCCTACTGGACAGTAGTATGGGGCTGTACACATTACACACCTACATTTAGCATTCTCCGGAGTATGGTTTGCATTATTAGCGGAGACTGAGGCAGGTGATACGCACACATCCCTCCCACGGGGCGGGAGAAAGGATTGCCTGCGAAACAACACCGAGCACAGAGTCTACATACCCAGAATCCCTTGACTGCAACAATTGACAGTACCCATTACACATCCTTCATGTGTGCGGAAGTGTGATGTGGATGCAGTTCTATGGACCCGGTACCCTGGGTATTTCTGTGCATCTGTGCTGCATTACATGGACAGCTATCAGCAACATTAAACACGCTTGCGGTGCATATGTGTACCTGTGACGACAATGAGTTCAGGTACGCGTTGAAATAACACATTATTCGATTCTTTCCACAATTTTTGGGTCCTACAATGGACACCACTGTGCATATGTAAAGTGTAGAGCTTGTCGGACTGTGTCCTTGTGGGCAGTGGGTACTCTTTTATGCTACCATTTTGATATATATCTGAGAAATGTTTGTCCTGAGATATCAGGACATTTGACATGTGTTCGGTTTATTTACAGGACACGGCTGGCCAGAGGGCATATCCCTCTCAGGGTGGAACAGGTGTTTACCTTGGAACATATGCATCAGATTTTCAGCGATTACAATGTTTCAGTCACGGTATGTTGCCTAATATACCATCAATGTCATATTTATTACCCCATTTTGCTGCGTAACTCACATTATGTGCTCTCTGCGATTGCATATTCTTCACGCCACCGTCAAATGCGGATCACATGATCTGTTGCTTCAATAATCTCCCATATCCTCTACACGACTGCTACGCACCTTCTGTCATAACACGCTTTTGTCTCCTTCCCTGTATCCACTGTAGTGTCTACATTCACTATTTACTCTGCTGTGTGTTCCCCTGACCTATGTTCAGATTTAACAGTATGTGGGTAGGTCTTCGACCCGATATCACTACTGTTAACAGAAACACAATGTAGTCTGGTCCCTGATCTACAATAGACACAAAAAGGCAGACACTCCTTACCTGGGCCTCCTGTTTAAGGCTGCACGCTTTCTTCTTGGGATCCAGTTTTCCGCTTTTCAGCCACAGATCAGACAGTAAACAGCCTCTTTACACACAACAATTCAGTCGGAGGTCTTTTCATTCAAGAAGAACCATTTATGCATATTCTCCGGTACATGTCTAACCAGCCATGCACTCTGACCTGTAGCTTACCAAGGGAATTCGGATTACAAGGATCACGATGTGAAATAAGTTGTTACAACCAGACTGTAGTTATCAGTAGACTTTTCTAAGTGACAGCCGATAACACAGGAGGCTCGGGTTCGGACAGTTTTAGTAGTGTACACAGGCAGGCTAAATAATGTACAGTCCAAGTATGGGAGTTTTGTCTGACTCTATACAGTAAGCAGTTTCTTTATATAGTGTTTATAATCAGCATTTGCCCAACTTACTGACGTGGTCGGTCACAGGGCATTTCCATCACTATGGTCCGCAATAGTCTATACATACGTAAGTGCTGGGCTCGTGCTTTTAAATTGTTTTCTCATGGGAATAACACAGGCTTGCAAGGCACCTTGTACATTACAGTATCCTTTTGTGATTGTAGCTGTTTCAAGGACCCTAGACTGTTACGATACAGTGGACAGTTAATTTCTTGATACGTTGCTTTGTCTGTCTGGTAGGGAGTTGTACTGCTATCTTCCATTGAGCTCACAAGGCCATCCTCCTCTGGGGAAGGAGTGCTGTTATGCATGTACATACATTTATTGTTCTGTAACCCAGCAAATAATTAATGATGACAGACATGAGCCTGCTGTCCTGCTTACTGCCAGGTTCAGAATTCCATCACAGTACAGCTTAGCTTCACCAATTACATGCAGGCTTAGTTCTGCTGCCATATTGTACGGTACAATTCAATACATTATATAGTATTTCAGTGTAAACTGGAACTTCATATGTGTTTCTATATATTTTACGAACAACATCCATCCAGCCATATGCATGTTGTTCCATCCTTTACCTTGACCGTGTGTATTTGTCCGTCCAGCCACGCCATCTCCACATGTGATGTCCCAGTTTCCCTTCTTTGCCTGTGGCACCCTGTTAGGATGTCCTGTGTGTTAGGCACCTGTTCCGCTATATGTGATCGACTTCACTGCAGGGATGATCGTCAATGCGGTGGTCCACCGACCCGACTTGTCCACATGTGTACACTTATGTGCACCGTGTCGTATGCAAACCTATATGGTTTGGACGGGTACATACTACATGCGGATGTACACATTCTGCTGACACATTCACATGCAGCCATTTACATATCTGTACCCGCGGTGGGTTGCTGACATGTGGGTAATGATTTGCCCCCGTGGTATTGCCTAACACAAACATCTTACCACAGTTCAGGTATGCACATTGTGTGTGGTTGTATTGCTGCACACGGATACTAGCAGGTTTGGGTGCAGGATACATGGGTGTGACTGACATGTACAATGAGGCTATTGTGTAGTACATCCGAATGCATGTGTTCTGCTTCTGGATATTACACTTCATCATACACCATCCGTGTATGCAACAAAGATGTTGCTGGGTCTGGGATATGTTGCTATGCACATGTTTGCCTGTGTTTGGGGTATCTTGCTTCCTTACTGTTGTTATGTCGGCACAGCTACCCGGCTATGTACTGTCACTACTGCTTGTGACCATTATGGTTGGCACCTTTTCCAATGCCCATGGTGGGGCATGTTATGTGGACACTTCGATATTTGCAGGACTACACATACCCAGGGCTAGTGCAGTAGACAGAACTTCACTTGTTTGCCATACTATGAGCCTATTCTGTTAGCGTTTGGGTTCCTTATTTATTTTCTTATGCCATGTCTGTGTTCCATACCGTAATGTATATGTTTTATGCTACTATTTACATGTATATTGCGGAATTTATGGCAGGGGATCGCAGGTCATTTTCCATTTTACGATTGTTGCAGGGACACGATTGTCCAATCAGGGACTGTCCATGGCACTTTGGGACAGCAGGTAACCCTGGTGACCATGCCCATGTCGCTGCTGGGGTTTCCACCTTTTCCATTTTCCGATCTGGGATATTTCCGGGACTCACATCTGCCTTTACAGGCCGACATACAAACGGTCACTATATAGCATAGAAATTCACTTGTTTGCCTAAATAATTTGCTTATTATTGTGGCAATTTCCTTGCTTATTCTGTTTATTGTGTCATTTCGGTATTTCTGTTACAGAAATAACCAATTCATGCTACCATTACATTACATACGGGATATCATTGTGTCCTACATTCATAAAGCACATCAGCCATTTCTAACACGTTTTTCGGGACACAACTGTCCATGGAGAGACTGCCCCAAACACAGTGGGACAGGTGGTGACCTTAGTCGCTGCTCCTATGTCGGTGCGGCGCGCTGACATGCGGCTGTACACCTTCTCTGAGTGTAAACACTGACAGTACATTGCAGGACGGCGGCGGTCTTATGCGTATCCTTTGCTCCTTGAATGGGTACACTTATGCCTTGGTGGCTTCTATTTGCTTCTCCGCTGATTTGGAACGGGGACTATGTTGCGCACTGTCCGTGCGTTTCATTCTGCATGGGACCTGGCTGCTGCCATTACTATTGTGGGCGGACCGTGGCTGTCAGCACATTAGGTTGCTCACCTCCTGCCGGCTTAGACACGCCTCCAGACGCATCCTACCTGGGCTCGCTCACGCACACTACGCACGTGTCTGTGGTTCCGCTGCACTCTCATTAATATGTATATGGCGCTACTGCGCCGGATATTCCATGCACCGGGCGCAGGCCTTACGCCGCCTTGCGCCGAGCTTCATGAATCCCGGGGATTGTCTGTTTTTGGCAATAAATTTCGCTTTTAAGATACCTGCTTCGCTTTTATTCCACTGAACTTGTGACTGCTTTATTTATTAGTATGCTTAATTGTTTCCTAGTTTCTTTTTATCTATTTTCATTCCTAATATGAAACAATATTTCCATTTAAAAGCTTCATAAGAGGCACATGGTAGTAATTAACTCATGAGTATTGTTGTCGAACAATTCCACTGCAAATCAAGAGAATAATTGTCATATAAGGCTATCCCATTGCAGTTTTTACTTGCATCATTCATTTTGTTGTAATTATCCTTACTGAATTTCTGACATATACTTCTATATATTTTAATGCTGCTTGATGTGGTAAAGATTTGATTTACCTGCTTGTGGTTTAACTTCATATGGCCTTTATAAAAAATAATGCAAGGAATATTTGACTCTCATGATGGTTTTATTACATTTACTTAAAATATATGTTATCGGTATAACTTATTGTGCAGTTTGCTGCATGGTAATTATAATGACCCTCAAGTATTCCATAGCCAACATATCACGTTTCTTCTAAAATAAGTTTGTGTTTCACAGACAAACACTGGTTGTTCTGAAGCACTCTGTTTATGATGTTTCCATATTTCAAAGATAGCATTCATATTTTTAATATCCCACAGGTGGGATTGCTGACAATATTTAACCTTTAAAATGTTTTACTTTTGTCTTGTCATACCTTCATCATTATTCTACTTCTGTAAGGTTCAGTATAGACATGTACCATTACATGCCTTTACTTTCATTTTAAAACAAGTGACATTTATTATGCATAAATATAAAAGTTCACTGATTTATTATCCATGCACCTTACCAGTATTTGTATTATAATTACTCTGTGACATTAAGCAACTTCTGTAGACAGTCATGTGATGCCTGAAAAAGTTACATTAACTTATTTCAGAGTTGAAAATAGTACTTCCTAGATTATCAAGGTGCAAGTCATATCTCAATGTTTCTTTGTTTTTAAGGTCTGGGCTCTGAGCCTTAGTTTAGGCCTAAAATGAACCTGTTTCTTTTAAAACCTAGGGTGCAGTACCCTTTCCACAAACAAGCATTTAGTTCTTTCTTAAAATAACACCAAGGAATTCAAGATTCTTAAACAAAGTGGTACAGAATTCCACAACTACCAAGCTCTGAGTTAGAATTTGATATTGAAACTGCTACAGCTAAAGTATAGAGAGGAAAATCAAGTACATACTACATGCCGGATGTACACATTCTGCTGACACATTCACATGCAGCCATTTACATATCTGTACCTGCGGTGGGTTGCTGACATGTGGAGTACGTATTTGCCCGCGTGGCATTGCCTAACACAAACATCTTACCACAGTTCAGGTATGCACATTGTGTGTGGTTGTATAGCTGCACACGGATACTAGCAGGTTTGGGTGCAGGGGTATACATGGGTGTGACTGACATGTACAATGAGGCTATTGTGTAGTACATCCGAATGCATGTGTTCTGCTTCTGGATATTACACTTCATCATACACCATCCGCTGTATGCAACAAAGATGTTGCTGGGTCTGGGATATGTTGCTATGCACATGTTTGCCTGTGTTTGGGGTATCTTGCTTCCTTACTGTTGTTATGTCGGCACAGCTACCCGGCTATGTACTGTCACTACTGCTTGTGACCATTATGGTTGGCACCTTTTCCAATGCCCATGGTGGGGCATGTTATGTGGACACTTCGATATTTGCAGGACTACATACCCAGGGCTAGTGCAGTAGACAGAACTTCACTTGTTTGCCATACTATGAGCCTATTCTGTTAGCGTTTGGGTTCCTTATTTATTTTCTTATGCCATGTCTGTGTTCCATACCGTAATGTATATGTTTTATGCTACTATTTACATGTATATTGCGGAATTTGCGTGCAGGGGATGCAGGTCATTTTCCATTTTACGATTGTTGCAGGGACACGATTGTCCAATCAGGGACTGTCCATGGCACTTTGGGACAGCAGGTAACCCTGGTGACCATGCCCATGTCGCTGCTGGGGTTTCCACCTTTTCCATTTTCCGATCTGGGATATTTCGCGGACTCACATCTGCCTTTACAGGCCGACACATACAAACGGTCACTATATAGCATAGAAATTCACTTGTTTGCCTAAATAATTTGCTTATTATTGTGGCAATTTCCTTGCTTATTCTGTTTATTGTGTCATTTCGGTATTTCTGTTACAGAAATAACCAATTCATGCTACCATTACATTACATACGGGATATCATTGTGTCCTACATTCATAGCACATCAGCCATTTCTAATACGTTTTGGGACACAACTGTCCATGGAGAGACTGCCCCAAACACAGTGGGACAGGTGGTGACCTTAGTCGCTGCTCCTATGTCGGTGCGGCGCGCTGACATGCGGCTGTACACCTTCTCTGAGTGTAAACACTGACAGTACATTGCGGGACGGCGGCGGTCTTATGCGTATCCTTTGCTCCTTGAATGGGTACACTTATGCCTTGGTGGCTTCTATTTGCTTCTCCGTTGATTTGGAACGGGGACTATGTTGCGTACTGTCCGTGCGTTTCATTCTGCATGGGACCTGGCTGCTGCCATTACTATTGTGGGCGGACCGTGGCTGTCAGCACATTAGGTTGCTCACCTCCTGCCGGCTTAGACACGCCTCCAGACGCATCCTACCTGGGCTCGCTCACGTACACTACGCACGTGTCTGTGATTCCGGTGCACTCTCATTAATATGTATATGGCGCTACTGCGCCGGATATTCCATGCACCGCCGGCGCAGGCCTTACGCCGGCCTTGCGCCGAGCTTCATGAATCCCGGGGATTGTCTGTTTTTTGGCAATAAATTTCGTTTTAAGATACCTGCTTCGCTTTTATTCCACTGAACTTGTGACTGCTTTATTTATTAGTATGCTTAATTGTTTCCTAGTTTCTTTTTATCTATTTTCATTCCTAATATGAAACAATATTTCCATTTAAAAGCTTCATAAGAGGCACATGGTAGTAATTAACTCATGAGTATTGTTGTCGAACAATTCCACTGCAAATCAAGAGAATAATTGTCATATAAGGCTATCCCATTGCAGTTTTTACTTGCATCATTCATTTTGTTGTAATTATCCTTACTGAATTTCTGACATATACTTCTATATATTTTAATGCTGCTTGATGTGGTAAAGATTTGATTTACCTGCTTGTGGTTTAACTTCATATGGCCTTTATAAAAAATAATGCAAGGAATATTTGACTCTCATGATGGTTTTATTACATTTACTTAAAATATATGTTATCGGTATAACTTATTGTGCAGTTTGCTGCATGGTAATTATAATGACCCTCAAGTATTCCATAGCCAACATATCACGTTTCTTCTAAAATAAGTTTGTGTTTCACAGACAAACACTGGTTGTTCTGAAGCACTCTGTTTATGATGTTTCCATATTTCAAAGATAGCATTCATATTTTTAATATCCCACAGGTGGGATTGCTGACAATATTTAACCTTTAAAATGTTTTACTTTTGTCTTGTCATACCTTCATCATTATTCTACTTCTGTAAGGTTCAGTATAGACATGTACCATTACATGCCTTTACTTTCATTTTAAAACAAGTGACATTTATTATGCATAAATATAAAAGTTCACTGATTTATTATCCATGCACCTTACCAGTATTTGTATTATAATTACTCTGTGACATTAAGCAACTTCTGTAGACAGTCATGTGATGCCTGAAAAAGTTACATTAACTTATTTCAGAGTTGAAAATAGTACTTCCTAGATTATCAAGGTGCAAGTCATATCTCAATGTTTCTTTGTTTTTAAGGTCTGGGCTCTGAGCCTTAGTTTAGGCCTAAAATGAACCTGTTTCTTTTAAAACCTAGGGTGCAGTACCCTTTCCACAAACAAGCATTTAGTTCTTTCTTAAAATAACACCAAGGAATTCAAGATTCTTAAACAAAGTGGTACAGAATTCCACAACTACCAAGCTCTGAGTTAGAATTTGATATTGAAACTGCTACAGCTAAAGTATAGAGAGGAAAATCAAAGTACATCCCCTCTTACGAGTCTGTAGTTGACTGTGAACAGAGAGAGATTTATTGTTATCTTCCCCCGTAACTCAGATACTTCACAGAGTAATTCATGTCAGTGAAACACTTTGGATTCTTTCCAATGTGTTTATGACTTTCTTATCATAAATGTAAATAGCCACTCCATATTGCAATATAGCTCTTATAATGGTTTTGTAGACTGGGAGCAATACTGCAGCTCCCATGCTGTTGATGGTCCACAGTACTGCTTTTATTTCATAGCAATACTTCCTAATGACATTATTCATGTGTGGATCAAAAGAAAATCTTTTAACTAGCAGCACTCCCTTGCCTGTCATGGTCTCTACCTCTTCTAGAATATGATCACCAATTGCATAAGGGTATAAGGGTAACAATTATTTGATTTACCCAAGTGAATTACTTTATTTATTTGTGTGTGTGTGTGTGTGTGTGTGTGTGTGTGTGTGTGTGTGTGTGTGTGTGTGTTTCCACACCAGAAAACTCTCTCTAGAAGCTTCCCCCATTCATCACAAGCCTAAGGAATACCTCCCGCCAATACCCCTGTCTCTTCTCTGGAAGTTGCTGGCTATTTTTGGACTAAAGAAGTACTACTGAAGACTGCCCCTGAGTAACTTTTGTGAAATTCCACACCAGAAAACTCTCTCCAGAAGCTCCCCCCATTCATCACAAGCCTAAGGAATACCTCCCACCAATACCCCTGACTCTTCTCTGGAAGTTGCTGGCTATTGTTGGACTAAAGAAGTACTACTGAAGACTGCCCCTGAGTAACTTTTGTGAAATTCCACACTAAAAAACTCTCTCCAGAAGCTCCCCCCATTCATCACAAGCCTAAGGAATACCTCCCGCCAATACCCCTGACTCTTCTCTGGAAGTTGCTGGCTATTGTTGGACTAAAGAAGTACTACTGAAGACTGCCCCTGAGTAACTTTTGTGAAATTCCACACCAGAAAACTCTCTCCAGAAGCTCCCCCCATTCATCACAAGCCTAAGGAATACCTCCCGCCAATACCCCTGACTCTTCTCTGGAAGTTGCTGGCTATTGTTGGACTAAAGAAGTACTACTGAAGACTGCCCCTGAGTAACTTTTGTGAAATTCCACATCAGAAAACTCTCTCTAGAAGCTCCCCCCATTCATCACAAGCCTAAGGAATACCTCCCGCCAATACCCTTGACTTTTCTCTGGAAGTTGCTGGCTATTGTTGGACTAAAGAAGTACTACTGAAGACTGCCCCTGAGTAACTTTTGTGAAAGTAGGTAGCCTAACACCACCTACTGTCTTTGCAAACTACCTACTTAATGTTTGTATTTTCCTATAACTTCCCTTGTAAGTGAGCCAGCAGCCTACCATAGACCACAAGACCTTACTCCCCTCCTCTGGTCATCTGAGTCCTACATATTTTCCCTCCGTACAGGTTAAGTGTCCTCCACCTCCTTTTCAGCCTGCCTATCTCTATTTCACCACTAGGTGACAGCACCTACTATCCATAGGGCAATATATCTTTTATTTTTATTTGGCTCCCCTCCTAAGTAGCTGCCTAGGTATCTCTCGAGCCATTGTTCTCGAACTATATCCTGGTTCTTCCACCCCTGAACAGATAACCATAGATAACATGCCCCTCTGTTTCTCTTCTGATAGTTAGTTATCTTACCTTTTTATTTACATACTCTACCTGCTTATATTGCTTTCACAGCTGCAGTGGCTGATACTTTTTCTGCTGCTGGTTCTTCCTTCTGTTCTTCCCCACTCTGTTCGCCCTTCGGGCTCACTCCGCTCCCCTACCCTACCCCCAAATCCCACCCACCCCCACCACATCCATACTTATACCCACATAACCACACCTACTTCCTCTCCCACAACTCCTCCCCTTCCTCCTTTATTTCCCTCCCCTGCACAACTTTCCTCCACCACAAATCCCATCAACCCCTTTCTCTATACACCACACATCCCTAATCTCTCTAACTACTAACCGTAAATATCCCATAAAAACCCAAACATGCATCCAAAGTATACACTCTTCTCCATTCAAATACTTCTCTTACTTTACCTAATCTTCATCTACTACCTTACCCAGCCTAACAAGCTATCTCACTCCCCATTCTATCACACAACCTCCTCTCTCCACTTACTCCTCCCCTACTCAATCATACCAATATCTCCTACACTTTACCCTATCAAACCCAATCTCTGCTTTCACTTCAAACTTATTTCACTAAAAACTACTACCCACACCCTACCAAACATATATCCTACAACCTCTACTATTTATGACAAAAAACACAAAAACCCATACTACACAATACAAATTCTAACATCTCTACTTTTAGCTGGGGATATACATCCTAACCCAGGCCCAAACACCTCCCCCCTTCTTCAAAATCCATTCAATTTGCATCCCTGAACGCACAAAGCTTAGCGAACAAAGCTCCAACCCTTCAAGCCTGGTTACACTATAATAAACCAGATATCTTAGGCATATCTGAAACCTGGCTAAAACCACATATAAAAGATATAGAGATAATTCCTGCCAACTACTCCATTATCAGAGCAGACAGAACCCAGCGAAAAGGAGGTGGTGTAGCTCTACTATACTCATCCTCCCTATCCATTACTCCTTACAATAAAGTTATTTCTCAATTCAACAATGCAGAATTAATAATAGGCCTACTTCGATTAAATAAACACAAAAATATATGCATAGCCTCACTCTACATTCCCCCAGGCGACAATATCCCCACACTGGAAGATATCCTCTCCTGGTTCTCTTCCAATATTTCTAACGAAACCATCATCATGGGAGACACTAACATCAATTGGTCTACCATTCAATCCCATACCCCCTCCATTAACATCAACCTGTATAACTTCACTCAATTCATCAACTCCACTACTAGGCCCTCTAAAGACTTCTCTTCTGGCAGTACTTTAGATTGGATATTAGTCTCTCACCCCACAATTACCCTGATAGTGGAATTCTTCCTGACTCCCTAAGCGACCACCTTCCCATCTTTGCCACTCGCCTCTCTTCTTCCGTACAAGTTTCCCATAACTACATCACTTTCAGAGACCAAAAAAACTTCAACCCAGAAGCCTTCTCTAACTCCCTAAAATGCCTTAACTGGTACCCACTAAAAACTCTTCCTCTGGAAAGTGCTATCACTCACTTTAATTCCACTTTCTTAAACCTGTTAAATGCACATGCTCACTTAAAAACCAGAAGAATAAAAAACAAAACTACCCCTTGGCTAACTAAAAATACACTAACAACCATGTGACTAAGAGATAAAGCCTGGGCACGCTATCTGAAGCACAAATCTCCCACTACTCTTAATGACTACAAAACTCTTCGTAACTCAGTAAAGAAGCTTATCACTGCAGACCGACACAACTATTACTCTTCTCTTCAAAGTAAATACAAAAACAACCCACAAAACTTCTGGAGAGGTATATCCTCTCTCTTAAAACCTGGTACAACTGAAAACCCAAACCCCAACCCAAGCGTACAAGACAATGACCTTGCCACCGAGTTTAACTCCTTTTTCACTGACTGCATTTCCAAACTAACCTCTTCCTTCTCCTCCAACCATCCACCTCCAACTCCCCCCCCCTACTCCTCCCTCTGCTCCACTCTGTCATCCTACTACCTCCCAACCACTTACATTCTCCCTGGAACCAATCCCTTCTTCCACTATCAAAAAATTCCTGAAAAAGCTAAAACCTTGCACAAATGCCCCCGATAACATCCCCTCACACTTCCTCAGTATAGCTGCAGATGCTATCGCCCTGCCAATTAGTATCCTAATCAACCGCTCCATCCAAGAAAGTCACGTTCCTCAAATCTGGAAAAAGGCTTATATAATTCCCTGCCATAAAGGAGGAAATAATACTAGCATTACCAACTTCCGCCCCATTGCTATCATCTCTCCTATTTCAAAAATTCTAGAGAAATGTATTCACCTTCAACTCCTCCCCTACTTACTAGACAAGAACCTACTAACTTCTACTCAACACGGCTTCCGTCCCAATCACAGCACTATGACAGCCCTCCTATCATTCCTCGAAAATGTGAACAAGGCTAGAGACTCTGGCCTCACTGTATCTACCATTCTACTTGATCTCTCCAAAGCTTTTGACACTATCTCCCATAACTTACTTCTAACTAAACTCTCCAAGCTAAACCTTTCACCTTCTGCTCTAAATTGGTTCACCAGCTATCTCTCAGACCAGCATCAAGCTGTTAAGTGGAAAAAATCCATCTCCTCTTTCCTTAAGAGCCCTACAGGTGTTCCACAAGGTTCCATATTAGGACCCCTTCTCTTTAATATCTTTGTAAATGACTACTATCACTCTATCCCCTATGCTAACATCATCCAATATGCAGATGATTCTACAATCATCTGTGCTTCATCTTCCATTTCAACTCTCCAAAAGCTGACTCAAGATGCCTTCTCCACCACAGAACAGTGGATGAAAGACAACCATCTTGCACTTAATGCAACTAAATCAAAACTAATGATATTCACCCCCTCTAAAACCAACACACTGGATCAACAACCATTCTCCATCACCAGTCAAAATAATAACCCACTTGAACTGGTAACTGAAGCCAAGCTTCTAGGAGTCCTAATTGATAATAACCTTACTTTCAAGTCCCATCTACTACAAAACATTAAAAAAACCCACCAAAAACTAGGCCTGCTGTATCCTCACAAACAATTCCTCTCACCTATTACCAAACTCACTCTCTCTACCACATTTCTCTTACCCTCCCTCCTTTATGGTGCCCCTCTTTTAACTAATCTACAATCATCTCTCAAAACAAAACTTTCAACCTGTTATAATAAAATAGCCAAATTTGCCACTAGCAATAAATCTTCAACCCATCACTGTGTACCACTCCACAAACTAAATTGGCTTGAACTTCCCAACTACCTCTCCTACACTCAAGTAACACATGCACACAAACTCATTTTTCAACCATCCCTCTGTCCCTCCCTGTCCACTACCTATAAAATTCGAAAATGATCCAATGACAGCCACTTTATTTCAATCCACAAATAAACAGTCTTTAAGCGTGCAGTAACTCATACACTTTTCGTCGCCTCTAGGTATCGCAACTTCCTCAGAAGACAAATTACCAGTTTCATTCATGCATTTAAATAGTAAATTCATGGGCAATTAAATATTAATCAATTAATTATAAAACTTTTAACCCTTTCTTAAAACCAGTGTCTATAAACTATTTAACTAGAAATTCTATACTTGCTACTTACATATATACACTAAACGTCCGTTTAGTAAAATTAAATTATAAAAACAATGTAATTCTTTGTTAATCTTCTAAACTCATAAAGTTTCACTCTTATGAGCCTCACAAGTATAAACTGTCACATTTGAGTTTCACATTTTTGCATTTTAAAACATTTTAAGACAATTACAACATTTTAATCATTTAAAACATTTAGGACATTTAAAACATTTAAAACATTTAAAACATTAAAACATTCTGCTGGTCATACGACTGACAGGGGGGACATCAGTCTGTAAATATTACCTTTCTATTTTACTATTATTTTATTAATCTAACTGTTTATAACCTAACCTAGTTGTTATAAATTCAAGGCCTAAATCCACGTTCAATATTCAATATTCAACATTCAATATATCCTACCTGGCAAACCTTTTTAGAAACTATACCGTTAATCTAACCATGCTAATTAACAATATATAATTTACAACATATAATATATAATATAATGTATAATATATGACAATATATAATATAATATGTAGTATAATATAAAACAACATAACATATGCATGTTCCGATTTACTATCAACTATAAATATAGCTATAAAAATAATTATTATAAAAATACTATAAAAATAATAATAATAATTGAATACATTAGTTACCTGAATCATAAAATTGGTTTGAATTACATTTTATTGTTATTATACTTGTTAGTATTAATAGACAAACACTACTAAATATACATATCCCTTTACCTTTCTAAGTTTTTTAATCTTAAAATACATTTAATTGATGTCATCTCATTTAAACCTGGTAATTGATTAGCATTCGCTGTCAATTGCCATATTAATTCCTTCCTCTCAAGTTTTAATGGTTCATAGGGGCATCTTGCATCAGGTACAACTTGGTCTATTACTTTAAACCTAAAATTGTGCCCTTCATTTAAATGACAATGTCTAGCAAGCGCGTTATCCAATTTAATTTTCCTAATACTGTATATGTGCTCATATATTCTCTCATGTAGTTTCCTATCCGTTTTTCCTATATAGAAGGCTAAACATGTGTCACATGTTGCCATATACACAACTTGGCGGCTACTACAATTAAACTTTTTTCCTATTTTATAGGTTTGGTTCCTTATTTTAAAGGTATTTCCTTCTTCAATGTATTTACAATAATTGCACATATTACATTTTGTCATACCTCCATTAAATCTGGCATTTTCTTTTCTACCTTGTAAAATTTCCTTAAAATTTTGGTTCCTCCTATAAACCACTTTCGGTTTGTCTGCTATTAAGTCCCTAAACGCATTATCCGAAGACAAAAGGTACCAATTTTTGTTTAGGATGTTCCTGATGTCAAGTGCATCCAAATTAAAACAAGTAATAAAGCTACAAGAAAAACCTAAATTTGTCACTCTTTTTACTAGTTCTACTTGTTCAACATTTTCCGTCGGTCCTAGTGTTGAACCTAATATTGGGGAATAAATTCCTTCCCACCGTTTATTTTTTACTTCTGTCGCTATAGTAACAATAAATTCTATTGGGTATCCCCTTTGTACAAAAAATTTTTCAAGAAGTTCACATTCTTCCAAAAAATCACTATCAACAGTAATCATCCTCGCTGCCCTAACATGCTGGCCTTTTACTACTGCTTTTTTCTGTGTCAGTGGGTGGCTACTGGAAAAATGAAGGAATGTATTGGAATATGTTTCCTTCCTATATATAGTTGCTATGTATCTCTCATTTATGTAGTCTTTCTTCAAGTTAACATCTAAATAACTGATGTTATCTTTGCTAAAATTGTATGTAAATTGTAGAAAATTAGTACTACAATTAAAAGAAGACAAAATTTTATCCATTCCCTCAGTATCGGTTTCAACCACCATAAAAATATCGTCAAGGAATCTCGTGTAGTAAGTGATTTTCTCTTTATTTTCTTCATTTTCAAAAATTACAAGTCTTTCCCATCGTGCCATTACTAAATTCGCAATACTGGCGCCGCATGGGGACCCCATAGCAACCCCAGTCTTTTGATGAAAAATTTCTTTATTAAAAAGGATGTAGTTATATGAGAGGACTGTATCAATCAGTTCCTCTATCAGCTTTATTTCATCAACTGGTGCACCCAGGGCCCTCATCATATCACTTACCCATTCAATTGCCTCACCATGCGGAATACAAGAATATAGGTCTTTAACATCTACCGTCACTAACAATCCTGTAGCTGAAAATTGTAAATCATTAATAGACCTAAGAAAGGACCAGGAATCTTTTGAAATTTGTTTCTCTAACTTAATATATTTTTGAAGTGTCTTGTCAATTACTTTAGCACATGTATAAGTCATACTCCCCCTCCCATCAACTAAGGGTCTCATAGGAGGGTCCTCTATATTTTTATGTAGCTTAGGGATACCGAATAGGACTGGTGTCCTAACTTGTGCTTGTTGTAAAAAGTTATACAAAACACTGTCAATTCTTCTTTCAATAAATAGTTCTTCAAACAGTGTTTTAATTCTCCTCGTTGCAATATTCATCTCATTTACAGAAGACTTAGCATACGTGTCACTCTCCAAAATTTTTAACATTTTATCTTCATAGTCACTACTGAACATTATTGCTAAACCCCCTCCTTTATCGGGCTTCATCACCCGAATAGGAGCTTGTTTTAACAAATTTAACAATTCTCTTTCTTCTTTTGTTAAATTATGTTTATACTTATTTTTACGTTCCTTTATATTCCTTAAGTCTACTTCCATTATTTTTTCAAACAGAAGTAAAGCAGGATGAAGTGGGGGGTTGTACACACTTGAAACAAGGAAGTCAGTTCTTTCATTTAAATTTTCTCCCATTAAAAATAATAGATTTAGCTTCCTTGTAAACAATTTAAGTCAATCAAAGTGTGGGCTATGTTAAGTGTGGAACTTGGCACAAAGGTATACCCCTTGCTTAACAAGGCTACAGTGTCATCACCAATTTCTAAATTTGTATAGTTATAAATTTTAAAATCCAACTCAGCATTTGTTAAAACTGTACACTTTTGGTTATCAGCACCATTTACCAAGTCAGTAACAACACTTTCTACCATTTCCTCCTCTTGTTCTTCTGATTCCTCTTGGTCTGGTAGTTGGGCTTCGAGGCCGAGCCCCGAAAATTTTGGTTAACAAACCTTCCAGCATTATTGTTGAACTGGTTCTGTCCATTAGCATTATTTACGTTTGAAGTGTTCCCCTGTTGAGCAAGTCTTTCACTCCTTCTGAGACCAGTATCATTATTTAAAGTTTGTACTGGTAAAGATTGGAGTGGTATATGTGGTTCAGTTTGTTGTAATGCTGGTCTAATTCTTGATTCAACCTGAATACCATTTTCAGGCATATTAACCTGTTCATTAGTTTGTATATTGACAGGGCGGGGATATGCTTTCCCTTCCCCATATTCTCTCACATCCCTGTCAATTTTCTTATTTTTAATACCATTGATCTTTTTAATATGGTCATCAATACTTAAAAAACAGCAGTCATAGTCGTACTGGTATCTATTAAAATTAATGTCATCTTTAATAGAATTATCTATACCTTGCAATTCAACCAGAAGGTTGTCAACCATCTCCTGATAAAAGGTACAAAACAGTTCTAATAGTTCCAGTCCGTGTCTGTCAAAAAGAGCCACAAGTGCGGTATGAAAGTTAGAGCCTTCAATTAAACCGGACGGAAATTGCCAATGCCTAAGACCCTTAGGAACTATTTTTAGTCTTATGCATTCTCGAAAGTATGCAATTTCTAATTGTAGCTTACGTGTTTTTAACAATTTATTGTCAAATATATTCAATTTGTCGTTTATGTTATTATTTACCTCATTTTCCGTTTGTAAAGCGGAGTTCCTTTGCACAGTACTGAAGCTAAACCCTCTGTGCACCCATGCTGTTAACGGTTCACGGGCTGTACCTCTTGAATCGCTTCCTTCACGCTGTGTACTTGTTAATACGTTAGCTTGACTACCAGGTAGCCCCCCTTGAGTATCGTTCAGAATGTCATTTGAATTACGTAAAATGTTACTAGTAATAGCAGCAAGACGCCCTTCCTCTCTCACCTCCTGTCGGTTCCCTGAAGCTGCTGTTGAAGTTGACGCTCGATTGACATCATCGAGCCTCTGGGAAAGTCGATCGACCTTCTGCGTCAGTAACTCTATGAGGGCTGTAAGATTACCGTCGCCCTCATTACCTTGTGCAGTGGATGCGGAAACATTTTCAGCGTTCGGATCCATAAGAAACAACTAACAACAACCAAGCCAAAACCTTAGAAGTAGATGCACCGAACAAACGAAAATGATCCAATGACAGCCACTTTATTTCAATCCACAAATAAACAGTCTTTAAGCGTGCAGTAACTCATACACTTTTCGTCGCCTCTAGGTATCGCAACTTCCTCAGAAGACAAATTACCAGTTTCATTCATGCATTTAAATAGTAAATTCATGGGCAATTAAATATTAATCAATTAATTATAAAACTTTTAACCCTTTCTTAAAACCAGTGTCTATAAACTATTTAACTAGAAATTCTATACTTGCTACTTACATATATACACTAAACGTCCGTTTAGTAAAATTAAATTATAAAAACAATGTAATTCTTTGTTGATCTTCTAAACTCATAAAGTTTCACTCTTATGAGCCTCACAAGTATAAACTGTCACATTTGAGTTTCACATTTTGCATTTTAAAACATTTTAGGACAATTACAACATTTTAATCATTTAAAACATTTAGGACATTTAAAACATTTAAAACATTTAAAACATTAAAACATTCTGCTGGTCATATGACTGACAGGGGGGACATCAGTCTGTAAATATTACCTTTCTATTTTACTATTATTTTATTAATCTAACTGTTTATAACCTAACCTAGTTGGTATACGTTTGTTATACCTAGTTGTATAAGTTTATACTTGTGAGGCTCATAAGAGTGAAACTTTATGAGTTTAGAAGATTAACAAAGAATTACATTGTTTTTATAATTTAATTTTACTAAACGGACGTTTAGTGTATATATGTAAGTAGCAAGTATAGAATTTCTAGTTAAATAGTTTATAGACACTGGTTTTAAGAAAGGGTTAAAAGTTTTATAATTAATTGATTAATATTTAATTGCCCATGAATTTACTATTTAAATGCATGAATGAAACTGGTAATTTGTCTTCTGAGGAAGTTGCGATACCTAGAGGCGACGAAAAGTGTATGAGTTACTGCACGCTTAAAGACTGTTTATTTGTGGATTGAAATAAAGTGGCTGTCATTGGATCATTTTCGTTTGTTCGGTGCATCTACTTCTAAGGTTTTGGCTTGGTTGTTGTTAGTTGTACCTTTAAAATTCACCATACTCAAAGACTTCTTAGATCTACTAATCAAAACATAATAGAAGTCTATAGACCCCATCACCCCCCAGGACAAAACCTCCTCTCCTATTCACTAGCACGCCTATGGAACTCCCTCCCACCCTCCATTTGTACCATCACTAGCCTTCCTACCTTTAAAAAATCACTCCACTCCTACCTATCATCCACATGGGAATGCTCCTGCTCCTACCCCACATAATCTTTCTATACTCTCTACTGTACTCCCCCTTTTACTCTCTCTACCTCAGACAGTAATCTATTCCTTAATAGTTCATATCCTCCTGAAAGCCTTATGCACCTATCTACTCACTTCCTTATCCTTGTGCCTGTGATATTATTTGATTTCAACTTTAATATGTTTTATTATTTGATTGTATTAATGCTTAACTTTACTCATTGTAATCACTGTTCCTCATGATGTCATGTACAATAATTTGGATGTAAATCTCTATAATATGTAAACTGCATATAACTCTCTATAATATGTAATCTGTAATGGAGCTTTTCTCCCCAGGACTCCATTGAAAACGGGTTCTCTTGGCCCACTGGACTATCCTGGTTAACCAACAGCAAATAAATAAATAAATAAATAAATAAATAAATGTATGTGTGTGTGTGTGTGTGTGTGTGTGTGTGTGTGTGTGTGTGTGTGTGTGTGTGTGTGTGTTAAAATCCCATATTGTTAAATTTGGTCCAATGTACGTGTTGGCCCAACATACTTTGTAGTTTAAATTGATCATTTACGGAGTTTATTATAACTGTTATTTTCATGTTTCATGTCGTCTGCAAACTTACTAGTAGTATTTTATGCCAAAAGATAACAAGACAAAAATAATAAACAGGCTGGGACCAAGCATGGAAACCTGGTGAACTCTTGATTTATTTTTGTAACTATCTAAATAACTTTTGCCTATTCTAATTTTGTTACTGCTTTTCTCAAGCCCATTAGCTATCAACATACCTAGAAATCGGTTCACCTTGTACTCGGATAAAAGGCTCATAATTTCACTATGATGTACAGTGTCAAAAGTCTTTGTCAAAGCAAGGTAAACTGCATTCATTGGAAAACCTTGATCCTTAACTTCCCAAACATATCAGTAAAAATTCAACAACTTTGTGAGATATGCTCAGTTCCCTGTAAAGCCGTGTTGGGAAATGTCTTTGTGCATAGTCCCTTTGTTACCTAATAGTCATCATCATCAGCCCCCATTTTCTCCCATTTTGTCTACATGTGGTCAGGGCATTTTGTTAACTGTCTCCAACTCTCTCGAATCAGTGCCACACTCCTGCCTTCTTCAACACTCATGCCTGATTGCCGCAGATCTTCTTTCACACAATCCATCCACGTCTTTGCTGAACGTTCTTGCTTCTACACAAGTGTCCAAACCACCGTAATCTCTTCTCTTTGATCTTTTCTGCAATTGGATCTACTTTGGCTTCTGCTCTTATGTCCACATTTCTACGTCTGTCCCACAGTGTGCATCCTACCATCCTACCATCTTTCTCAGGCACTTCATTTCCATCACCTCTAGCTTCTTCAACTGTTCTTCCTTTACTGCCCAGGTTTCTGTACCATACAGTAGTACTGGTCGCACCACTGTCTTGTACACCTTGCTTTTCAGCTTCTTTGGCATTCTTCTGGGATAGACTACACCTGATACTCTAAGCCAGTTGGCTGCATCCCCTCTGATTCTAGCTTTGACCTCTTCATTCAGACTACCCTTCTCCTCAACCACCCCTCCCAGATACTTGGAGCTGTTTACCTGTTCCACCAACTTCCCTTCTATCTCTTTTCTCAGCTTCTTCTGATCTCCCCAGTTTGTTGCCATTACCACCATCTTATTTGTGCTTAGTTTCATCCCTTGTGCCTTCAGATTTGCATTCCATTCTCCTATCTTTTGCTGAAGTTCTAGCTCAGAGTCTGCCTGTACTGTCACATCATCTGCATACAGCAGCTTTGTTGATCTGTCCCCTCCAGCCTGTTTGCTAATGTAGTCCATCACCAATGTGAACAGCAGTGGGCTCATAGCTGAACCCTGATGTACACCCACTCCCACTGGGAACCCCTCTGTGAAGCCTAACACTGTTTGTACTTGAGTCACTGGGTCCTTGTACATAGCCTGCACTAATTCTACCAATGTTTCCGGGACTTCAAACCACCACAATACTGCCCAGATTAGCTTTCTTGGACCTTGTCATATGCTTTCTCCAAGTCTAGGAATGCCCAGTTGGACTTTCTCCTCATTTCTAGCTTCTTCTCAAGTATCTGTCTCAATGCAAATATTGGGTCAATTGTGCTGCATCCTGATCGGAACCCAAACTGTTCATCTCCCATCTTACATTGTACTACTCTGTGTTTCAGTTTATCAATCACTCTCTCCAGAACTTTCATGCAGTGTGGTAGGAGTTCCTGTCCACAGTTGTGGATGTCCCCTTTGTTCTTGTACACTGGCATAAGTTTGCTTATTCTCCAGTCATCTGGGATATGCCTTTCTCTTCACACTGCTATTAGTACCCTCAGGAGCCATTTTTCCCCTATCTCACCCAGAATCTTTATCATATCTGCTGTCACCTCATCTGAGCCTGCTGCTTTCCTTGACTTCATCTTCCTTAGTGCTGTTCTTACTTCTTCTATGGTGGATTCCTCTTCTTATAGGTTCATAGGTAGATACCAGGCTATTGACCCTAGGGTCTGTATAAGCCTAGCCAAATGGTACCCTGGCTTTTGCCACCCAAGAAAATTATTTTCCTGTGCCCATGTCAAGCAGAGCCACAGAAGTAATCCCCAGGGTGAATTTCCTATCTTTCATCCAATCATCAAGATTTTTCTTGAAGAGTGTTAATGAGGAGCTTTGGTTGATATAGATAGGTAGTTTGTTCCAGAGTATGGGAAGTCTCTGGGACAGGAATCTATATCTCCAGCATGTTCTGTTTATTGTGGTGACAAGGTTTAGGTCCCTAGACCGTGTAGCTCAGAGGGATTGGGATTTCTTTAAGTGGAGCATGTCCAACAGCTCTGGGTTTGACATAGCTTTGTATGTTAGGCAGAGATCGCCTCTGAGTAGGCGATAATGCAACAGAGTAAAGCTGGAGTTTTTTAAGACGGTCTGCGTAATGCATCTGTTTGAGGCCAGTAATCCTCTTTGTGAGGTATTTTTCCGGCCTTTCCAGTTGTTGTAGATGGCTTGTGAGGTACATACCAAAAGGGGCGTTGTACTCTATAATAGGTCTAATGAGTGATGAGTAGAGGGGAACAATGACCTCTTTTTTTCCTGGATGAGAAACCTTTTATGATGAGGTGTGCCACATAGAAGGATTTCCTGACTAATGTGCCGATGTGATTATCAAAGGAGAGACTACTGTCCACCTGTGTCCCAAGGTCTCTTATCACACTTTCGATGTTACGTAGACTACCGCCTATGTGGTAGCTCATGGGTACAGAGTTTTTACCAAAAGGGATGACAATGCACTTTTTGGCATTGAGCTTGAAGCCATGGCTTTGACACCAGACATCTGTCTCAGTGAGGCCCTTTTGTAGGATGTCCACATCGTTAGGAGTTTTGATTATGGCTCCTAGTTTGCAGTCATCTGAGAACTTTGTTAGCCAAAGACCTTCTGTGTTAGCCTGTACTTCAGAGAAGTAGATAACAAACAGGAGAGGACCCAGGACTGAACCCTGTAGTACTCCACATGTCTCTGGTCTGAAGTTGTATTTAGAGTCTGCTACTTTCACAGTGTGGGTTCTGTCAGTGAGCCAGTTGGCAACCCATCTTGTGACATAAGGATTTATACTGAGTTTAGTGAGTTTATCTATAATTCCTTCTCTAACTGTAGGCTGTTTCTGGGACAGTACAGCTTCTGTGTTTTTTTTTTTCATTCAGAAGCTGCTGGAAATACTCCCTCCATCTGCCTTTGATGTTCTGTGGACTGGTAAGCAGGTTGTTGCTGGCATCCCTTATGAAGGGTGTCTGACTATCTTCTTTACCTTTGCCTTGCAACCTGATATAGTTTCTTTGTGCCCCTTACTGAGTCACTTTACAGGAGTTGGTAGAGTGCCTCTGATGCCCTATTCTTTGCTATTGCAACTTCTTTCTTAGCTTCTTTTTTAGCCAACCAGTAGTCCTTCCTAGCCTGGTCAGTCTTTCCTATCTCCCATTTCTTTCTGCACTCCTTCTTTCTCTTGATGACTTCCTGGACTTCTGCATTCCACCACCAGCTTTCCTTATGTACCTTATTTCCATACCTGGCTTGGCCACATATTTTTTCTGTAGTCCTAACACATGCTGTTTTTAGGCATTGCCACTCCTCTTCATCTCCACCTATTTCCTCCTCTTCTTGGGGTACTAGAGCTCTGAGTAATTCCTTGAACTGCTATACTTTCTCACCAGTCAACTTCCATGTCTTCAGCCTGGTCTCTGTTGACCTTAGAGCCTTCTCTGACCACTGCTTGCAGCTGATTGTGGCAACTAATGGCTTATGCTGTGGGCTTACTGTTTCACTTGGGATAACTTTGCAATCATGGATTCTACCCCAGTGCCTTTTCCTTGCTAGGAGGAAGTCTACCTGAGTTGCATGTTGGCTACTCTTGCATGTGATCTTGTGACTGTCTCTCTTTCTGAGCCATGTGTTGGCTACTATCAAGCCATTTGCCAGAGAGAAGTCTAGAATGGCTTCTCCTTCTTTATTCCTCTTACCCCATCCATGTGGACCCAGACAGTCCTCATATCCTGTTCTTTCTGTCCCAATATGTAGATTCAAGTCACCCATTATCCACACCAATTCATGTTGTCCTGCTTTGTCTAGTAGGTACTGCAACTGCTATCTGAATGCATTTTTTTTCCTCACTACCACAACCCTGCTGTGGGGCATATGCTGATATTAAGAATACTGCCCTATCATTACACTGGAGTCTGATTGCCATGAGTCTGTCATTAATTCTGATGATATCCCTCACTGCCTTCTGAAGCTTCTCTCTCACCACAATTCCTACACCATTTCTAGCCTGTCCCCCACCTGAGTAGTAGAGTCTGGATCCCAAGCCAAGTGGCTTTGCTGCACTGCCCTTCCATCTCATCTCTTGGATACATAGGATGTCTAACCGCCTATGTATCATCATGTCATCCACTTCCAAGCTGCATCCTGTCAGTGAACCTACATTAAGCTTAACAATTCTCAGTTCATGTTTGGCAGGTTGTTTGGTTTTATGTCCAGCTTTCGCTCAACAGAGCTATCCCAGGTGACCGAGGCTGGGCAACTAGACACCGGTCAGCCAGTAGCTTATTGGCCAGGGGTTGCTGTGCTTTATGGCAGGCACACACTGGCCAATAGGGGCACATATACCCCTCCCACCATTAGCAAGGTTCCCTGGCATGGTTGAGAGTAGGCCGGGTCCTCAACCCACTTATCACCGGTAACTACCCATGCCCATTTTGGCAACATTAGTCAACATGACCGAATCACCTAGATCCATATTGTACACCAAGTGGCTAGCCCTGGCATGGCACACAGTCTGTGATCCATGTTCTCCTATCTTGAGGATACTGCGCACCACAGTAGATGCCCAAAGTGGTTGGTCTGTACAACTCTTCCCCCTATAGGGCAACATGTAGAGTCTGTGCTGCTGCCCACAGCTCCATTCATTGATGAGTTTGAGATAGAATAACTCAGCATGTTTTTTATACATGGGAGAAACCCCACGGAGACACAGGGAGAACATGCAAACTCCAGAAAGGCATTGGTCGGAGGTTAGGATTGAATCTTGTGCATGGGAGGTGAATACCTTAATCACTAAGCCATCTGGTCTACCTAATAGCTCTATGGTTATTCTTTCAAAGAACTTACCCAAAATGCAGGTAAGGCCAGGTCTATAGATGTCCAGGGGAATTAGTATCCCCTCCCCTTTGGAGTAGGCACAACAATTGCCTCCATCCATAATTATGGGGCATAACAGCACTTTAAGGTTTCCTGAAACAGAAATAGTAGGTATCCAGTTATACTATTAAAATTATTTACCAAAAAGTAACTGTTTAGTGTGCCTGATCCTGTTGAAGTTGTAGCTTTTTATTACCCCCATTGCTTTTTTTTTTGTCTCTAGCTTTTTAGTTTCAGTTTTATGTAGCACAGTCTCTGATTACACTGTGGTGTTAAGGGGGAAGGGGGACTTGGTTAAAGGAATGACTGTAATGCTTTTATTGCTCTTAACAGAACCACCCACTGTAACTACTCCTTTGCTCCAAATGACCTGACTATATATAAATAAAGAATGTTTTTGATGCTTTTTATTATATTCAGCTAGGATCACTCATTTGTGTTTTTCAATAAAGGATGTTCCATTTTAAACTAAACTGTGGACTATCTACCATTTTTAACTCAACTGTGAACTACCTACTGTTTTCTATTTTATTATTTTGTAGCACATATTTTACAGTTTGATTTTCATTAATGAGTGCTTAACATAATTGAGGAAGTGAACATCTTGCTCTTCACACTGTGAAGTTTCTTCTTGGTTTGATGTTTCATTTTGGTGCTTGTGCATGCTTGGACATACTACTGACTGGATTGGTGCTTGTGCATGCTTGGACATACTACTGACTGGATTGGTGCTTGTGCATGCTTGGACATACTACTGACTGGATTGGTGCTTGTGCATGCTTGGACATACTACTGACTGGATCGGTGGGGGAAGTGTATCACTTTAGTGCTTGTGCATACTTGGGCATACTACTTAAGGCATTGCTTGGAGAAATGTTTCATTTTGGTGCTTATGCATATTTGGACATACTGCTGAAGGGATCAGGGAGAATGTTTCATTTTGGTATTTGTGCATACTTGGACATACTACAGAAGGGATTGCTTGTGGAAATGTTTCATTTTATGCTTGTGCATACTTGGACGTATTACAGAAGGGATTGCTTGTGGAAATGTTTCATTTTATGCTTGTGCATACCTGGACAAATACTGAAGTGATCATTGGGCAAAATTATTTATTTTGTGTCATTTTAGTGCTGTGCATACTTAGACAAGCTACTGAAGGGGTTGATGGGGGAAATAATTTGTGTGTGTCAGTGAAAACAAAGAGTGAGAAAGTCACAGAAAAAACAATCAATAAAAACTAAATGAAAATTGGAGCTTGGCTGTGTCAGTGAAAAGAACATACTTGAACAAACTACTCTATGGATGGATGGGGGCATGGATGCATGGATGCATATAACAAAGGATGCGAGTACTACATGTATTCTGGACTATGAATTGCAAGAATACCTCATTAGCATACACCTCTTTACAAAATTTCTTATTTGCATCTAATTGTGCTTAAGGCATTTCACATTAGTGCAAATGGCCTCTATGAATCTCACCGTTTGCTATGCTGACTGGTAAACGTCAGAGAGAGCCCTATCACATTTGCACAACTGACTATGAATACCAGCCTAAAACCTTATCATTTGAGCTACCAGGGAATAGTTAAGTTTTATATTTTCCAGTACTGATTTATATTCTCTTCTTCCTTGGTACCATAATCCAAAGGTCTTGGATAACTTAGTCAAGTTGAATCATCATATACAAGGACACATCTTTGAACTTGAATAATAGTGTCTGGAGACTTAAATTTTTTTTTTTTTGTTCAGGAACAACAGCTACTTCTGACTATAAAAAAATACCAGGGAACAGAACGCATTGGACATTATTTGTGTTCCTAAAGAAATTACTGTTACTTCGTTTCAAGTTTTATCACCATTGCAGTGATCATGGATTTATAAACATTACTTTGTTCTAAATAATTCTGTCAAACTGAAATATAAACCAATGCATAGAAGATTAATTACAGATGATATGGAAGCAAAACAGTCACTATGTAAAACTAATTGAAATGATGCATTCAGTGGAGAAACAGCAAAAGGAATGTAGAAAGTTTGAAAGAGAAATTGTTTGAGTGAAAAAACATCAAAAAAATGTTTAACATCAGAATCTAGGCCTACAATGTCAAGGGGATATATTTCCATAAAAGCAAGGTACCTGATTAAGGTGAGAGACAAAAAGTACAAGAAATGGAAAAGAGGTCAAATTACAACTTTGAAAACTGAAGTAAACAAGCTGGACAAACAAACTAAGCATAATGTGAGACAAGATCAAGAAAAACAAAGAAAATTTATAGAAAGATATATGAAACCATTTTATAGATACGTAAGATATGGAAGGAATAAAGAGACACAAATTCATAAACTGTGTGTAGATTCTAAAATTTATTCGCAGGCATAACTGATTATAGATATATTTACAAAATCTTATGCAAAATAGTTTGGCTCCACAAAGGGGGTGATAAGTTGTTCTAGTGACATCCAGGTAACCTCATATACTGGAATCAAATTAGAATATATTGAAAAAGAACTACCTAAACTGGATCCAAACAAAGCACAGGGAGGAGATGGAATTAGTAATAATGACTTGAGAACACTTTAGGAAGAACTTATAGTACCATTATAATTATTACTTACATGGTCGTATAGATATGGGGAAATTCCTCAATATTGCAGACATGCACTTATTAAACTTGTCTTTAAGGGGAATGGGAGTAGGACAAACCCAAAGTTGTCTTCTTCTCTTTCGGCTGTTCCCGTTAGGGGTTGCCACAGCGGATCATCTGTTTCCATTTCTTCCTGTCCTCTGCATCTTGCTCTGTCACACCAATCACCTGCATGTCCTCTCTCATGCATCCATAAACCTCATCTTAGGCCTTCCTCTTTTCCTCTTACCTGGCAGCTCCATCATTAGTATCCCTTTCCCAATATACCCAGCATCCCTCCTCAGCACATGTCCAAACCAATGCAATCTCGCCTCTCCGGCTTTGTCTCCAAACCATCCAACCGGAGCTGACCCTCTAATATGCTGATTCCTAATCCTGTCCATCCTCGTCACATCCAGTGCAAATCTTAACATCTTTAACTCTGCCATGTCCAATTCTGACTCTTGCCTTTTTGTCAATGCCATCATCTCCAATCCATATAAAATAGCTGGTCTCACTACCCACTTGTAGATGTTCCCTTTCACTCTTACCAGTACCCGTCTGTCACAAATCACTCCTGACACTCTTCTCCACCCATTCCACCCTGCCTGTACTCTCTTCTTCACCTCTCTTCCACACTCACCATTATGCTGAACTGTTGATCCCAAGTACTTAAACTCATCGACCTTTGCCACCTCTACTCCCTGCATCCTCACCATTCCTCTATCCTTCCTCTCATTCACACACATATATCCTGTCTTATTCCTGGTGACCTTCATTCCTCTCCTCTCTAGAGCGTATCTCACCACTCCAGGGTCTCCTCAATGTGGTCCCTACTCTCACTACAGATCACAATGTCATCTGCAATCATCATAGTCCACGGGGCCTCCTGTCTGATCTTGTCTGTCAACCTGTCCATCACCACTGCAAATAAAAAAGTGCTCAGAGCTGATCCTTAATGTAATCCCACCTCCACCTTAAATGTATCTGTCACTCCCACCGCAGACCTCATCACTGTCACACTACCCTTGTACATATCCTGTACCACTCTTATATACTTCTCTGCCACTCACGACTTCCTCATACAATACCACAACTTTTCTCTAGGCACCCTGCCATATGCTATCTCTAAGTCCACAAAGACACAATGCAACTCCTTCTGACCTTCTCTATATTTCTCCATCAACACTCTCAGAACAAACATCTCATCTGTAGTGCTCTTTCCCGGAATGAAACCATACTGCTGATCACTAATCATCAACTCCCTTCTTAACCTAGCTTTCACTACTCTTTCCCATAACTTCAAGCTGTGACTGATCATTTTTTATCCCTCTGTAGTTATTTCAGCTCTGCCTATCACCCTTATTCTTAAAGATAGGAAACAAACAATGATAGGACAAACCCAGAGTTGTATAGACCCTTAAATGTACTTTCATATTGTGGAAAAATAATGGAGAATGTAATACTGGATAAGTTATTATCAAAATTGGAAAGGTTAGGACTTGAAACCATATATCAGCATGCATATGTTGAAAATATATCTATTAACACCTGTAACATGATGTTCTATAACAATATAATAACAGCTATGTATGAAAACATGTGCTGTGATGTAATTTATAGGTTTAACTTCAGTGTTTGACAGGGTCATACACAAAACACTGATCAGTAAATTAGAACAACTAGGAATTGATGTACTCTTGATAAAATGTATAGCTGCATGGCATACAATAGGACATGGCTAGTATAATACAACAATTGGACAGGTGCAATTCTTGATTACAATCAGGGCCTTTACTTGCTTAGATTGTATCTTTAAGACCTATCTTTTTTATTTGTTGTATTCTATAGTCTGTATGCAGATTACCTGAAACTGGGTAAACTGAATAAAAGTGTTACAGATAGGGCATGTCTGTAAAAGAACTTGACTGAATTGACCATTTGGGCACAGGAGAATAATATGATGATAAATATATCAAAAACTAAGTATATGTGATTTGGGAGATATAATTTGAAAGGTGAATATTTAGTACAGCACATAGTGTATGAAACTGTAGATTGATTTAAGGACCTGGTATATGGGTAGGACCAGCTTTGAGTTTTTCTCTTGATATCAACTATTTGGTTAATGATAGTTATAGAAGTATAGGTTGTACAAAAAGATTTATAAAGTCTAGGAAATCAGAAATAATGAAGTTATTGTTTCTTAGTTACGTTAGACCCGGACTTCAGTATGGAATAACAATATGGAAACTTTATAAGAAAACAAGCATGAGTAAACTGGGAAAAGTACAGCAGAAATATACCAAGGGCATCCATGGATGTGAAAATGTAAGTTATTATGAAAGACTAAAATATCTGAACTTGTACAGTCTCTCATAGATATTTAAGAGATCTTATTCAGGTATACAGGGCATTTAGAGAAAACTACGTTTGAGAATGTTTGGGGATGTCAAAAACCAGTAGAGAATTATCAAATAACCTATGTAGAAGATTATGCAGCAATGAGAAATGTATTAATTGGTTCTCTGAGAGAGCAGCTGATACATGGAATAGCCTATCAAATTACATTAAAGCAAGCACTAGTTTATATATTTACAGCCCGAACACTTATTATGGGAACAACTGTTTTGGTATATTGTGAGGCTAGAAGGGCATTAATGCCTGTCCTTGACATATTTGTAGGTATGTATGTATGCATGTATTTGAAGAGTGTACTTAAATCCTTCAGGGCCAATATAACTGTTATGCAAAAGAAATACTCAGCCTGCTTGACAAAATATTATTATAATGCTTTACATTAAAATAAAACCTATTATAATTTTAGAATCTCCTGCTGAGACTACCTTGTTGGAAATTGCTCCTAGTGAAATGTATATATACATTTTTGTACCTCTTATAAAATAACATAAACAGAATGTTCAATGAAATGGTTCTGTTTTCTGGAGATGCAATAACAGTACAGCAGCAGATGACACACATCAGTGATTATGACTGCCTAATTAAATACTGGCATAAAATAAATGCTATTAATCTTTGCTGTTACCTTCATATATTTTATGCACTCAAACCCAACAAAATTATTTTTGAATTATACTGGCTATAGCAAGCAAATATATTACAGGAAACTGGAATAAACCTTCTTTTCTTTATTTGATGGATTTCTAGGTAATAGTAGTTTAGCCAATAATGAAGAAATAAATGCAGTTATTAAGATATCCAGAAGAGTTAATTCTAGCTTCAAATTTTGGCTTAATCAGTAATTTTATTAGAAAACGTAACAATAATATTCAAAATGATTAATCATCTTCATTAGATTAATTTGAACTTTAATTTAATACATTGTTATTCAAAGTATTATTTTGTTCACTGTAAAGCTTCAGTTTGACCATAAATTTAATTATTATTCAAATACTTATTTTATTTATTGTAGTCATGGAGTAATTCAATAAGCCTACATGTTTTTTTTTTTTGTACGGGCATTGCACCATAATACCTACATGGGCATGAACATTTTTAGATTCAGTAAGCCCTGCTTAGGGTCACACACATCCACACAAACAAGGAAACTTCTGTGGCATGCAAATCGCCTCATAAGCCAGTAAATCTCTTGCAAATGAGGCAGGTAGAGTGATCCAACATGCAGAAAGGCATTTGTTCAGACCCTGTGTCAGCATTCTTAGTGTACATGGAAAAATTCTACATGCAAAAGTCTAGACAGACAAAAGGGGGTGTAAAAGTATAGAAATGTGGACATAAACCCTCTGAAAATGTAAGACCACATATGCATATGAGCAAAACCATTAGTCTGTATGTCAGAAAGATTAAAGGAAATAAGTTAAATTAATATATTTTTAATAATCTTGGCATGTTTGCAGTGCACACTGCAGTGCACAAACAAGCTTAACAGAAAAAAAAGTTTATAGTATGTGACAGAAATGTATTATAAGAGCTTGTGTGGGCTCCCTACAGTGGTGCATTACTGCTGTTGCTAAAGTAGTACAGCTATGAAGTGTGTAGTTTCTAGGCTGTCAGCACAGATAAGTATACAAATGAGGTGGGGTTACTGAATACCAGAAAAAAGTAATAGTGTCTGCATATTTCCTTCATGTAGGGCGTTACACCATGCTGATATTTATGCAGGATGTGGCTGACATCAGATGTGTGTGTGTGTCTCCTCACTTCTAAGCTCTTTTAAGCTTAGATGCATGTGCTTGAGTGGCATGCCACTTGGCTGAGTGTGTTCTCAAAACTGGATGTAGACATTTTGCCCTTTGTTTAAGCTGTGCTGTGTGGCACTGTGTGCAGCGTCACACACTGAAATAGGGCCATTAAATGATGTTAATTATATTGTAGGCAGGTTGTATGTATCATAGTTAGCCAATCACACATTCTGCACCTACAGGGAAAAACCCAGTTCACATGAATTACCACATCGATGGTAGTCCACTGAACACAGAAGGTGGTATAAGAGATCTGGGAACACAGGTTGACAGCAAACTCTCTTTTGAACACCACTTTGCCACCGTGGTCAGAAAGTCCTTCTATGCAGCACATCTCATTACTAAGGGTTTTGCATCCAGGAAGAAAGAGGTCATTGTCTCCCTCTACTCTTCCCTCATTAGACCAATCATCGAGTACAATGCCCAATTTGGCATGTACCTCACTAGATACCTGCAACAACTGTAGAGGCCACAAAAGTACCTCACAAAGAGGATCCTAGGCCTTAAACACTTGTCCTATATGGACAGACTCAAAAAACTCCAACTATTCTCTGTCTCACATCGCCTACTTAGAGGTGATCTCTGCTTGACTTACAAAGCCATGTCTGACTCAGCTCTGTTAGAAATGCTACATCTAAAGAAATCCCAATCCCTCCTCACCACACACTCCAGAGACCTCAACCTTATTACCACAATTAACAGAACATGTTGGGGCCAGGCTCATAACCCAGAAACTGCCCATACTATGGAATAGACTTACCATACATGTCAAACAGAGCACCTCACTGGCCCTCTTCAAGAGAAATCTTGATGAGTGGATGGGAAATAGAAAATTAACCCCAGGGATCACTCCAGTGGCTCTACTCTACAGAGGTACTGGGTACTAAGGTCAGGTGGCATGATGCCAGGGTAATCCTATGGGCTAGGCTTGTAAAGGCTTCAGAGCCATTAGCCTAGTACACACCTATGAACCTAGTGAAAACAAATAACACAATCCAAACTGTAAAAACACAAAGAAGCACACACCAGATATCCCAACCACTTTAATGGAATGTGAATTAAGCCTCTGGTACTGTTTTCATTCACAAAATGCATAGACTTCATCAGAATAAAAATACAAAAGACAGTCAGCTTAAATACACATGACCCAAACCCCACCCCTTTAAATTAAAGACACATAAATAAGATAGCTAAATATATACTATATATTTTATTTATTTATATATATAATAACACACGCTGTGTCCCTAAATGAATACATAAATAAATGCATCTTATTATAAGCAACTTGCACAGCAATGGATACAAATATAAATGTAAATATAAAACAATATTTCATCTTACAGCACACATAGATTTTAATTTAAGAAAACAAGAAATGTAGGCAACTTCAGGTTGGACATGCAGCATTACATCTTAGCTGCCACTTAAATTCTAAAAATTCTAAAAAAAAATCTGTGGGTCCACCCCTGGGGTCTTGTTCAACACTGTCTACTACAATAAATTAAAAAAAAACGTGTAGGGTAAATCTTAATGTGTTTGTATAAAGGCATTGCATTCATCCATTTTGCCAGTGTCATAATTATGCTAGTAAATTTTGTATCTCAACTGTCTAATAGTTTTACCAACATAAAAACATGAACAACATCTGCATAATGCAATATATACAACACTCCTGCTGTCACAATTATTTTTTCTTTGGTTTAATAAAACCAAAACCCTGTAAGTAAAATTCAGTTCCTTCTAATAACATGCTACATTGTGAGCAATGTCTGCATCTACTAATCTTGCCCACTATCCCAGAGCCTAATAGTCTCTCAGTCATCATTTTTAAACAAGTATCTTTCTGATAAATCATGATTGGATGTTCACCAACTTTTTAAGCACTTCTAAATCACACCTAAAGATGTCCCAAAATTTAATAATTGTCTGTTTGATTTCTTGAAAATGCATATTAAATGAAATAATCATGGCTTTGTTGAACCCTTTGTTTGTGCTAACATGTTTGACTGCTATTTTGAATCTGACACTGGCCCAGTAAAGGCACATAAAACCCATTTCTTCTTTTCATTTTAATCTCCTCAAAAATGTCATTGAGAAAACTGGATGGATACCCTCTTTTGAGGAACATGTCTCTCAACTGATTACACTCACCCAAAAACTGGTCATCTTGGCTTACCATCCTTGCCAATCTCACACACTGTCCCTTGACAATGGCTTTCTTTTGGTGTGTCAGGTGCCAACTGTGGAAATGCAAATAAGAGTTTGAATGGGTTGGTTTTCTAAATAATGTAGATGCAAAACACTGATTTCCACTATTTGTACTAAAAGTTACAACTAAAAAATTGACCTCATCTACTTCTACTGTCATTGTGAATCGCAAAAAATCAGTAGAAAGATTAATAAATTCAAAACATTGGTCAAGTCTCTCCCTTGTGTCATGCCAAAAAACTAATGATGTCATCAATAAATCATTTGTACAGGCACCAACAATCTTAAACTGTGAGCTTTGGCCAGCTAAGACCTGCATGCAATCAGATGAATGTATAAGTAAAGTTAAGTAAATCTTTATCTGCACTTTTTTTAAATAATACACGATTTAAATTAATTTGTTTGTGTTGCATTGAGCAATATCTAGCTGGTAGTTGTGACTTTATTTCTTCAGTTAAGGATTGTTAAAAAACCTGCATAGCCAGTGATAAGTGGGGGTAGTTCCCTTCATTGTTATTCAGTTTTTCTGCCTTATAAAAGTGGTACAGTTTGAAATATTTTCTGCTTAAACTTTGAGCTTTGGCTAGCTAAGACCTGCATGCAATCAGTTGAACGTATAAGTGAAGTTAAGTAAATCTTTATCTGCACTTTTTTTAAATAATACACAATTTAAATTAATTTGTTTGTGTTGCATTGAGCAATATCTAGCTGGAAGTTGTGACTCTGTTTTTTTCAGTAGGTCCTCACCCACCCTCCCTGCTTTTGTTTTGGTGTTAATCTTGGTGGCTTTGAAACTGCCTGTCCCTCTTATAAATTTGCACTTGGATACTCCTCCTGGGCCCATCTCATTTTCTCACTCAAAAAAAAATTGTTTTTCTTTTTATCTGCTTTTACTGTATTTGTGTTTCTTCCTACTTTATTTTGCTTTTGCATCATCTTAAAAGTACTCAATTGTATTTATCACTGCTTGGTGTAACTCATTCTAAGCCTTTTAGTTTAAGCACTTGGGCTTCAGACCAGTTGTTTTACATTAAGAAGGTTTGTGGTCTGCACTGTAGTGGCAGAACAGGTAGCTTACATCCTTCTAAGTTGGGAACTGGTGATTGAGGGCTCAGTGTGTGTTATTCTAAAAGTGTATTAGTTCTGGTTTAAGCACTTGGGCTTCAGGCCAGTTATTTTACATTAAGAATGTTCGTGGTCTGCACTCTTTTGGGAGGAGAGGCTGGACTCTGCCCTTTTGAGCTGGGAATTTCTGGTTAAAGGCTTATAGTGCCTGCATATTTGAACTGCTTCTTACTGAAATTGGTACACCTTGTTTGCTGTAGCATAGACTAGATCCAGGCCTGCTGAATCCTAGCTTTGTTTGTATAACTTGAGCACTAATCCAGGCATTCTTTAAAGTATTCAATTTTATTTATTACTGTTTGGTATAACTTGATTAAAGTGTAGCTATCATTCTAAGTCTTTTGGATTAAGCACTTGGGCTTCAGACCAGTTGTTTTACATTAGGAAGGTTTGTGGCCTGTACTGTGGTGGCAGGACAGGTAGCTTACATCCTTCTAAGTTGGGAACTGCTGATTGAGGGCTCAGTGTCTGTTATTCTAAAAGTGTATTAGTTCTGGTTTAAGCACTTGGGCTTCAGGCCAGTTATTTTACATTAAGAAGGTTCGTGGTCTGCACTCTTGTGGGAGGAGAGGCTGGACTCTGCCGTTCTGAGCTGGGAATTTCTGGGTAAAGGCTTATAGTGCCTGCATATTTGAACTGTTTCTTACTGAAATTGATATACCTTGTTTGCTGTAGCATAGACTAGATCCAGGCCTGCTGAATCTAGCTTTGTTTGTATGCTTGTTGTTTGTTTGCTTGTTATTTCCCTGAAACGCTAATTCCACCTAAAACGTGGCTTTTCAGCGCTTCTGTGGATCCCTAGTGATATCTGCATTGCTTACTGTACTTATTTCCTTGTTTCACTTGAAAAAATGTTACTGTTTGTCATTTTTGCATGTAAGTTACCTGTAACACAGTCGCAGGCTACACACTCAAGTGCGCTAGCCTCATCTGTGTATTTAAAGTAATTTAAGCTCTGCAGTTCTGTTGTTTCTGGAAAAAAAAATCCTTGTTTTCCCAACTTTCTGAACTAGTCTAGTCCAGTTTTCTGGCTTTGCTGAATCCAGAACTGTGGTAAAGGTTCCTGTGTTGCCCATATCATACTTGGATAGTTAGGTGGCCTCCTTGTTCACTGTGAGAGAGGAACTCTGAGCAGCCTATCTGTCCCTGTAGGAGTGGTCCCAGTCCAGCAACGTGTAGCTCATCGGCCATTTTGGGCTAATTTCTATCCTTTTTGATCTCCCTGGTATAAAAACCGCTTAGCACGGTTTTGCGCACCGTGCAGCACTGTTTAGCTGCGGTTAAGCTATTCCAGGCTCCACGAAGTCTGCATTTCAGTTTTTCCCTTGAAACTTGAAACACTTCAACCCAGTACTAGAAATAAGGCAATTTAAGACTGGCACTTACTAAAACTCACTTAAACTAGCACTAGCTTACAGCTTGCACTTCAACCCTATACTCAGGAAATATAAGGCTCTTTACTCATCCAATCAGCAATACAGTCCCAACCATCTATTCAGGCATGTTCAAGGGACGGCTTCAGGTGTGCTCTCCAATCCAGCTAGTGAATCTGGGCATCCTGAGGCAATGTTACAATTGCCTCATGTACACAGACAACCCCCTCCTCCTCCCAACCAACACAAACATATGTGAGAGATGCAGCTACACAGCCAAACTGGAGGCTAAGCTCTCCCAACCCACGACTGGATCAACCAGTCACAAGGAGAAGGGCAACACTAGCACCACATTACCAGACTCACATAGACCAGCCATAGCTGCACCAGAAAACAACTCTCAGAAACATGCAAAAACATACTCGGAGGCTCTAAATAAGAACCTGCCTAAACAACAGAGACCTCCTAAGCATACACCCAAGCAACCCCCACCCCACAACAGAAACCAGGTAACACATACGTCACAATGTCAGTGTGCCAAGCAAAAACAGCCCCTAAGGCTAAATAACACACTAGTAATCGGTGATTCTATCATCAGGCACACACACGTCCCACTCACTAGACTGAACAAGGAGAAGGTTACCATAAGCTGCCTGTCAGGTGCCAAAATCCACCACATAACACATGCACTCAGGTCACTCCACAACAAGTACAAATATGACTCTGTCATTGTACATGTTGGCATAAATGACCTGAGACGTACCTCCCTGGACTACATGAAAAGAGACATGGAGGAGCTCTCTGACCATGTAGCCCAGGCTGGTATGACTCTGACTCTGAGTAGCATCCTGCCCTCACCCAAAATGATGCCAGCATACGAAGAAAAAAATGATGAGTTTCAACAATTGGTTAAACTACTGGTGTCATTCAAAGGGGATCCAGTACTTGTCTGCCTGGGACGACATGCTTGACAAGCCACGTTGCTTTGCCAGAGATGGCTTGCACCTGTCACCCCTGGGCTTTCGAATACCGGCCAAGACTCTTGCCGCCCCAATACTGCCTTTTTTAGGCAAGGCTCAAAAGACAAACCTGCCTCCATAAACAACAATAATAAACAAAAACTGAGGGTAATGCTGCTCAACGCCAGAAGTCTAAACCTCAAAATGCACGCACTCAAGGCTCTCCTTAGTATGGGAGAAATCGACGTATGTGCAGTGACAGAAACCTGGTGACAGAAACCTGGTTCAAGGCTCCAGAGAGCAACCCAGCACTACCAGGCTATAACTCCTACCATACCTTTAGGTCCCAAAACCAGGACCGGAACACAAAAGGAGGGGGTGTGTCCATATTCATCAAGAACACCCACACCTCCAGGTTAGTAGCACAGCACGCGGAATTTGAGACCATCCAAGTGCAACTGACAGTGGGTAAATTGACTGTTCAATTTATAGCTTGCTACAGATCTCCCACCTTGTCTCAAGACACTCGCCCAACATTCCTGAGAACATTAGAAAGTATGAAGATTCTACCCAACACCATGCTACTGGGTGACTTCAACTATCCAAACATTGACTGGGAAAACTACTCAAACTCAAACGCCCTTGAACAGCTGGTCACCACTCCCACACGAGGTGACAACATACTGGACCTGGTCATCACTAACATGGGGAACCTATGTTCCACACCTGAGGTAAACAAAACTGATCCGTATTTGAAAGAACTCAAGGACAAAAAAATGAAAAAGTTTATTAGAGACCAACAATAGTATGAGAAAGGCTTATCATATCCTAAGAATTCTAACAGTATTCCTACCATCTCTGATGGTGATGATTTTGTTATAGATAACAACAATGGTTTTGATTCACAAGCAGGCACACGTCAGTCATATAATCATGAATTTCCCCCTTTAGACATACCCCCAGTTAAGAGATCTGAGAGAATCGTGAATCAGAAATGGGATTTTCATCCAGATCTGAGATTCCAACACTCACACCCCCATCTCCAGTTTTCCCATCCACAGCAGAGTTGGAGAGGTGGGAAGGGTGGGGGGGCAAGCAAGGGGAGGAATGAGATAAGTAACTCATCGTTTGATTCTGATTCATCTGTTACTATTATTTCAAATTCAATGGGGGACTTTAAAGTTTTCAATTATAGTCATAACAGATATAACAGAGAACTGGGCAAATTTATTTGAGAAAGGCATGACTTTTGTGCCTTTTCAGAAGACCAGACTGGATCTGGTGTTGTTACAATTAAAACTATTTGCATGTAAACTTAATTTATCCATCTTATTTGGGAATGATTCTCCCAACTTAGTTTCAGAAATGAATAAAAGACCCAGCACATTCAACCCTATTTCACATCCCTTGATTGCAGTGTTTGAAAGGCTTTGTGAGAATGAAATTAGAAAAGTGGTTACAACTAGAAACAAGCACTCAAGTAATTTAGGTATGGATGAACATACTTTGTTGAACAACATTAGAAGTGACTCCTCTGTCCGTATCATGCATCTGGACAAAGGGGGTGGATTAGTTGTAATGAATTCAAATAATTATATTAATAAAATGTTCTCCATACTTTTTTCTGAGGCATATGAAGAAAGTTCCTTAAATGAGATGGACGGTGCCCTACGGAGGATAGATCTAGATTTAGAAGAATTATTTCTGAATGACCAAATCTCTCTTGCTGAATATGATTATATGAAGGTACAATTTCCCAAAACACCAACCATTTTTGGTCTACCAAAGCTACATAAATGCTTACAGGAACCTCCATTAAGACCAATAGTAGAAGCCAAAGGTTCAAAGACTTTTTTATTGCCCAATTTATTATTAAACAAACCAAAGGGATTTTAAAGATTATTCACCATTGCTGAGGGATTCATGGGATTTTTTAACCCAAGTTTCTAACAGTCTCTACAGCGATGATTTGTTATTCTTTTTAATAGATGTTAAGGATCTATATTCCTGTATACCCCATGATCTTGGCCTTGAGTGTTTTTTTTCAGTTTTTGACCTTACACTGTAAAATTGGTCAGGACAAGAGTTTAACGTTGAGCACGCTAAAGGAGTTGGTTTCACATAATAATTTCATCTATTTTGAAGAACACATTTTTAGACAAACACATGGTGTTGTCATGGGTGCTTCATGTGCCTCTGTGTTTGCAAATGTTGTTACAGCATTTTGGAAGACAAACATTTTATTTACATCTGAATTTAAAGATTGTCGGTGTCTGTACAAATGATTTATTGATGACATCATTATTTTTTGGCACGACACAAGGGAGAGACTTGATCAAATCTTTGAATTTATTAATCTTTCTACTGATTTTTTATAATTCACAATGACAGTAGAAGTAGATGAGGTCAATTTTTTAGATGTAACTATTATTAAAATAGTTTAAATCAGTGTTTTGCATCTACATTATTTATAAAACCAACCCATTCAAACTCTTATTTGCATTTCCACAATTGGCACCTGATACACCAAAAGAAAGCTATTGTCAAGGGACAGTGTGTGAGATTGGCAAGGATGGTGAGCCAAGATGACCAGTTTTTGGGTGAGTGTAATCAGTTGAGAGACATGTTCCTCAAAAGAGAGTATCCATCCAGTTTTCTCAATGTCATTTTTGAGGAGGTTAAAATGAAAAGAAGAAATGGGTTTTATGTGCCTTTATTGGGCTAGTGTCAGATTCAAAATAGCAGTCAAAAAGGCCATTCAAGTGTTAGCACAAACAAAGGGTTTAACAAAGTCATAATTATTCCATTTAATGCACATTTTCAAGAAATCAAACAGACAATTATTACATTTTGGGACATCTTTAGGTGTGATTTAGAAGTGCTTAATAAAGTTGGTGAACATCCAATCATGGTTTATCAGAAAGATACTTGTTCAAAAATGATGATTGAGAGGCTGTTAGGCTCTGGGATAGTGGGCAAAATTAGTAAATGCGGACATTGCTCGCAATGTAGCATGTTATTAGAAGGAACTGAATTTTACTTAGGGTTTTGGTTTTATTAAACCAAAGAAAAAATATAATTGTGACAGTAGGGGTGTTGTATATATTGCATTATGCCAATGCTGTTCGTGTTTTTACGTTGGTGAAACTATTAGACAGTTGAGATACAGAATTTACCAGCATAATTATGATATTGGCAAAATGGATGAACGCAATGCTTTATACAAACACATTAAGATTTACCCTACACATTTTTTTTAATTTATTGTAGTAGACAGTGTTGATCAAGACCCCAGGGGTGGACCCACAGATTTGTTTTTAGAATTTTTAGAATTTAAGTGGCAGCTAAGATGTAATGCTGCATGTCCACCTGGTCTTAATGAAGTTGTCTCCATTTCTTGTTTTCTTAAATTAAAATTTATGTGTGCTGTAAGATGAAATATTGTTTTATATTTATATTCATATTTTTATCCATTGCTGTGCAAGTTGTTTATAATAAGATGCATTTATTTATGTATTAATTTAGGGACACAGTGTGTGTTTTTTGATATATTTAGCTACCTTATGTATGTGTCTTTAATTTAAAGGGGTGGGGTTTGGGTCATATGTATTTAAGTTGACTGTCTTTAGTATTTGCTATTCTGATGAAGTCTATGCATTTTGTGGATGAAAGCGGTACTACAGGCTTAATTCACATTCCATTAAAGTGGTTGGGATTTCCGGTGTGTGCTTCTTTGTGTTTTTAACCTATGAACCTACATCATAGCTGTATTAAGTATGCATACATCCTATATTCTGATTTTCCTCCAATATTCTGGACCATTGGAGTGCAGACTTGGGAATTTTAACTGAGATAATGCTAGGGGCTGCTGCAGGTCTTCTACATCTGTGTGTGCTAGATTCTGAAGTCAATGCTGCTGGTGCTGCTGACAATAGGCCTAGGCAGAAAAGGGGAAGAGTGTTCAGGCCCAGGGTAACCTTCCAGGAGCTATATGAGCAGGAGATTGTACAGCACTACAGAGTTGACAGGGACATACTACAGGAACTCACTGAGCTCTGCCGTCCTCAACTCAGACCCAGACCCAGCAGAGGGGAACACATTCCAATGGAAACAAAGGTATGTGTAACCCTTAGGATACTAGCTATGGGTACTTTCCAAAGACTGGCTGGGGACACAATGCCCCACTCGGGCATTGTTGACAAACTCAAGAGGTTACGTACAAACCAGTATGTCACCCAGTGGATAGCCAACTGGGTCACAGATAAGTCCTAGGAAGTTTGAATTGGGGAGTCCACCTCTACAAAGAGGCCAGTCACAAGTGGAGTCCCTCAGGAATCAGTCCTTGGACTGTTCCTTTTTGGCATTTACTTCTCAGAAGTCAGGGCCCATGTCAGTGGTCTCTGGGTGACTAAATTTGCAGATGATTGCAAAGTAGGAGCTATCATTGAATCTCACACTGACACAAATGTTCTCATGGAGGGGCTGACACAGACAAACAACTGGTGTCAGAGCCATGGACTAAAACTAAATGCCAAGATATGCATAATAGTATCCTTTGGGAATTCATCCATCCATGGTAACTATCATATTGACAACACACCCTTAGAGTTGGCCCAGTAGTCAGGGACATAGGGACACACATAGATGATAATCTAGCCTTTGATCATCACATGTCTACAGTGATGAGGAAATCATTCTATGTTGCGCAATTTATAAACAAAGGTATGGCATCTAAATCCAAGGAAGTCATTGTTCTCACTGTATTCGACATTTATCAGACCTATCACTGAGTACAATGCCCACTTTGGTATGTACCTAACCAAGCATATCCAACAACTGGAACATCCACCGAGGTTCATCACTAAAGGAATACAGGGCATAAGTAATATGCCCTATGCAGACCACCTCAAGGTCCTATCCATGGATTCTATCTCCTACAGGCATTTGAGGGGAGATCTATGCCTGGCATACAGGGCATTGTCAGACCCCACTCTGATGGACCGCCTGCATATCCACAAAACAAACAGTACCAGAATAAGCCCATTCTAAAGACTTAAACCTTGCCTGTAATATAAATAGGACCTGCTGGAGAGATTGGTATGCATCCTAGAGACCACCCTGTCTATGGAACAGGCTCCCCATCCATGTGAAGCAGAGTTCTTCCCTAATCCAATTCAAGTGAAACTTGGACAATTGGATGGGAAACCGGAAATTCATCCCTGGTTTTGCACCCATGTCTCTGATGCAAACAGGTAACCTGTAAATGGTTCATCTCCCAGGCCCATGTTTACACTTATCAAGAGTATCAGAACTCGTCAGAGACTTGGGATGCATGGCTAGGCCTAAAAAGGCCCTTGTTGTCACTCCTAGTAAACACCTATTAACCTATGAACATGATGGGCATGTCACAGGCATCTGCAGCCAGGATACTCCACCAGTTCTTGGATGCCATGCTACCACATGCCAGTGAGCACATATCTTTTCCCATCACTGCTAAGGGTCAGCAATATGCAACAGTTCTACCATGTAGCACACTACCCTAATGTACTAGTTGCTATAGATTTTACTCATGTACACATCAAGGCACCACCTGGTGAGCAGGGTAGAATCTACGTTAACCAAAAGGGGTACCACTCCATCTACCTACACAGTATTTGTAAGGATTAGTATGATATGGTACGGTACGTATGGAACTGCTACATTTATGCAAGTAAATATAGTGGGCTATTTGGATAAAAGTAACAGCCACATGGGACTACAGATACCCAGTCCACTATCATGTGTCGTTTAATAGTCACTTGGCCTCATGCATGGTATATTCACTACATCAGTCAAGGGAGATGTTAAACAGAGGGGTTACATGATATTTGGACTACTGTATATCCCAGCAGAACATGTGATGTTGTTCTCCCACCCCCAACACAGCAGCATTCTCATATAATTGTTGTAACAGTAACGCATCAGTATATCAGCAGTCCAGGCAATCTCAGGGCAGTAACATAGAAATTGATCATACATTGTATGTTTCACTTAATGCAGGAATAACAATGTACATATTAATGCTGTTGATTATGCGATGCATGACTGCTCTCTGCCTGGCAGCATGTGTGGCTCAGTGAACTTGGGAAGTTAGCATGAGTAATGTAGTTAATGGTTCTTATCTGGAAGTGTCCACATCTTTGGGATGTGAGGTAGTATTATGTTATTTTTTGACAGACTATCAGTCTGTGTGTGGTATAACATTACTAACCTCTGTCACATATTAATTACATCAGACAGCTGAAGAATGACGTGGGCAATTTCAGTGAAGTGCAGTACTGCAGACACAGGGGCAGATGTCATTGTCTGTAATACACAAAATCCCAGACTGGAGTACAGGTAGGTATGGCCTGGAGTCAATTTATAACTACTGACAATCCCACTGGGCATGCTCATACACTTAGTTACACAAAGTGGAATTCTGTTGCCCCTTGCCCAAAATGACCTGTTATGTATAGGTATGCCTATACTTACATATATGTACACATATCTGTCTGTCACTATCTCTCTCTCTCATAGATAGTATATCTATCTCTATGAATATACAAATAGAGTGTCTATATTATAAGATCAACGGTTGAAAACATTGAACACCATATGGTCGATGTCTGTAAACATCAAACTTATAATAACAACAAAAAAAGAAAAAAGTACCATAACAGGTTTAAGCAGGGATGGTAGGCCCCCGTGCATCCCCCACACACCTGCTACTTGAATATACCAACTCCGAGACCACACTACATTACAATAAATGTTTTCACGTTTGATGTTGTGCGCTTTCACTATTCTTGTGTCGACAATATCAGCTTCGATATTGTCGGCTTTCGAGAATATAATATAGACCCCCAAATAGAGATATTCCTATATATTCCTATATAAAGCTATATATAAAATATACATTTCAGGTCTCTCCCCATACGTATATCTATGTAACACACACACACACACACACACACTCATATATATATATATATATATATATATATATATATATATATATATATATATATATGTAGATAGATATAAATCATACACATGCACAGCCACATTTCTGTGTACATCCCTGTTATATACATAAACATGTGTGTGGATATCTGTATTTTCCTACATACCCTGATAATGGTGAGTAATGCTTTACTATCACACATCAATAATGTTGCTCAAAGGATCCAAAGTAAAGGCTCAATAGTACATAACGCACTTACCTACAGACCCCTGTGCCTGCTGGATGTCACCACACATACAGCAACAGGTGAACAGGTGGTGAAATGTATAATGTTGTCTATGCATGCATGGACAGGGCACATTGTTCTTGCCCACAGGCATGCCCATCCAAAATGCAAACAGACACATATGGCCATACTGGTAAGTGTAACCACATAGCTAGGAAAAATAACAGTTATCTGACTGCTCAGATACTAGATGCAGATAACAGTATGAAGCAATATCACTCTGCAGTCCACAGATGCTGTTCAACACAAACCTAGTTTGTGTAATCCACAAGTAGTTTGTCTGCAGTCATATCTAAAAAAGACTTAAGCTGTGACACATGCTGTAAGTATAGTGATCTCTAGTGTGTAAGAGTAGTTAGGTAAAGGTTAATAATTTCAATAGAGACCACTTGATGTGTGTGTATGTGTGCGCATGTATCCCACTGCAAAACGATTGAGAATCCCTCATTGACTATGAAGCTGCAATAGTTCTGCACTTTTTGACCCTGTAAGTTGCTGCTGGTGTCCAAACTGCCCTCTCCTACAAGGCCTGCTGATGTCATTGAACTTAAGACTACCAGCTGCCATTGTAATGTTAGATTGAAACAATGGCATATGGAATAAGTACTGTAATCTCTAGTGTGTAAAAGTAATTAGGTAGGGGTTCTGATCTCACTGCAGGCCACTTCGTATGTGTGCACATGTATCCCCCTGCAAAACAGCTGAGAATCCCTCATTGACTATGAAGCTGCAATAGTTCTGCACGTTTTGACCCTGTAAGTTGCTGCTGGTGTCCAAACTGCCCTCGCCTACAAGGTCTGCTAATGTCATCGACCTTAAGACTACCAGTTGCCATTGTAATCTTAGACTTAAGCTGTTGGGTATGTGATAAGTACTGTGTTCTCTAGTGTGTAAGAGTAATTAGGGAGGAGTTCTAATTTCACTGTAGGCCATGTGGTATGTGTGTGTTCAGGTATCCCCCTACAAAACAACTGGCAATCCCTCATTGACTATAAAACTACAATAGTTCTGCACTTTTTGACCCTGCAAGTTGCTGCCAGTGCCCAAACCACCATCTTCTACAAGGCCTGCTGCTGTCATCAACTTTAAGACTAATAGCTGCCATTCTAATGTCAGACTTAAGCCATGGTGCATGTAATAAGGACTGTGATCTCTACTGGCATACCTCTCAGCTGTACAGATTTTTGCAGAATGTTCAGATTTTTGCCTCATATTTTTGGTGTGCTACTCCTAAAATCTGTACTTTTCTGGCAAATAGCTGAGGATTGAAGTCATTAAATAATGGCAAACATTTGAGTTTAAGACTCCAAATCCTCCAGAAAATTCATGCTAATGCAAAACCTGTTATTCTATCAACTTTCTAAGTTTGTAAGAGCAATATTTAAAATCTGTCCCTATTTGTCCCCCCATCGTTTTTGGCATTGTCCAGATTTTTTGTTCTAAGAGTTTGAGAGATATTCTCCAGTGCGTATGATTAGTTAGGTAGGAGTTGTAATATCAGTACAGGTTACTCAGTGCGTGTGTCTCTCGGTACAACATAAGTATGGCCACCTCAGTAACTTAGAAAGAGGTAGGGTTTTGCAGTATTTTGGTTGCAGCAGGTGATGTGGGCCTCCAAATGCCTGACCACAACTAGGCATGCTGATGTCTTCAAGCATGAGATGTTCTAAAGAGATAGTAATAGCAGACTTGAGGTACAGTGCATGCATCACATACTGTAATCTGTACTGTGTGCCATTACATAGGTACGTCTTCTAATCTACATGCAGCCAATCTGTAGTATGTGTGTGCTGTGCTATGTCCTCTAAACAGTAAGTGGAAGTGGTGTTATCCTCAATGTAGCCAGGTTTGTGTGTGTGGCTGTTACAACATTTTACATCAGCTTATGTAGTCATAGGATGTTTTAACTTTAGTAGCATAATGGCCCTACAGCCCTCACAATTCTAGCCAAGTTTATACCCTTATTTACATGATCAGCACATATTGCCTCTGTCCACAAGGGATGCAGGCAGAAGCCCTGTGGTGAAGTTTCCTTGTGAGGGACCATTGTGTTGTGTGCAATTACCAGTAGTGTATGGAAAGGGACAGTTCCAAATGGCCATTGCACTCACATCTTGGCATGCTGAGGGAAGAGTACATGGAGGTTATGAATATGTCAATTTTGGGTGACTGTGCCCTCAGTTATGACATATGATTCACATCTTACCACTGGAGAGACATAGTGATCTCAGGTACATTAGGTGTAAACCTGTGTGGCCAGGCCTGTGTGCCCAGGTCTATCACTCCTGAATATGTACATCACATGTTGCGACTGATGTGCTACTTACTAGGAACATAGGTGTTACCAGTGGAAATGATACTACATACAGTATATATTTGCAAGGAGATTATGGCCAGTAGTATGTCAACAGGCATTTGTTCATCAATACCCCCTGTAGGATATTAACATAACTCACAGAGTCAATGACCTTTCACAGTTAGCAGGCATCAGCCAACACTGTCAGCCACTGATAGTCAGTATTCATTTATATCATTGTGAAATGGATCCCAAGCAGTACAGGACTCATATCCCCTCACCTGGGTCCTTAATGACTGCCTAGGACATACCATGTTTAACAGCCATGATCTCCCTGTAAAACATCCAAACTGTGTACAGTCAACTGTTTGTAGATCACATATATGTTTGCTGATCAGCTCCATGACAATTTCCCTTTTTCTAATTTCTCCAAATCTTTTGGGTTTCTAATACCATGTTGGGAATGGACCCCATTCCTAAGTCAAAGTATGATTAAAGTTCATGAAATTAGTATTGTTTCAATCTTTGATGTCAGCCAAAAGTGCTCTTCGCTGCAACCGTGATGTACCCAGTAATGATTCCTTCTGCAATTCGTACGGGTTACATGGATTGGTAACATATCTAAATACAATTGCAGATTCTTTTTTATAAGACCCATTGCTCCTACCACTATTGGAATTGTCTGGGTATCTTTCTTCCAGATTGCTCTTATTTCTGCCTGTAGATCCTAGTATTTTATGACTTTGTGTCTCTCTGTATGCAAGACACTGTAGTCAACTTGTGTGGCGATTTCAATTATCAATGCTAATTTTGTCTTCTTTTCCTGGACCACTATATCCAGTTTTCTAGCATCCATCTTCTGAACTGTTGGTAATGGGTGATCCCATGTGATATAAACTTCATCATTTTCTATGATGCTTTGTGGCTCACGTTTCCAGGGTTTTTCAGCCACTTTGGTTCCATAATGTTTGCACAATCCCCAGTGCAACAGTCTTGCCACATTATTATGCCTTTCAGTTTACAGTCTTTCTGCCATTAATGTGTCACGACTAGCAACAAGGTGTGTGACAGTTTGCAATTCAGTTTTACAAAACCTACATTTGTCTCTTTCTCCCACATGTTCAAAGGACTTTGTAAACCAGCATGTATGTAGTCCACTATCTTGGGCTGCCAATATTAACCTTTCATTTCTTGGTTTGAATTCGCCTCTCCTTAACCATTCCTGCATTTGTTCCTGATCAACATGAGGTTCTTCCAGACATTTTCTATACTTGCAACTACATTTATGCTTTTCCCACATTTCTTGTCTTCTCATCTGGTCCTTCACCTTATATTCTTTCTTTTGCTTTCTGGCACATTTAGTTGATACCTGGTTTTTATCTCCTTCTGGTTTGATTTCCATTCCTGGTTGACATCATTGTGCTTCTGCTAAATTAACAAAGAAGTCATCTTAGATTTATTCTCCTTATGTTTCAAAACTTTCACTACATTTGGATCTTGAGAAGTCAGTAGATATGTGTGGAATCCCATGATTGCAGATTTATACATGTAATAAATTTCAAGGAGGCCCAAAATTTCAAGGAGCAGCATCCCTCCTTCGGAACAGGGAATATATAATCTTGGTATACACTGATTTTTATAAATCATTTGATGAGCATGAAGCATCCTACTTGTTTTAATATCTAATCTAGCCAACACTTTTTGGGGCCACTCAATCTCTCCAAAACTGTAAGTTAGGACAGGAAAGCAAATTGGTTTATAGCTTGGATCTTGTTCCTAGATGTCAATGCTGTTCTCAGGACTAATTTAAGTCTTCTAAAGTATTCCTTACTGAGTTATATTTGCATTTGTTCATGTTTTATTGCTGATCCTTCATCAGTTCCCAAGTATTTATACACACTCTCTTGCTCAAGTTCTTTTATATCACATTCTTGTTCCAAACTGATGTTTTCCTGGTGCTGCAGTTTTCCTGCTTTAAATGTTTCTTTTGCACATTTATCAAGACCAAATAACATTCTAATATCATCTGAAAAAGTTTTGACAACCTGCAGCTGTGCTTTCAGTTCCTCATCTGATGAGCTATACAGTTTTAAATCATCAACAAAGAGAAGATGAGAAGTCATTAAACTTTGTTGTTTTCTAGGAGCCAAATTGTAGCCATGGGCTAAGCGGTAAAGTAGGCAGCTTAATGGGTTAATGGCAAGGCAGAATTGTAACAGTGACAGAGAGTCACCCTGGACTATCCCCCTTTGAATTTTTATTCCTGGGATAATAATCTCTCCTTTTTCATGGCTTAATTACAAAGTGGTCTGGCATTGTTTCATGGTTCATAATGTAGTCAATCAGTGTAGGGTGTATCTTATACATTTTTAAGCACTCTTTTATTCATGAATGTGGGATACTATCAAATGCTTTTTTGTAGTCAATCCATGCCATACTTAGATTCTTCCACTTTTTACAGTTCTCCACTATAACTTTATTTAAAAACAAATGATCCTTTGTTCATATGACTTTCTTTTATTGCCCTTTTGTTCTACTGCCATAATTGAGTTTTCTTCTAAATGACAAACTATGTTGGCATAAATTCCCATATATAGTTTATATGTTGTTGGAAGGCAAATTATTGGTCTATAATTTTTAGGGTAGCTTGCAGGTTCACTCTTAAGTAAGAGCATTGTTTTGCCTGTTGTTAGCCAGTGTGCTGTCTGTATGGGGTGCACATATAAATAGTTCTTACTCAGGGCTAAATCCATGTGCAAAGATGTTAATACTTTTAACCAAAAGTTAGGTACTGCATCTGGGCTTGGGGTTTTCTGAGGCTTTTCTTAACTTTGTTTCAATCTCTATGGCTGTTACTTCATCCCATTTCATATCCTGTATCTTTAAACTTCTTATTCTTTCTTTTACTTATTCTATCCATTTAGCATCTTTGTTATGTTCCACAGGATCTTCATAGATACGTCCCCAAAATGTATCTACTTCCACTTTTTTTTGGGGGGGGGCTTTCAGTTCCTTTTACCTTATTTCCCAATTCTCTATAAAACTTTTTTTGGCTCATTAATAAATTGTTTCTTTTGTACTTTTCCCTTATATTTATCTGTGTATCTTCTAAGTTTTTCCACCTGTGCTGAAATTTTTAGTTTGTTATTTGCGATAATGCATGATAGATCCTGGTCTGTTCTAATACTGTGCATTACTTTAATCACATCTATCTTTCTTAGTATTTTTGTTGATATATTCTCTCTTCTATACTCTGCTAACAGTGACACTTCTTGTCTTAATTGCTTTATAGTTTTCCCTATTCGATACTTCCATGATGGTATTCAATTTCTCCCCTTCTTTTCCCTCACTACCCTGTGTTCTTGTGGTAGTACTTTATCAGTTATTAATTTAGCAGTACAGTAATATATCCTGTTTACTTCTATTATATTACATGGATCTCTATGGACAGTCCTAATTCCTGCATTGATTTGTTTTATCAAACTTCTTATTTTTTGGGTTTTATTGACCTTCTGCTGTTTATTTCTCTCATTGTTAATATATCTACCCATGTCTATTAAATCAAGCAACTGCTCTTTTAGCTCATTTTCTTCCAAACTGAGGGCACATCCTTTGTTTTCCGTTTCCTGTGGGTATTCTATAGAAAGTTCTATAATATCTTCCTGTGGCACCTTCTCTTCAGTTTCATCCTGTGCCATCTGTTGCTCTGTTATATGGAGACTCACTGGCCTATCACTCCTTAACATTGACTGCACTAGAGTTTCCACAGTTTCCTGTTCCTTTCTTTACTGTCTAGCTTTAAGTGAACATTTATATTGGTTTCCTGTGGACGGCTCCAAAATATCTTGATATGGCACCTGACCAATTGCTTCCTGTTCCACTGGGTTTCTCTTAATTTGGATTTCCATTACTTTATCCTGATGTGGTGCTTTCTGTATTGACTTTTCTACACTGAGTCCTTCTCTTTGTAGATGCTCCATAACTTAACTTCTCCATTATTTCTTTTTCTACTTTTCCTCTTAGTCTTCTTATTTTTTGCATTGTAAAGTTTTCCATATCAGTATTTCTTTGCCTGTATTTCTCTTCAAATATCTTTGGTGCTGCTCTTTTTGTCATGGTTAATTTTGTTTTTTCTTTGCATACATATTATACCATATTAAATCACTTTTCCTTTCCCATGTCCATATTTCTTCTTCAGATGGTTCCTGATCTTCTTGCTTTTCCATATTCTGGGGACTCACTCCACCATGCTGTAATGTAGTCTGTGTTAGACCTTCTACATTAAATCCCTCACTTTACAGGCACTCCATGACTTCAACTTCTATTTTTTAACTTCTGCTTTACTAATCTTCTTTTGCACATTCCATCTTTGTGATATTCATTTTTTATTGTGAAATTTTCCATAGCTGGATGCCTTTGCCCGTTCAATACCTTTGGGGCTGCCTTCTCTATATTAGTTAACTTAGCTTTTCCCCCATGGGCATACAGCTGTGGCTACTCAGGCAAATAGGTCTATAGTTCTGGTGTTTTGTGGAAGTACCACCTCTGTGCAGGGGGAATAATAGTTGCTGTTGTTCAGTCAGTTGGGATGCATCCAGTGGTTACAGTACGATTGTAAGGAGTTCCCAATGGCATTAGTAATCCTTGGTGGAGCCCATGTGACACACAGCCTGGGATGTTAGCATGTCCATTAGATGCTGTGTATACCCCATAGAGAGGACAGTTGCAACCTGCTTGTTAGACATGGAAGGTATGGGACAAGTTATAGGAATGTCATGTGGCACATGTGATGGGGGACAGGGGTGTGAAGCTGACACCGAACTGGTGGGACAACAGATTAGCTATGAGTACAGACCCAGTATATGTGGTATCATTATGTAGGAGTTCACCGACAATCTGAGCCTGTCCCCTGAGGTTACACATGTAACTACACTGTGCATTGTGGTTCTGCTTTGTGGGGGAGGCTGATTTTGTCACATACTGTTTCTACACAATGCCACACACATTATGTGCTTGTTTTAGCTGAGAAGGCTGTGCCTCCATTTTAGGAGGCACACTCGCCCCAACTGTCACACAGCAAAGTCCACCTCTTATTGTACAGCCTGCTAATGGCAGTTGTCTACCATGCAGGTTTGCTGTGCCATGAGGACTTCAAGTTCCTTATGTCAAGTACAGACAAGTCTATGCAGTTGTACTGCTGCTTGCATAATGCATGGGTGTAGAGCATACTTGCCCATCCCATCTGAGTGGCGAGGTGCAGTCACTCTATATAAACCATCCCATAGGGGGTAATACATTGCTTTGTTGAAGTATATTTCTGTATTTAAACCACTAGTAGAAAATCACAGCAAAAACAAGAACCACAACCACAAATCCAACAAATTCTTGCTTTAATACCAAAAAGACTCTAGCACCTTGGCTCAAAAGCCTCAAAGGAGTAAAAGCCAGATAAAACACACCTCTTTTTATACACAGTTTAATAAAGCAATTATTCAATTAATCATATATTTCCAGTCAAGGTCCTTATTAAGACCTTTAGGTTCCAAAGTATTATATTTAAGAATATACAGTTTCTTTGCACAATAATGTATACTTCAAATTTACTTTTTCATCAATTTGTACTTTTATCTATTCTAAAATAGCTCATTTTAACAAAGTGGCATCCCCCATGAAACTTTTTAAAATGCAAATCTAATGGACTATCTACATGGCCATTTTTTATGTCCCTAACATGCTCCTGAAAGTGTTTTTTGACGGCACATTGACTTTCCCCAATATAAAATTTTTCACAGGGACATTTCAACACATATACTATTGCCTCAGTATAACAATCAAATACACACTAGTTTATAATACAAATTATTAATTTTAGAAAAAATTATTAACCGCCAAAAGACAAACAGAACATCTTCTACAATTATATGTACCCACTTCCCTACTTACATAAGATTCCATACTAGGTGGGGAAAAATGAATGTATTGTGTACTACAAAACTGGCACTACTTCTATCCTTCCTATAAGAAATATGGAGAAACATATTAATCCTGCCACTTAACTGTTTGTCACAAAGTAATAAAGGCCAATAATGTCATAAAATATTAGCTATTTGTTGACTTACTACATTATATGTGGTGACAAAATAAATATTACTACATACCTCTCCATCTTTATTGCCACAACCATTAGTATCACTATAACATTTAATCTCCCTATTTCTATTCTTATTTTTATTTTTATTCTTAAATTCATGTTGAATATTTTTTTTCTTTGTTCCAGTTACTAACTGTTGCCTATCTGTCCAAACTCTATGTAAGAACTTCTCAACTTGATCTATATTATACTCCCTATTAATAAACATCTTGTAGGTTTCAAATGCTTCCCTTAAAAAATCAAAATCCTGACTACATTTTCTATTTAATCTAAGAAACTCTGTATAAGATAATGCTTCCATTAAATGTTTAAGGAGACAGTTAGAACTACAAAATAATATATTAATTCCAACAGTTTTCCTATATATAGAAGTGGTAATTATCCTTGTGCTAGAATTTCCCATCAAAATTAAATCCAAAAAAATTTACCTTCTCCCCAAGTTGTAAACCATCAAATTTTAATGAAAACCTATTCTGTTGCAAACCAGCAACAAATCCATTTATCTCATCCATACCACCCTTACACAAAAAAAAAATCATCAATATAGCAAAAATATTTTACAACTTATTTATTAAAAAATGTTATGTTTATATAAATATTCCAACTCAAATTTAACATCACTATATTGGCATACATGGGGGCAAAAGGTGCCCCCATTGCTGTGCACTGTATTTCATGGTAAATCTCTCCATTAAACTAAAAAAAAATTGTTCTTTAAACAAAATTAAGTTAAATCTATAAGAAAACTGGACTTAGGCAAATCTCCCAAAAAATAATATAATAACTCAGCTCCATGTGTATGTTGTATATTAGTATATAAGCTGACCACATTAAGTGTCAGCCAATAAATATCATTCCCCCAAGATAGAGATGAAACCCTATCTAAAAAAATCTTGTGAATCTTTAATGCAAGAAGGAAACTTTTGTACTAAGGAGAACATTTGGTTATGCAAAAAAATACCCATATTCCATAAAAAGTATTTATTTATTTTATTTTATTTTACATTTGTTGACCGGGATAGTCCGATTGGATACATGTCCATTTTCAGCGGAGGCCCGGGGAGAAAAGCTCCACATGGATAGTAAGTTACATTCATATTAGATAAACAACATATCACAACATTTGATAATTAATACATATCAAGAAAAAATACATTCACATTTAGATACCAGTTAATTCGTGATAGGCTCATAGATGAACATACTTTATTACCTAAGGTACCCCTATGTTGCTATGGAGACTGAGGAAGTGAGGGATTAGTCTGGTTTAGAGCATTGGCAGAGCCAATGGGTTTTAAAGTGGTAGAGTAGACCTTTCTTGAATTTGTCTTGGGAGGAAACATTGGTAATTTGGGGAGGAAGGGAGTTCCAAATTTTACCAATGGCATTGGCAGCCTGGCATCGGAGCGGGGTTATACCCACCCCACACTGACCGAAGTGTGTCTATGTAAAAAGTATCTATGAGCAGCTACAATTGGGTGACCTGTGAGTTTATCCAAACCTTTATGTAATTTCGGCAAGCAATAAAAGGTGGCCAATTGGCAATTATCTACACTAAATTTTTTAACAATATAATTTTTCTCAAAATATCCTAACCTATATCCTTTCTGTAGTAATAATTGATATTCACTAATATCTTTATCATAAAGTTCTACATTGCTACTAGCATAAACATTATTATCTCTTAGTTCATAACACATACTTGCATACTGCATACAATTCATTACCACAATTCGGCCACCTTTATCCACAGGTTTAATAACCAAACTTTTAACTCTACTTAAATTAAATAAAGCTTGCCATTGTTATTTGGTCATATTGTAGCTGCACATACTTCTATCAAAGTCATGACACAAATGTTCAACCTCAAAATTAAAGACAACCGAAATATTTTTAACAGTGCAGTTGTTAAAAGGTGACATGAAAGTACTTTTGCCAACACTACTATTTGTATCAAGTAAACAATATGCGTTATTACACATTTCTTCACTTTCAGTGCAACATGAATAAAAACTTTCCTCAGTTGAAACAGAAACATCAAACACATCTTCCCCAACCATATCTGTGATATTATTGCCCATATTCTCATTAAAAAAAAAACAAAATAAATGGAGCTTACAAATCAATTTAAATATGTCACATTTAAGTATATAAGGTCTTGGTAAGAAAGTTGTAACATATTTTAATCCACATTCTAAAAATATTAAGAGTTTCATTAGTTTAACTACTTCCTGATATGTAAACCACCAAACTATTATTAGATACATTGAAATCATTGCCATCTACTATTTTTAGCATTGCTTCTAAAATGTCCATTTGTTCTATCATTCTGATATCCCTGTCCATTTCCAATCCTCTTTCATCTGGCCTGCTCCAGAAATTCTTCTCTCTGTTCATTACTCCAAAACTTTCTATTAAAATTTTTGGAATCTTGCACTGCAGGTAAAGATGGAAACCCACCTTTTTCACTTTCCCATCCAGTCACATAATCACTGCCTTCCGAGGATGCAAAACCAACAGTAACTGTCTTTCTCATACCTAAATTATCGCGAGAATTAGAATTATTCCTATGATTTTTGAACTTCCATAAGAAAGAGCTATCATTTTTATAGTCCCTTAAGTCCCATTTAAGTTTTTGTGTCTTCTGATTCACCAAGTCACCTTCACACTGTGTGAGTTTTTCTCTCTAAAAATCAGCAAAAAAACTGTCCCACATAGACCTACCACAACTGCAAACCAAACACATAAAAACACAAAGACATACTCGGAGGCTCTAATAAAAAACTTACCAAAACAACAGAGGCTCCCAAAGCAGACATCCAAAAATCCACCACCTCAAAACAAAACACATGCAACACATACTTCAATAAATCAGTGTGTCAATCAATCACAGCCCTTAAGGCCAAACACCATGCCTGATACACTAGTAATAGGTGACTCTATAGTCAGACACACTGATGTCCCGCTTACCAGGCTGAACAAGGAGAGGGTGACTGTGAGCTGCCTATCAGGAGCTAGGATCCGCCATATAACACACGCACACAGGTCACTCCAAAGGAAGTACAAATATGACTCCGTCATTGTCCATGCTGGTGTGAATGACCTGAGACGTACCTCCCTGGACTACATGAAAAGAGACATAGAGGAGCTCTCTGATTATGTAGCCCAGGCTGGTATGACCCTGACCCTGAGCAGCATCTTGCCCTCATCAAGAATGATGCCACAATCCAAAGACAAGATGATCAGCTTTAATAATTGGCTCAAGTACTGGTGTCATTCTAAGGGGATCCAATGTCTGTCTGCCTGGGATGACATGTTGGACAAGCCACGCTGCTTCGCAAGGCATGGCTTGCACCTGTCACCACTGGGCTTCCGGATATTGGCTAAGGCTCTTGCCACCCCCATAGTGCCTATTTTAGGCAAGGCTCAAAAGACAAACCCACCTCCTTAGAAAACAAAAATGGAAAAAAACTAAGGGCAATGCTGCTCAATGCCAGAAGTCTAAATCTCAAGATGCAGGCACTCGATGCACTCCTCAGTATGGAGAACATCGACGTCTGTGCAGTAACTGAAACCTGGTTCAAGGCTCCTGAGAGCACCCCAGTGCTACCAGGCTATACCTCGTATCATGCTTTTTGGCCCCCAAACCCGGGCCGAACCACAAAGGGAGGGGGAGTGTCCATATTCATCAAGGACACCCACACCTCCAGGTTAGTAGCAACACATGAAGCATCGGAGACCATACAGGTGCAACTAACCATAGGCAAAACTGCTATACAACTGGTAGCATGTTACAGACCACCCTCCCAATCTCAGGAACCCCACTCAGCCTTCCTGAAGACATTGGAGGATATGAATGTATCACAAAATACCATCATACTGGGAGACTTCAACTACCCAAACATAGATTGGGTACATTATTCTAGCCCTAACACCCTAGCCCAAAGGTTCCTGGAATTCATAAATTCAAATTCACTGGAACAACTAGTCACCTCTCCCACTAGGGGAGATAATATACTAGACCTGATCATCACAAACATGGGGAAAAAAATGCTCCACACCGGAGGTATACCCCTCACTAGTGAGATCTGACCACAAACTAATCACCCTGGATATACATATCCCACCTCCACCCCCAGCACAAAAGACCACAGTGAAAAAATTCTCAAAAGCAGACTTCACTCTTCTTAAGACTGAGATGGTATCCTTTAAGCCCACTGGGCCAGTGGATACCACATCCCACAATGCTGAATCCTTCACAAATGCTTTTTATGGACATCTCCAAGAATGCATGGATCATGCAATCCCAAATAAATCCAAGTCCCTCTCCACCAAAGGCAAGCGTCCTGTCTGGTGGACCTCAGACATTAACAAATTGTATAACAAAAGAGGGAAGCTACTGCACGACAGAGCAAAATCCCATAAAGGGAAGACATCTCTGATCAACACTAGCAGAAAACTACGTTCTCTCATAAAAACATCCAAGGCCAACTTTGAGAGAAAAATCGGTAAGGACACTAAAGATAACCACAAAGCCTTCTTCAGCTATGTTAGAAACCTGGGCCAAAACCCTCAGATATGCTCAGAGTTAGTTCACAACAACAAAAAATGCACTGAACCCACAGATATTGCCAACATTCTGGCTGACAGGTTCAGTGCAAATTTCTCCCCTCCCTCACCCCCAAAAGAAGAAATACTTATCCCAGCTGAATGTAATCTCCCTGTCATCTCAGATGTCCAAGTGAGAGCCGCCCTCAGCAAAGCTAAAAAGACAGCATCAATGGGACCTGATGGTATCCTGGGTTGCGTGGTACGTGAACTCCAAGAGGAGCTTAACCAGCACATAAAAATGCTATTTAACCTTAGCCTTACTACAGGATATGTACCTGAACACTGGCGTACAGCAACAGTGGTCCCACTCCACAAAGGGGGTACCTCTACAGACCCTAGGAACTACTGCCCCATAAGCTTAACCAGCCTGGTCTGCAAAGCTATGGAAAGAATCATTATGGAACTCATAAACAGAGGCATTGGGGACCTACAGACACTTGACCCCACCCAGTTCGGCTTTGTAAAGGGCAGATCCTGCCTTTTGAACCTGGTTGACTTTTTCAAAACAGTCACTAGAGCCATTGATGAGGGCAAAGCAGTCCATACAGCCTACCTGGACTTGGCTAAGGCCTTCGACACAATACCCCACTCAGGCATCATAGATAAGCTCAACAGCTTAAACGTAAACCCTTATGTCACTAGATGGGTTGCAAACTGGCTAAAGGACAGAACCCATAAAGTTAAAATCACTGGAGCAATGTCAGACTCAAAGCCAGTCACAAGTGGTGTCCCACAGGGATCTGTCCTGGGACCCCTTTTGTTCGGCATTTATTTCTCAGATGTTAAAGCAAACATGGGAGGGTTGTGGCTGACAAAGTTCGCAGATGACTGCAAACTAGGCACCGTAGTCGATACACCAGCGGACACATACATCCTACAAAAAGGCCTCACAGAAATGAACAACTGGTGGCTGAGTCATGGCCTTAAACTAAATGCCAAAAAATGTATTGTCATCCCCTTTGGGAAAAACAAAGTACCCACAAATTATCACATAGACAGCAACCCACTGAGTACGGAAAAAACTAATCAGAGACCTAGGGACCCAAGTCGACAGCGACCTCTCATTTGACACCCACATTGCCAAAGTGGTTAGAAAAACATTCTACCTTGCACACCTTATCATGAAGGGATTCACATCCAGATCCAAGGATGTCATTGTGCCCCTATACTCCTCCCTCATCAGACCCATGACTGAGTACAATGCCTCATTTGGTATGTACCTCACCCGGCATTTGCAACAGCTGGAGAGACCACAAAAGTACCTCACCAAGAGGATCAAGGGTCTCCAACATATGTCTTATTCTGCCAGACTAAAGAAACTCCAGCTCTATTCGGTAGCATACCGCCTGCTCAGAGGTGATCTCTGCCTGACGTACAAGGCCATGTCCAATCAGGAACTGATGGACATGCTCCACCTCAAAAAATCCAAATCCATTTGAACCACTAGAGCTAAAGACTTAAACCTTGGCACAAGTATGAATAGGACATGCTGGAGGGATAGATTCATAACCCAGAGGCTTCCCATGCTCTGGAACAAGATCCCAGTTCATGTTATGCAGAGCCCCTCACTGACTCTCTTCAAGAGATATCTTGATGAGTGGATGGGAGATTGTACGTTTACCCCAGGGGTCACATCTGTGTCACTACTCAACAGGGGCATAGTAAACTAATTCTATTATATAAGGGGACCTTCACTGTGTCTCTACTAGACAGAGGCACGGTATTCTAAATCTATTCTGTGCATTTTTGTACCATTTCATGGGGTGGCGAAAGCCACATCACTATGGCTAGGCTTACAAATGCCCCAGGGCAGATAGCCTAGTACTAAACTATGAAACTATACCATATTGTGTTGTAAGAGTAGAGCATAAAATATGTGCTTCCTCTTTAATATTATGCTGTTTAATCAAGTCTCATTCAATAAGACTTTTAACCCATTCCTGGGAACATCTATGAGCTGCTGCAGCCCACCGACATTTAAATTCTTTATACTCTTCATTATCATTATTAAAAGGAGTAATCGGGCTTTTAAAAGCACGTAAGCCCCTAGGTGAAATTTCCAGTTCAGTTTATCTATGTAAGCTGAGCATATTAAAATACATATTAGATTCTTTAAATAATAAACTCTCAAGCTTACTGTACATATTCTGCAAATCTACTGGCAGAGAAGCAGCCTGATTGTCACCAACATAAGATAATGGGCTGTCCATACAACAATCTCTTTCCTTCATGAACTTTTCCCAGGAATGGTTAGGCTGTTCACTATTCTATCCTCTTCCTCTGTCTTCCAAGTGGAAGACATACTGTTCTAGACCACTGGGAACTGTCAGGAGCATTCTCACATAAAATCTGAGGAATATTAGAAGAAGGATCAGTGGCCATCAAAGTATATAAATTACTAGTAGAAAATCACAGTAAAAACAAGAACCATGACCACAAATCCAACAGATTCTTGCTTTAATACCAAAATGACTCTAGCTCCCCGGCTCAAAAGCTTTCAAAGGAGTAAAAACCAGATAAAACATACCTCTTTTTATACGCAATTCAATAAAACATTTATTCAATAAATCATATATTTCCAATCAAGGTCCTTATTAAGACCTTTAGGTTCCAAAGTATTATATTTAAGAATATACACTGTTTCTTTGCACAATAATTTGTACTTCAAATCTACTTTTTCACCAATTTGTACTTTTATCTGTTGTAAAATAGATCCTTTTAACAAAGAGGCATCCTGCCATGAAAATGTTTTAAAATGCAAACCTAATGGACTATCTACACGGCCATTCTTTATGTCCCTAACCTGCTCCTGAAAGTCTTATTTGAAGGCACGTTAACTTTCACCAATATAACATTTTTCACAGGGACATTTCAACAGATATACTATTGCCTCAGTATTACAATCAAATCTACATACTGATTGTTCTTGTGCATATTTCTCTATTGTCTTCAAAGGGAGGGGATTAGGTCTGATAGTTTTAATGAGACTGGTCTTTGTTCAAATCTCATCAGGGAGGACCTTACAGTGGTGGGCCTCAGTGGTTACCCATATTGGGGTATACATGAAGCACTAGATCACCTCCCCTTGTGGGGATGTCACTTCACTGGTCCACAGCATTGTTGTTAAGGAAGTGGAGTAACCTTTGGGCAAGTAAGCTTCTGCACGAGTAACCAATGTAGTTGTTAGTTACTTAATGTCACTGCAAACCATGGTGTACTGATATATCATGATAGACACACATATGTGCAAGTAAGTACAACAGTTGTCTGGATTCATGGAGTTGCTCCTGTAGATGGCGATAGCTTGAATACATGCCCTTCCCAAAGTGATTAGCACGTGCAGTGTCTCTGGGTAAGCATAGTGTTTCACTAAATCTGGATATGTATCTATCCTTAATGAATATGTATACCTGATTAGCACCTTCAGTGTCTCTGGGAAAGAATAGTGTTTTACTAAATCTGCATGTGTATCTATCCTTAATGAATATGTATACACCACCTGCATTACTGTGCACATTTGTCAGTTTGAAGTATGAACATGTGGAAGGATGTGTAGTCTGCCATGGCTTTGGTGCTGCCCACAGCCATGAATCAGGTATCTTTGACTGCAAAAATGTCTGCATATTCCAAGGTGGGGACAATTTCCACCTAGTGGTATTTAGTGTTACAATTCCCAGTATTTAGCAGCATAACTATGATGCTGTATGAAGATGGCGTTCTCATTGTAAAGTGTTCCCTCTAGATAGTGCCTATAAGATGCACTGAGGGGGTGTCAGCAGCCTTGGCCAGTACTCAAAGTTCCAGGGATGAGAGATGAAGACCATCTCTGGCAAAGCATTGACATCTGTTGAGCAAGTCATCCCAGGCAGACATGCAGTGGATTCACTTCCAATGGCACCACACACTAAGGAAATTATTGAAGTCCTTCATGTTCTGTGTGTATTGAGCCATCATCCTAGGTGAGGGTTAAATGCAGCTGAAAGCTATGGGTATACCCACAGGAGACACAGAGTGTGTAAGCTCAAGTCATGTGTCTACATACAGTCCGGTGACACATGTCCCTTGTATGCACCTGCAGAGAATATGATGTCATCATTATGTCACCTGATATTCCTTGAGTTGCTGCAATGTGTGGTATGGCATATTGTGTCATCCCACACACAGTTAACTGTAACATTTCCTATATGTAGCCTGGTGACATGGACTTCAACGTGTCTCAAGATGTACTCACCTATGAATAATAGGCCTGTTTTTCTGTTGTGCCTCAGGTGTGTGACTGGTGAGACCAGTGCTGCATGCACTATTATGTGTACTGTGCTCTCCAGAGTTACGATGTTCTGAGGTGTCTGCTGTTTGGGAATGTGTTTGGTAAGGAGCTGCACACATGCAGGTGTATGTGACGTGGGTGTGGGTGGTGCATGAGGTGAGCTGTGCATGTTAGCAAAATTATCATTGCCAAATGTACTGACTGCTGTATGAGACACCATGCACTCAACATTTGAAGTACAGTCACATCTGTCACACATTGTGTTTGTGTTGCATAGGAGTAGAGGGGTGGGTACACTTTCCACATGTTATCAGCAGTCATTGATAGTACCATTAGCAATACAATCATGCTTGTGTGTACGTCACAGCACAACATCATTAGGCAGTGTCATGACAGATGGTGAAATGTAACCTGCCACCTTTATGTAGGTCACTCAGGGTAACACAGCACATGACAGTGTGTTATACAATGCTTTGCCAGCCATGTGGACCTTGGATTAACCATAATCCTGTCATTAGGCATGGTCATAATACCATACCTACAAATGTGACACTCTGCAAGTCCTTAAAAGTTAGGGTCATGCTAACACACCCTTGGGATTAATAGCCTGAAACACAGTGTTTGTAGACATGCCTTGCAGTGAAGATATGGATGCCCATGCCTGTACAGAGGACTTGTTCAACTTTGCTGACATTATGTTGCTCTTGCAAGTGTTCAGTGCCTGTCACACAACCACACAACAAACTGGTTGTTGCATGACATGATGTGGGAACACAGACCTGTGTTGTGGGTACATAACTGTACAATATGACATACCTAGGACATGTGGCAGGTGGGCAGACTTTGGGCAAAGGTGGCCAGTCCTCTGCAGTAGGCCTTACAGCCATGTCATGCAGATATCCACCATTACTCTGTGGAAGGGCAGAATGCATGACGTGCTGTAAAAGTATCACCTAAGATGGATCACCACCACTGTGCTGCTTGTTTCAGCAAGCCTGGACATCTATGTCAGTGGACACTGTACATTATATTGTGACACTGCAGCTTTGCTCCTAATGAACATCTGGTCAGTTCCCTAGTGACGTCCCACCAACCCTGGTACAGAAGGCATAATACATGCAAAAGCCAACTGATTGCTCAGGTTGCTAATCAAGGCATCTGGATGGAAGAGGGTATGTGAAGCCTACAGAGCCTTTCATGATATGGGACAACAATACAGATGAACAAACAGGCTATGTCCTGCTACTTATCATGAGCTGTGTAGTAACATTTTCTGTGTGATGACAGGAAAAGTATCAGAGCATGGTATCCCATGACAGAGTGGTTGTGGTGAGACCAGCAGTAGTAGTAGACAGGCACCGGCAATTCAGGGGACTCTCCTGCTTTCCACATTCTTCACAAGGTAATTGTGTCCTTGCAGTACCCACCTCTTGAGTAGTGTCCAACTGCAGAATACCTGTGTAAAACTTCCCACCTTACCTTCACACAATATACATATTACACTTCCCTCCATTGTTTGTCTGTCCTCTGTACAAACACCTTGGTTGACTCTTTTCTTGGAACATGATGGCAATAACTGCAATACTTAGTTGCACAGAGGACAACTAGCGTGCAGTGCTAAGCAGTGTCCCCAGATTTCTCAGTCGTCTGATATGTAAAGCCACGAAAGGAGTCAGCATGGATATGATCAGTAACAATGTCATACACCTACCAACACTAGAGCAAACACAGTTTGTTTTGCTCAAAGGCATATCATGCCTAACCTCCCTAACTTGTGGACCTCATTGAGTTTTACAGTGTGCAATGGATGATGGAACTATGACTCACTCCACCTACTATGGCTTGACAAGGTGTTTGACAATATTAGGCCAGCAGGTTTGCTGGAAACTGCGTAGGTTATTTACACAGTGGTATGCCAGCTGGTGGATAGCCAAGTGTCTGATAGTCATAATCTGGGTAGATAGAATTGGGTAGACTTATGCTACAATGACTCCAGTCAACAGTGGACGTCCCTCAGACATCATTAATAGAGTAACCCTTGTAGTCATTCCCTTGTCAGTGACCTCTGACTGACTACATTAGCAGGTGATTGCATATTAGGAACTGTCACTGAATCCCACACAGAACCAACAGTTATCCAGGATGGCCTGAGACACACATTCAGTTGTTGTGAGAGCCACTGACAAATAGTAAATGCAAAAGACTGCACAATACTATCCATTTGGAAGTCATCCACCCCCTGGAAAATATAATAGTGTCCTCACACAGCACACAGTTGAACCAATACCCATGGACTTATGGACACACAGAACAATGTAGCCTTTGACTTTCACTGGTCAGTAAGATGTGGGAATCCATTCAATTTTGTACAACCTATACAAGAAGGTATGGCATATAAATCCCAGATTGTCATTGTTATACTGTATTTGGCACTCATCTCACCTATCACTGAGTGCAATGGCACCTTTGCTATGTCACTACACAGGCATATCTTACAACTGTAGAAGCTACACTGATTCGATGGTGAACCAATACACATTGCAGATAACATGTCTGATGCAGTCTGTGTTAAGAGCATATGTACATGTGTAGTCTGTCTCCTACATGCTTTGGTGGGGATGTGTATGGCTGCCATACAGGGAGGTGTCAGATCCCAATGTCTACCTCCTGCTTATCCAAGACAGAACTATCACATGTATTACCTGTTCTATACACCTATACTGTCACTGTAGTATAAACAGTACATGCTGGAGAGACAGGCATGTAACACAGACACTAAATCTGATATGTAACATGCTCTTCATGCATGTGAAGAACACATCTGCTGTAACGCACATCATGTGCAAGTTAAATAGTGTGAAGCAGAACAAGACAATCATAACTGGTGTAGGACAAATGTATGTAATGGACACAGAAAATCTGTATATGGGTCATCTCCATCACCACAACTTGTAGATGTTCTAGGTCCAGAAATCCTGGTGACACTTATCAAGGGTATCAGACTGTGTAATAGATGAGGGATGCTTGAGTAGGCTGCATGATGCCATTGTCCTTGTTAGCCTGAGATACACATATGACCTTATGGAGCCATGCATTTATACCACAGTACCTTGCTAGAGACATATGTCTTCTGTGCTGACGTTCCATCCTGTGCTGTGATGTCTATGAGTTTATTGCCTCTGTGCATTCATAGGTGTCCCCTATAGACTCCTGCACTGAACCATAAACAGGTCAGTGACACACCTTTCATTGTGTAAGTATACAACTATTGCAACATCATACAACATAAGGTGCATAAAATTATGTGGCTTACTCATTACAAATGTCAGCATACGGTATCTGTCAGTGACCAGTACAAATGGTGTGGCAAAGCAACACTATATTACACAATTACATATTAATTTATATAGTTAATTTTTGCATCAGACACACAGCTTCATTTCCTTGCATCGATGACGAGGATGACAGGGATGTGACACAGGTATCATCACTTGCACAGGGTGTTGTGTGGGGGTGCAGAAGTCCTAGGCTGATCCAATAGGTTGAAAGCATGTGTATGAGTCAGGAAGGGAAGCAAGCAAGATGGACCATGGAAATGTGCTGTGTGTGTGTCTGTAGGTGACCTGATTTTGACAGTGATATGTGACTGTGTGCACAAAAACAGTCAAGCTCAGTGCTAGCTCTACATGTGTGTGTGTGTTGGACAGCTATGAACTGTGCATGGTAGAGCTGACAGTTCAATGTCTCTGCCACTGAATATGGGAACTGGCTCTGCTAAGAGTTGCACTGGTACCACCATGGCCAAGGTCAGATGTGGTGCTAGTACCTGATGGTGACTGCTGTCTGCTGGGACCATGTCCTCCACAGGTTCACCCAGGACCATGAGCCCATGGCCTGCCATGTCTTGGTGTGGACAGCACACTCCCATCTGGAGCGCTGGATGTACTGCCACTACGGAAGCATGATTGAGCATAGCCACATGGACTCTCAGCAGATGTTGCTGCTGACCTATGTTCATGGGGCTGATGCTCGACTCCAACCAGATATTCCATCACAGACAATGTGCATTCCAAGACAGATATTCTACGATCTGTCTCAGACCCCCATCTTTCCACTACATCAGTGAACCAATCCAGGGTATTACCAATGTGGTGGAGGCAGTCTCTGATGTCAGCTTGTTCTGCATCCATAACCCTGAGCATTCATCTGGAGTTCCTTTTGGAATGTGTCTGTGCCTCCATGATGACCTGAAACATACACTGTGTGACCCGTGAAGAGACACTTGAGACAGGTGGTGGAAGGACAGCAGGCCCCCTATGAGAACCACTGTTAATCAGCATGTGTGGAACCTTGCCAGCTCTCTGGCTATGGCAAGTGACTACAGTCACAGGAACCATAGCTGCCACACTTTTCTGTTCAATGTCCCCACCCTCTGACTGTCAAATATCTGTTGCCTCTGGGAACTAGTTATGTGTAGGCATACTGACTGTGTGCAGTGATAATGAGGGCAGAAGAGGGATGTAAACCTCTGGAACAGATTCAGCCCCTGAAACGCCCACCTGTGCCTCACTTTGGCCACCATCATCATCAGAGTCTGAAGAGACACTGACATCAGGTTGAGTAGAGGACAGAGACCAGCCCTCCTGGTCACCAGTGTTAAGAAAGGGAAAAGCAGTGGATTAATACCTGCATTATTATGCTCTGCAGTACTGTGTTGCAATATATGTAAAGCTATATACACTGTTGACACTATTATAGACCTGTTTAACCCCCAACCTCATATAGTAGGACATGAAGACATTACTTTCCCCACAAACATCTGTAGTTATTTGTAAATAAAAACTCTTTACACTGCAATCACATCAGCAAAAATGAGGTACATTGTTGACATTTGTGAAGAATATGCACAGTTGACACAAATGCGGCAATCTGTAATATCTTGACAATACTGTTACATATATCAGTGTTGTCCCACCTACAAGGCATAGGTATGACTCTCAAGTGTGTACAGTCAGAAAATATCTGTGCAGTTGGCAATCATGCCGACAGTACAGCAATTCAGCCATCAGGCCTGGGATGACATTTTAGGAAATACATTGCAGTAAATCTACATCTATAATAAAACAGTGTTGTGCTTACCGGAAGCAGGACCACAGCCTTGCCTGATTTCTGAGGGACCTGTGGAAAGTTGAGGGACTGGTAATGTAAACACCACCACATGTTGCACTATAAGAGGGTAATACGTCCATATATTTCACATTTGCAGTAGTTACTTTGTTAATTGATATGTTGGTCACAATCTGAGCATGACATTCAAACTGCAGTTAATCCCCCCCCCCAAAGAATAAACACCTGACACCCATGTAAATATATCTACACCCTGACAACACTGAATGCTACAGTATTCCAGTGCTGAGCAAACAAAGCCTATGTGGATGCTCCTCTGCCTTGGAAACTGCGGCACCTGCATCCATGATATACAGTGTGGTGGATGCCTGGGAGCTGTTGTGTGTTCATAGGTTTGGCAGGAATTCATCTGCTGCTCTTCTGCATGCAGCATTAATCATACCTGTGGCACAGTATCGAACCTGCTCATCTGTCTCATCTGTGATTCTACAAATCGCAGTTGATGCTCTAGCCTACCCAGTATCCATCTTGATTAACCAATCTCTGTCAGAAATTTATGTTCCCACACTATGGAAAGTATCACATATAATTCCTCTCCACAAAGGCGGCCCCTCCACAGAACTAACCAATTACTGCCCCATAGCTATTCTCTCTCCACTCTCCAAAATACTAGAGAGATGCATTCACTCTCGGGTCTCAGACTACATCCTTACTAACAACCTCCTTTCTAATACTCAGCATGGTTTCCGACCAAACCTTAGCACCACCACTGCCATACTGTCCTTTACTAACACTATCCTTCAGCATAAAAACAATGGCTATCTCTCGTCTGCCACTTTCCTAGACCTATCTAAAGCATTTGACATGGTCCTACACAAACAAATCATCTCTGCCATCAATAACCTATCCTTCTCTCAATCAGTCACCGACTGGTTCCAGAGTTACCTGTCTGACCACCAACAATCCATTGTATGGTAGAATAACATATCTCACCAACTACTTGTCTCTATAGGGGTTACCCAAGGATCCATCCTTGGACCCCTACTCTTCTCTATTTTCACCAATAATCCAGCCTCTGCCACCAAACATGGCACACTCATACAATACGCAGATGACTCAACCATCATCTGCTCAGCCCAGTCCCTACCCAAACTGCAAAAAGTCACACAGGAAGCCTTTTCCTCTGTTGAAACTTGGTTATCTGATGCCCAATTAATACTCATCCCAAACAAAACTAAACTACTCATCTTCCAACACACCAAACATGCTGGGAGTGGAAATAGACAATAAACTAAAATTTGACATTCACATATCCATGACCATAAAAAAAGTCCACAAAAAACTAGGAGCGTTATACAGATATAAGCAACTTCTCACCAAAGTAGCAAAGATTTCAGTAGCAAATTCCCACCTTATCTCAACACTACTTTATGCCTCTCCAATGTATACCAACCTAAGGCAATGCGATCTAAACAATCTAGAGACCTGCCACAACAAAATCGCCAAATTCGCCACAGGAGCATCCTACCGTAGTCACCACTGTCTCTCACTTGCTGAACAGGGCTGTCTTGAACTCCCTCACCTCCTTTAATGGTATCAACTCACACTCGCCCACAAACTAGTAAACCATCCACTAAAAGTCCCATCCCTCCAGAATCTACTCCAACCCTATCACACCATCAGACCACTAAGATCCAGCAACAAAAATCACTTACAGGTCACTAAAGCCAATAACTCTACTGGAGAAGTACTATTCTCTTGTGCCATAGCCAAATTATGGAACTCCCTCCCACCCACATTTACCTCTGTACCATCATGCATCAACTTCAAGACTTTACTAAAAGCGCACCTAAAAACATGATGGCTATGCCCTTGCAACTCCCCCACTAATATCACCCACCCACTACCTTTCTTTCCACCCCACTAACTACCTTGATTATAGCAAGTTCGGATGCTCATAAGCCTAACTACTTATTATACAGCAGAAACTTCTTATTTTAACAATTGTTAATGTCTGTTATGTACTTCACAGATGATACAGATTCTAGTTTTCTACTGATATACTGTGTTCTTCATCTGTAACTATGTTTGTAATTGTTAATTGCTATGTTGATCAAATTGTTAATTGCTATATAAATCCAATGCAACTACTGTCGGTATATTTTAACTGTGGAACTTTTCTCCCAGGTCCTCCGCTGAAAATGGACCTGCGTCCAGTCGGATACTCCTGGTCAACAAATGTAAATAAATAAAAAATAAATAATCTGTCCTGTTCTGGTGACCTATGGCATTCATATCATGGACAAGGTCACCCCACAATGCTACCCACAGTTCCCTGTTGTGCCTCCCCCTGGACAGTAGGAGTTCATGGTGTTGATGGAAGCCTTCCAGGAGAATATCATTCTCAGTGTCCATAAGAGTCATGTCATCTGGCATACATGTTTCCTGAAAGACAACAAAATGGAAACTCATGTCAAGATCACACATGTGGAAGCAGACTATGTAGAGATACAGCAAGAACAGAATGGCTGCATTATCCACTGCTTGATCACACCTGTCATATTCTGCAGTGTGCAAACATGCTAACCATGTAAATACAACTCCGATACTAGCAAGAGTCAGCTATTCCCACATGTGCCATGACAGATACAGCTGTATGATCACACACCCAACACAGGATTCCATTGTAGTGTGTCCCCTAGGGGCAACCCCCCCCGATAATATGTCAAGACAACAGTGCCAAACAAATAGCAGTGTGGTATTATAGCCACTATATAGGGACATTCCCACGAGACCAGTGTGCCACACTGACAAAAATCATTTCACCCATGATGTACTGCATGTCCTCTGTAAGTGTAACAAATCTGGAGATCAAGAGCATGTCATTATTACAGTTCTAAGAAAGGTTTAATGCTGTAATCCCCATTCCCCTTGTGTATATTTACACATGTGCAAAATTTTGTAAACAAAAAAGGTTACAGACCTGATAGAGTACAATACTCCTGTGTTGATATGTGCAGATATATAAAGTTTTTGGCAATGCGGTTAGTCTGAAGAAAGTCTCATAAAGACTGGTTCCCCTAGCCATCTGTTTGCCTTTTTAACATGGTTCTCATTAACAAGTGACTGGCTCTTAACCAATCTGTGATTCTGAACTGCTAATTGCAGCCAAATCTATACAAGGATTACTAAATGCACATTTGTGAACCATCTGGAGACTACATACAGCTGATTTTCAGTATAATCAGCCAATGACATGTGACCACTGAACAAAATATATGGCCTTCATGTAGCTTAGAAGCCCTTTCTGGTATGTTGTGCTAGACATTCATGGGGTCAAGATACTATGTCATCTCAGAGGTACAGTATGTCTGAAGCAGCTAATTTTACATACAGATGTGTGTGCTACAGGCTGCAGCTGATGCTGCAGGCAATAGGTATAGGCAGAGAGTGTGAACACTTTGGAGGATGACAACAAGCTGTGGGAGTATCTGTGGGAGCTGAGTCAGCCTTGTTGTAGAGGCAGGACCAGAGTGTGGATACCCTTTCCACTTTAAATTAAGGCATGTGTTTAAGGTAAGTACAGTATGTTAGGCAGTGTTATCACTAACAATGTATTAGGCAACATGTTTGTTGTGTTCTTGAGCTACATAAGGGGTAATTATACCATTATGTCAGTCATTTGGGCAACTGTCAGGCCATGTGTTACATTATGGTAGTCATTTGGAATGTGTGTGCTTGTAGTCCTTGTTACTAGCAGGACCTCCATATGTGTATGTTAGTTGTGCAGCTGTGCTAATCTGTAATATCATTATGAAATGATTGCGTGTTGCACTCTGATATTAGTGGTCCTCATTTACATTACCTAAGTTACAATCCTCTGTGAATGTATATTAATGCATGACCTGACACTTTATGCAGTTATAGTGTTACTATAGGCATATGTCAAGTGTTTTCATATCTGCAGGGCTTTGACTTCCACCAGTGAAAAGCAGACATTTCATTTGAAATGCATTGTGTGGATAAGTAGTGCATGATTCAGTCATTCATTGATGGCTTCACAATAATGTAATTTAAATGCTACTTACCTCTGGATTTGAACCCAGGACTGTGTGTGGCAAAAGTTACTGTTTGCAAAGCATTTAACATACTGAGCCACTGAGTCACCATTGCAACATGTGTATTTGTCATGTTATATATGCACATGCACAGTCTGTGACATATCTCCATTATATCCATTATTATGTGCCTGGGTTTATAGGGATGTATTTCTCCACCAGTGTCCCAGTTGAACATGTATTTTGCCATTAATGTTGTTGCAGGTGTACTTGTACATGTTGCTGTTAAAAGTGCCCATTTACCTGTTATTAGAGACCTCCATTACATTCATTAGTGTTTGTCTGGCTTTCTAGTGGTGCACTACTGTACCAGACTGGAAATTACACTCCCAGTTTTTCCATTACTTTTTCAGCAAGTTTGTATGACATGGCATGAAGTGCAGATCTGCTCACATGTGCTTAATTAAGGTAACTTGCAATTACTATGCTTTGCTGAAACCACCTGTTTTAATTAGCAGCTGTGTGTGGCAGGTTAATGCAGTGGTCTGCAGGTCTGATGGTCTCGGGTTCAAAATAGTGGACAGGTTTTTATTTTGCATGTGTTTATCATTTAAAACACATATATTAATATAGCTCCATTTAGCTGAGCTTAGCAATGCTGCACGATGCATAGTGTCACTCAAAAAATCTTTAAAGAAAAGAAAAAAGTGGAGATAGGACAGTGGTGAAATGGGGTGCAAGCAGGGGGAAAACAAAGTGAGATGCAGGTAGGTATGTGCAGGAAGGGTGTAGGGAAGAACCATAGCTATCCATTTCTTGTACAGCAACAACTGTGCACTTTGACAGAATTTGTAGATGAATTTGGACTGTCACCCCCAGAGAGAAGGATGAGGACATAATAACTGTGTTGCCAAGCCTACTGGACTAAATTATATGTGTCCTGTGGACATGTGTGCGAAATGGAGAACTACATATGGGACAATCTATATTTTTTTTGGGACAGGTGCCCGTTTTTTTTTTTTTTTTTTTTTTTTTAAGATGAGAGTGGGATGTTGGGGAAGGGGCATAGATACATGTGGGAGAGGTAAGTTGGGAAGGTGAGGAAGCATTTGCAGACAGACAAGAGAGACAAAACAGCAGACAGGGGTGGTGTGTAACACAAGAGGGGGTGAACACTTTGGATGGGGAGAGTGTTGTGGAATCCCAGTCTCAAGTACCTCGACAAGGGAGCAGCGTGACTCAAGTCCCCACCCATGGGAATGTCAGCACTGCTCCTTCACAGCCCCTGGAGTGGTAGTGGTTGAAGCTGGGCTCCAGGGTGAGCCTGCCCTGCCAGGGTGGCCAGCATGCTCTCCATCTGGTGCAAGCAGCATCCAAAGCCACAGAACACAATCCTGCACACCAAACCTGGTAGCTCATCATGGGTGACAACACCCCCTCCATCACCATCACTCCCAGAGGGGAGAAGAGCCCCGTCCTGCGGGGCAGAACTACCTGACACCACAGGTAGTGCAGGTGGCAGCAGAGGGGGCACCACCATGCTGTGTCCCAGACATGCTGGGCCTGAGTGCCATGGCCAGAGGAGCCAATGTAGGTGGATCATCTGGAACCAGCCTACCTTGTCTTGCTGTAGTAAATTAGATATAAAGATAAGTTAAGGTTAGTAATAAGCAAACCAATGTTAGTATTGACATAATGGAACATAATATTGATTAATCCAAATACATATCAAGGTATATTATGTGGAACACAACATTAAATAACATAACAATAAGTATGTTAACAGCAAATCAGAATGAAATAACCCATAACACCAGCAAAACAGTTACAAATAATATATTAATATTAAAACATAATAATAAATAACATTAATAAATTAAAGAAGATAAGGGGTCGGGAGACAAAGAAAAACATACCATTAGTCAAGTTGCAGATGATATTAATACACAGACTGCTAATATATACTTCTACAGGTGTGTCATGTCAGTTGTGAGTACAGTGGCTCAAATTCTTCTATAGATGATATAGCAAGTACATGCCTCTCAAGCTGTTAGCAATGGACAGTATGGACCAAGCACTAACAAATGCACATACATAACTACACTGAACTGTTTCACATAATGTGCATGTACATAACTACCAAGGTGTTCTGTAAATGGATTTGCACATACAATGCATTCCAGATAATCATTTATCTGCTAATCATAGACTAGACAGATTGGGCAGTTGTCATTACAGTACGAAAAATTGTGACACTTGACAGGTATGTTTTGTATACGTTAAGTAGACTAGACAGCCATCATGTCTTAGCTGGCAGGCATGAGAGTAGAACACAAAAGCTGTGACTGCAGAGGGCATGTGCACATTATGTAACAATTGACTACAGTGATATTAGAACAGATATGCAATGAATACATCACTACTGCACTTATTTCAACATAATCTTATGAAACCACCATCCTGCTTTACACTTTATTGTTATTGCTCCTTAGAATCTGTGAAGTACACAAATGATATCTGCCCAGTATGTGGGCTACCTTACTCATATACCTAGTTCTTGGAGTGGGAGGAATCAACAGCATTATGTGACTGAAAGTGGGCTGCAAACAGCCTTGACCCATACTGTGGGTTGTGCACTACATTAATCAGGCAATTACTTTTGCATTATTTATTTCAGTTTTACAGTTGACTGCAGCAACATTAAAACAGACATGCAATGATTACAGCACTACTGCACTTATTTCAACATAATTTTATGAAACCACACTCCTGCTTTACACTTTATAGCTTCATAGGTTCATAGATTAGCACTAAGCTAACTGCCTTTGCGAGCCATTTTAAGCCTAGCCAATTATCCCTTGTGAGACTCAAACCATGCACCTTGTGCTTGCAAGGCAAACACCGTAACCATTAGGTCACCCTTATTGTTGTTGCTCCTTAGAATCCGTGAAGTACACACATGATATCTGCCCAGAACATGGGCTACCTTACTCATATACTTTGTTTCTGGAGTGGGAGGAATAGAGAGCATTATGTGAATGGAAGTGGGCTGCAGACAGCCCTTAACCATCCTGTGGGTTGCGCAAAACATTTATTAGGCATTTACTTTTGCATTCTTTATTTATTTCAGTTTTACAGTTGACTGCAACAGGATTAGAAGAGACATGCAGTGAATACAGCCCCACTGCACTTATTACAGCACATTAGTTATCAAACCACAATCCTGCTTTACAGCTTATTGATATTGGTATTGTTTAGTGATTATTGCACTAAACCTGTCAGAAAATATCTATACTTACCACACTCACAGCACATTCTGGCCAGATGCCTGGCATGAGACTGGACATTGCTAGTCCATTCAGCTGCAGCTGTTGGAAGAGAACTGCACCATTATGCATACCAATTTTGCAAAGATTCAGCTTGTATTATATTAAATTAGTGACAAATATACTTGCATATCTGTGGGGCATGCCCATCCCTCACCTCTTGGACCCAGGTGTCCAAGGTTCCCCTCTTTCTTCACTTCAGGTTACCATAGTGGTGATGACACTGCTCACCAGTGCCGGGGATACCAGATGCACTGGTAAGATCCTTGGCGAACTGATCCCAGGCTTCAGCTTTACATTCTGAACCCTGGTAATCACCCTACAACAGCCAGGGTTTGTAGTTTTGGACCAGGAGTCCAGCAAACACTCTGAACTCCTGCACACCTCACTTCTGCACCCAAAAGCATGCTCCTTCATCAACATCACCAGGCATACTGACAGGTTAATGAGACTCCAATGAATTTTGCAGAAGTCCCATCTAGTTCCCTTAATATAGGCTGTTTTTCCACCCTTACAAATTATACTGCAACATTCAAAAAAGCACCATGCTGCTTAGCATCATGAAAACTCACACAGCAATGTTTTAGTGAAGCTTAGAAATGCACAAACAGGAATGACTGTTAACCATGTTTAATTAAGCAGTGCTTAGCACAGCACAGCTTTTTCAGATATAACAAATATGTTTTTACATTAACCTGCCCTTTAGGTCAGCTGACACATTTCCACAGCAATAATTGTATAAAGAAAGGCTATGACTGCGGGGGACACGAATCCAGGACCTACAATAATCTAGGCTATAACTCTACCTATTCAGCTACATGGATAGTACAAAAAAGCACTATACCTTAACATATACTACCAAGCTACCTGTTAGCATTGCTAAGCAGTGCGCTGAGTCACTCAGATGGCCATTCATAATATAAAAACACGGTAGGCAACAACAAATAATTGATTACATCCAGTTTCTATTTTTAGATGTCTGGCAAATGTCACTTGTGCATAGGTAAGTGCAGCTAGTCATTGCTACACTCCATGCTGCACAAACGAGCATTCAAATAAAGCAAAATAAATAATTAATTACATCCGGTTTTTATTTTTTATCTGTCTGGCAGGTGTCAGCTGTGTGCACTGTACAAACATGTACACAAATGCATGGATCTTGCCATACCCAATAGAACTAAGACGCTCTCCTCCAAGAAAAGGAAGCCAATCTGGTGGTCCCCTGCCATAAATAAACTCTACAACAGAAGGAAGAAATTGATGGGGAATAAGGTGAAATCCCTAGACTGGAAAAACTCCCTTATCAGCCTCAACAAAAAGTTGAGATCCCTCATCAAATCCTCTAAAGCTAGCTATGAAAACAGAATTGCAATACATAGTAAAGACAACCACAAGGCCTTCTATAGTTATGTAAAGAATCTCCACGGCAATACCCAGATTTGCTCTGAGCTACTGCACAGTGGTACCTCCTATACCGAGCCAACAGATATTGCCAATATACTGGCCGACAAATTCACTGCCAACTTTATCCCTCTCTACCCCCCCAAAGGGATCAGTCACAATACCAGTATATTGCTAGGCACCCAGTATTACTGCTGCACAGGTAGAAATGGCACTGCCCAAGGCCAAGCATGCAGTTTCTATGGGACCTAAAAATATCCCTGGCTGTGTTCTATATGAACTACAGAATTAACTGAGATCTCACCTGTGTGCCCTGTTCAATCACAGCCTCACCTCAGGCTTTGTCTCCTAAATGGCGCACTGCTACACTCATCCCTCTCCACAAAGGAGGAGTGAATACAGACCCTGGGAACTATCTCTCCATTAGCCTGACGTCTGATATACAAAGCTATGGAACGCATCATCATGGACCTAATAATGGGGAATCTCCAGACTCTGGATCCCACACAGTTTGGTTTTGTGAAGGGTAGATCATGCTTGCCCAACTTGATCAACTTCTTTGAGTCAGGCACCAGAGCTGTGGATCAAGTCAAGGTGGTTCATACAACCTACCTTGATCTGGCCAAGGCCTTTGATACCATTCCCCACTCAGGAGTCATACAGAAACTTACTAAGCTAGGCATCAACTCCTGTATCACTAGATGGGTTGCCAACTGGCTCACAGATAGAACCCACAGTGTGAAAGTAGCTGACTCCAAGTCAGACTGCCAACCAGTCATGCGTGGAGTCCCACAGTGTTTGGCCCTGGGTCCTCTCCTGTTTGGTATCTACTTCTCCGAACTCCAGGCCAACACAAAGGGACTCTGGCTGACAACATTTTCAGACAGTTGCAAGTTGGGAGTTATTATTAACTTTCCAAGTGATGTTGACATCCTACAGAAAGGCCTTACTGAGACCAATGTCTGGTGTCAGAACCATGGCCTTAAGCTCAATGCCAAAAAAATGTGTCGTCACCCCCTTTGAAAAAACCCAGTTCCAATGAATTACCACATTGATGGTAGTCCACTGAACACAGAAGGTGTTATAAGAGATCTGGTAGCACAGGTTGACAGCAACCTCTTTTTTGACCACCACATTGCCACTGTGGTCAGAAAGTCCTTCTATGTGGCACATCTTATTACTAAAGGTTTTGCATCCCGGAAGATAAAGGTCATTGTCTCCCTCTACTCTTCCCTCATTAGGCCAATGATTGAGTAAAATGCCCCATTTGGCATGTACCTCACTAAACACCTGCAACAGCTGGAGAGGCTGCAAAAGTACCTCACAAAGAGGATCCTAGGCCTTAAATATTTGTCTTATATGGACAGACTAAAAAAACTCCAGCTATTCTCTGTCTCATATTGCCTACTTAGAGCCGATCTCTGCTTGACTTACAAAGCCATGTCTGACCAAGCTCTGTTAGAAATGCTACATCTAAAGAAATTGCAATCTCTCCACACCACACACTCCAGAGACCTCAACCTCATTACCACAGTCAACAGAACATGCTATAGGGACAGGTTCATAACCCAGAGACTGTCCATGCTATGGAATAGACTTCCCATACATGTCAAGCAGAGCATCTCACTGGCCCTCTTCAAGAGAAATCTTGATGAGTGGATGGGAAATAGAAAATTCACCCCAGGGATCACTCCAATGACTTTACTCGACAGAGGCACTGGGAACTAAGGTCGGGTGGCACGATTCCAGGGTAATCCTATGGGCTAGGCTTGTAACGGCTCCAGGGTCATTAGCTTAGTACATACCTATGAAGCTATGAGTAAGCACAGCTCAGCATTGTTGCTCTCCATGCCACGCCAGCCAAACAGGTACTAAATGAAAAAAAAAAATTCACTTCACACATATTTTTAGAAAACCAGGGCACATTACAGGCATGCACATTATCCTGTACATAACATCTGTCTGGGAATTCCCTGGACAGTCCACAACCATAGGACACTACACTGCTGCCTACATGGATTCAATATCCGTGTAACTGTGATCTCCCTCACAGCGCACCATGATATGAGGAACCATGGCTGTGTACACCGGTACATTCCATGTAGTCTCTACACAGAGCCTACATAGATTTTATTGACTCCTGGGGCATATGTTTACATGCTGATTTATGTTATTTTGTTTTCTGTCTTTTGTAAATGTTCATTTCTTTCTTTCTTTCTTTCTTTCTTTTTCATAGCAGAATTAGCAGTTTGAAAGAATAAATATAATGTTGAAAAAGATTAGTTTTAATCAGGGGTGGCCTGTGCTATAAGAATGCAGGACTGCAGCCCCCCCACCTAGTAGAAAAGAAAAGAAAAAAAGCATAAAAAAAAAATTTGCGAGTCCCGGAACTCCACATATGCGTGCATGGAGTTCCTGGTACTCACATAACTCCAGACTGCTGTGTTAGGCAATCCGGATAGGAGAGAAAGGCATCTCTGCCCTGCAGCCCAGAAGTCTGTGTGGTAACGACCAAACAGAAGGGAAGGAATCTGGACTGTGTCATCTGCCTACCCTTGTGGGGAAAGTGGAAACCAGCTGTCTTGCGGGTAAACCGGAAAACAGCCATTAGGTTGCGCGGGCTGCCGACCGAGACCAGATGAAGAGTAATCTCAAAAGAGATAAAGCAGAGAACTCACAACATGTTTTTAACTTTATGGTGGTAGAAATTATTAATAAAAATAATAGAGGAGGGGACATTAAGAACAAAGTAGAACAGGCAGAACAAAAATGGATTTTGCAACTTCAGGCAGACAAGCCCCCCGGGCTAAACAGTGCAGTTTCTTTGAAACCTTTTTTGAAATCAAGACCACTGAAACATTGAAGCAGTTTTATTTCTGTTTTTAACATAATATATGCTTTTAACAAGAACCTTTTTTATATATTGCATCTCTGTTTTTAATGAATTTGTATGACATCATAGAAAAACAGCTCTTTGGATGTGCCTTGATTTAAATTTATTGTCTTGATGTATGTTGAATGAGTCTGAAGAAGCGATTAGTTGTTGAATCGCGAAAGAGCTTACTATTGTTTTTCATTAAAACTCTATTTTTTTTTTTTTTTTTTTTGGAACCTGGAATTTGGAAGTTTATTCAGCCGTGGTCAGCTTGTTTTATTTTATTTTTTGTTTTTGAAGAGTAATCTCATCTGTGGAGGATTTTTTTAACTGGATTAGCTTCAGGGGACCGAGGAACTTTGGAGATGACTGCAGGTAGTGTGTGTGTTAGATTAGCTGTCTACGAAGGTTGTGGAAACTTTGGAGACGTGTGTGTGTATGTAATGCCCCAGTGAAAAGTCTGTAGAAAGCCACGGGGATTGTCTGTACTGCCATGTTTTAATCTATTAACACAGGCGATTGGGTGGATATTGAAGGCTGTAGAGGTTATCCTAATATTTTGTCAGCCTTGAGATTAGAAAACTGTGATTTTTCTCCTTGAGTAGTTTTCATTTCCAGAACAACATATTTTATTTTAAGAATTACTCTGCCACCGCTGATTAGTAAAATGACTTACCTGAAAATGCCTACATCAAACTGTTTCCTTCAACTCTTTTTCGGTTCGGGTATATTTGTAGTGTAGGTGTTCTTGCACCATCTTAATTGAAATATATCTTAATGACTCCATTATCCAGGACTTCACAAGGGTGTGTTGTTTAAACAGAAGAAAGAAGCTCTTTGCAAATAGTAGCAGTATACGGAGATTTATAGCACATGCACGTAATGACCGCATGTCCTTTGTGGCTTGGAAAGGGGGGGTTGGTTGCTTCGAAGCACTGTGATTGTCCCAGGATGGTTCACAAATGTGCATTTATTAATCCTCATATAGATTTATACTCATATTTTTTGTAGTATTGGTATGTCATTATGTTAAATTGTAGGTCTTGTAAAACGGTGAAAGTTCAGCAGATAACTTACGCTCCGAATAGTGGCTTTCTTATTATTCTAACAAGATGGAACACTATAATTTTTGTAGCTCTAATCTCAGCTTGGTAGAGGACATTTAGTTTATAAAGGAGCACACCCACTAAGCCATGGTGTACACATTTAGGACTGCAACATTACATTGGAGGGAATTAAATCTGCTCAAATGAGCACATCCTAAAGACGCTTTTGTTTAGGTAGTGTTTAATGCGCAGACAATGTGCAATAAATCGACTGAGTGCAGAATTTGCCATTACTTAGAACGTTGTATTAAAATATATTTATTTACCAGTAACAAGGGGATGGGACTTCAAAGAAAGTTATAATGTTTAAAAAGGTGTAGAAATGGAAGAAATGTTGTTCTGAGCTAGTTTCTTTAGACCCCAAACAGGCGGTATGGTGAAACATGACTTATACACAACAGCCTCACACTGCACATCGACACATGTTCATGTTCCTACCTCTCGACTGTCCATGATTTTGGCTCAAATTTTAGCTGTGTCCTTAATCCCCTCCTAAAATTGACCTTTGGAGACAAGGTATTAAGTTTCACTTAAATAATGACAGTAATTAGGGGTTCAGACCTTTTTATTTACTTCAAAAATGTATGTTAATCCACATTCTCTTATTCTGTCAATGTCTCATGGAAATGTACTAAGTTCAGCTTTAATAAAGAAAACAACTGTCAGGTGTGCTAACAAGCCACCACAGAGCTTCACAGCAGCACTGTATCTTTAATTAGTTTAGTTAAATAATTCAGTAGTTCCATCATATGATATAATTTTATTTAGAGCAATTGAGATAATGCTATTCATGCCTTTACGTCGGGGATCAGATTTTTGTTCCCTTTGCTTTACTGTTGAAGCTAGCATGAACCAGAATCCCTCTGAATCAGGAAATAGTCTATATGGTTGGTATGCTGGTTAAGGTGCTTACCTTAACAGACACAAGGTGTAGGGTTTGGTTCTTATATGGGTTAATTGGCTAGGCTTAAAATAGCCCACAAGGACAGCTAGCCTAGTAATAATCTATGAACCTATAATGATGGCTAGAGAGAACTCAGGATACCTGCTGGTGGTTAGAGAATACCTCAAGCTTGAACGCTATACCTTGGGTGTTGGTAGCAAGAGCCTGAATTCCCTACCCAAAACCATTTGTGAAACCTTCGCAGATTTTTGCCTCATATTTTGTTCTGTTCTCTTCCAAATAAAATCTGTGGTTTATGAAATTTTAATTCCTTAAATAGTTGATGGTGCAGTGGTAGCATTGTTGCCTCATAGCTAGAGGCTCTCTGGTTTGAATCTTGACTGGGGTGTCTTCTGTGTGGTCTGCATGTCCTCCCTGTGTTTGTGTAGGTTTGTTGTGGTGTCCTCCCATGTTACAAAGACATGTGTCAGCAGTATTTCTCCCTAGTCCTCTGCTGAAAATTGGCTTTTGTTCCAAGTCAGACTTTTCTGGTTAACAAATGTTAAATAAATAAAACTGACAGGCATTTGAATTTCAGACTTCATATTCTTCAGAAAGTACATGGTAACACAAAACCTATTTTTATAGCAAGTTTCTAAGTTTATAAGATGGATATTTTAAATTTGTCCCTATTTTTGGGACTGTATTCCCCCATTATTGACTTCTTCCAGGTTTTTTGTGCTAAGGGCGAGAGCTATGGTGAGAACTGAACTCACTGAATATGTTTGAGGGCTGTATTCCCCCATTACTGGCTTTGCCCAGGTGTTTTGTGCTAAGAAGTTGACAGCTATGGTGAGAACTAAATTCCCTGAATATGTTTGGGGGCTGTATTCCCCCATTATTGGCTTTGTTCAGGTGTTTTGTGCTAAGAGGTTGACAGCTATGGTGAGAACTGAATTCACTGAATATGTTTGGGGGCTGTATTCCCCCATTATTGGCTTTGTTCGGGTGTTTTGTGCTAAGAGGTTGACAGCTATGGTGAGAACTGAATTCACTAAATGGTAGCCATTTAAGTTTCAGTCTTCCTCTCTTTCACAAACCAGCTGATTTGACATAGTGGTATGTTGCTCTGGCTATTTTGCACAGAGTCTGGGAGTTCAAGATTTGGCAGTGAAATGTATGGTGTTAAGACAACATTTTATTCTAGCAACTTTCCAAGATTATACAAGCAATGTTTAAAATGTGTAACTGGTCTTTGGGCTTTTGTTCCCCCAAATAAATGTTGGCTTTTTCCAGATTTCTTGTGCTGCGAAGTTAAGAGATGCAGTTGAGTGAAGAGTAGATTTTAGAAGGAGCTGAGAGCTGCAGGGGAAGAGAAGTTTAGTGCAGCTTATGGTGAGTCTGCTTGCATTGTTAATAGCACAGCAGGTAGTGTACTTGCTTTTGATGCAGAAGGCTGTGGGTTCTATTCCCACAGGGAGTGGATGTTGCCATACTGCAAATGTCCTCTTTGGCAAAGATACCTAGTAACTATGAACCTGTTATCAGTTTGCCATCCATTCCCTAATGCAATATTACTAGCTTATCATTTTTTTAATGTAACATAGGCAATTTATTCCTCAAGGGCAATAGGCACTTTATTTGTAGATGAAACAATGAAATATAAAGTTGTTTGCTAGCAGCAACCTCTTCATTAGTTACAGATCTCTTTAATGTGGAATTATTTAGATGACTTTTACTTCTGCAGAGATTGTGCATATTTACTGATACTGGTGAACTGTAGAAGTTTGAGTAGACTTTTATGATGGAAATGTTCTCAATTGAGCAGTTTTGTCATTATTGGTGGAAGGATTTTGTTTCATTGTTTACTGGAAACATGTTCAAAACAATAAATTTAAAACAGCCTCTGACAACTGTACTGTATTATACAACGAATATAATTTAATACAATCAGGAAGGTGTATCACACAACACATGTATGTCTTGTGTGCAAGGGGCCTATCATTTGAAAACAGCCCAAAGTTAATCTTTATACTAGCCAAATGTACTCTCTTTGAATGTGGATTTCAATGGTATTTCAATGAATGTGAGTTTTAAGGGCAAAGGAGTTTTAATGTGAAGTCTGTTTTAATTGTGAGACTGCATTGCTTTGTTTAGCAGATGTCTTAGTGTTTGTGCTGTAAAATGCAAAATAAAACTTTCAAATGAAATCCAAATCATCGTAGAAGTAAAGCAGTATGAACATTACAGTGTTTATGATAAATGGGGTGAAATAGCCAAGTAATGGGACATTGGAATGGCTGCATGGGGGATGCTCTATTTGACCATGATTTTGTGAGGAGGAAGGGTGGCAAACTCAGACAGCCCTGGCTGAACTATATCTCTCAACTGTCCAAATTTTCACAGAATGAATAGATTTTTGCTTTTTATTTTTGGTTTGTTCCTCATAAAATTTGTGGTTTTCTGGCAAATCATTTATGAATTAAGTCACTAAATAATGACAGACATTGAGTTTCAGACTTCTTAACCTTCAGAAAAATGCATGCTAAGGCAAGACCTGTTATTCTGTCAACTAAGTTTATACAAGAGCAATTTTTAGTACTGTTTGTATGTTCCCCTAGTATATTTGGCCTTGTCCAGATTTACTGCTTTAACAGGTTGAGAGGTACGTGCAAATAAATTGCTTTATAGAATAAGGCATATACAAACCCCTCGACTGTCTCTAATAATCCCTCCACAAAAATGGCAATTTTGGAAGAAAACATGGAAGGTTTACAATCAATAAATAACTGTAATAATCAGAGTTAAAGATTACTTTTATTTCAGAAATGCATGTAGATTCATTTATTTTGTCAGCTGCTCAAGTTAACAGTGGTGGTGGTTGGTTGTCTTTCGGCTTTTCCCGGTTAGGGGTCGCCACAGCGGAACTCCGGTCCGCTAATGATTGGTAATTGATTTTTACGTGCCGAGTTACCAGCCCTGACGCACAACCTTCAACGAAGGTACGCCCATTCATGCATGTCTCCACACAGAAGACGGTCTAGCTAAGAATCAAACCGGACAGCGTCTTACTGTGAGGCAACAACGCTACCGCAGCACCACCACCGCGGGCTCAAGTTAACAGTACTAATATTAAAAAAGTGTCCCTTTTTTGACAGGTTCCCAGCTGTATTGTGTGGCTATTTTATATTTTTGCATCACATTTTTGGTCCATTTTTCATAAAATTGTGGTTTTCTGGCAAATTAGTGGCAAATCATTAAAGATTGAAGTTAGAAAATAATGTCAGACATTTGAGTTTCAGATGTCATAACCTTCAGAAAATTCATACTAATTCAAGACCTACTATTCTATTAGAAGGTTTATAAGAGCAATATTTAAATATTATCCTTATTTTTGGGCCTTTGCCCCACTTCTATGTATGGCTTTGTCCAGATTTCTTGCTCTGAGGTTGAGAGGTATGACAAATGTGTCAAGGCCATCACAGTCAGCCAGAGACATTTCAAATTGTGACATACTTGTTGCACCCCACTCCCCCATGTATTGACTCTGGATGTGTCCAAGCAAGGCAAGGAGCATTTATGCAGTGTAAGTGTGCAGAGTACCCCCCCCATCCAAGGTAGACACAAGTACTACAATGGCTTGTCATCTGTCCTTGCTTGATTTTGCAGAATGTTCTGGTTTTCTGTCATATTTTTATTCTGTTGATTTATGCTTCTTATTATTCAGAAAGTGACAGTTGCTCTGTGTTTAAGTAGCAGTGCTTTCATGACCATCAGGTAAGATTGTCTGAGATTGTAAGATGCAAGTAAGCTTGAATTAGCATACAGTTAAAGAATTACCAACATTGAAAGCCTTTTTGTTGTTGCCATGCAGAGAATACTTGCATAACTAGATAATATAAGCCTTGGGTATTGAAATGCATATGACAGTATTTGTAATAAAGGACAGAATTACATTATTTTAAGAAGCTCATTACCTTTGTTGGAGACTTGCAGTCATCTTTGCAGGCTTTAGCCGTAAACTAAACAGAATGCCAATCTATCATGTGCGGTCCATAACCTGTGCAGTAATCCTTTAAGCAATTTATCTTGAGCTTGTTTCTTGTTTGCTGGTCGTTTTTTACTTTGATCATATTTCCCCATGAAACAAGTAGATAGTGGTTGTCAGGCAGCAGGTCTTTTCTGGATAAGAAACATTTTTACAAGTGAGCGTATCACAGAGTTTGCTCCTTTCAGCATGTAACTTTGTACTTTTATAAAGCTGAATATAAATTATAATTAGAACTGCAATGTAAGAAGTGGTTTGAGTTGAGTGCTGCTTGTTTTTCTTATACTTAAATTTGACTGGCATTCCAGTAATGTATTTAAAAAGTAATTTATTTTTTCATGCCTCACAACCTTTTTGTTTCCATCTAGATATTAAATAAGCTGTCATGCAGCCAATGCATTGAAATATTTTTTTTCTTCTATACTTAATTTTGGCTTGACTGGACTCTCATAATGTCGGTTTGGCACACAGGGCAGCGTATTTAATTAAAGTTCCAGTTTTTGTGGTTTTGAGCATAGCTCCTCCCATTTCTGGTTGGCCGCACCCCTTCCCATTGGCCCCACCCATTCAGCTGTCTCCTGCAGCCCCCCTTTGATTTGAAGTCACCAGCTGCCACTGGTTTTAATTATCTGAATATGTATGAACTGCATTCATATATTTTTTAGTATCCCAGTAAAAAAAGAAATGCATTCATAAATTAATAAATAAATACATTTCTCTGGCAAACAGAACCTATGTCTAAGTCTACTGACACCTTGCCCTTACTCACTTCAGTTGTAACTTTTTATTACTTTTAATGTCACCACTGTGTATTGTATTTATATTATTTACAATTAATGTCCCCTTTGTCAAAGTATATCTTCCTCTATATCCAACATTATAATAAGGTCATTATCAAAATGTTCTTGATTTTGCTCATAATGTTAATTTACTACTGCTTTGGAGTGCTGCATTTTAATACCGACTATTTATTAACCTTATTTTTATTCATTTTACACACCATTTGTCCTGACTTAATTAATTCAGATCCACAAATTAATCATCATTTAAAAAAATGCCTTCATTTCAAAGATGACCCTTAAATTATGTTCTAAATGCACTTCTACCATACAGCCTTTGCACACTGAGTTCCCTAAAATATAAGAGCTATATTATACTTTGTTCAGCTGGTAAGCATTTTCTGGATTCCAACCTCTAATAGGTTGCTCAAATATTTTTCAAGCTATGGGGTCTATGACTTACTTGTGTTCAAATTGGATACATAATTTAATCTTTTCCCAGTGGTGAAGTATTTTAAAATAAATTGTAGTTATTTTCTTACTAGTTTTCTAGTAATACTGAACTGACACAGTTAGCGAGAATCATTCCACTCAAAAGATTTAACTCTTTAACTTTTTAACTGAATTTAACTTTTCACTCTCAGGTCTCAGACTACCTCCTTAATAACAACCTCCTTTCCAATACTCAGCATTGTTTTCAACCAAACCATAGCACCACCACTGCCTTACTCTCCTTTACTAACACTGTCCTTCAGCATAAAAACAATGGCAGTCTCTCCCCTGCTACTTTCCTAGACCTATCTAAAGCATTTGACATGGTCCCACACAAACAACTCATCTCTGTCCTCAATAACCTATCCTTCTCTCAATCAGTCACCAACTGGTTTCAGAGTTACCTGTCTGACTGCCAACAATCCGTTGTATGGCAGAATGACATATCTCCCCAACTACCTGTCTCTATAGGGGATCCCCAAGGATCCATCCTTGGACCCCTACTCTTCTCTATTTTCACCAATAATCTAGCCTCTGCCACCAAACATGGCACACTCATACAATATGCAGATGATTCAACCATCATCTGCTCAGCCCAGTCCCTACCCAAACTGCAAAAAGTCACACAGGAAGCCTTTTCCTCTGTTGAAACATGGTTATCTGATGCCCAATTAATACTCAACCCAAACAAAACTAAACTACTCATCTTCCAACCCACCAAACATACTCAAAACAACTCTCACTTTAACATCACAGCAAAAGACAATACCACTATACACCAAACAGAACACACCAAATTGCTAGGAGTGGAAATAGACAATAAACTAAAATTTGACATTCACATATTCATGACCATAACAAAAGTCCACAAAAAACTAGGAGTGTTATACAGAAATAAGCAACTGCTCACCAAAGCAGCAAAGATTTCAGTAGCAAATTCCCACCTTATCTCCACCCTACTTTATGCCTCTCCAATATATACCAACCTAAGGCAATGCGATCTAAACAAGCTAGAGACCTGCTACAACAAACTCATCAAATTCGCCACAGAGGCATCCTACCATAGTCACCACTGTCTCTCACTTGATGAACTGGGCTGGCTTGAACTCCCTTACCTCCTTTAATGGCATCAACTCACACTCGCCCACAAACTAGTAAACCATCCACTAAATGTCCCATCCCTCCAGTATCTATTCCAACCCTATCACACCACCAGACCACTAAGATCCAGCAACAAAAATCACTTGCAGATCACTAAAGCCAATAACTCTGCTGGTGAAGCACTATTCTCTTGCACCATAGCCAAATTATGGAACTCCCTCCCACTCGCAATTACCTCTGTACCATCATGCACTCACTTCAAAACTTTACTAAAAGCACACCTAAACACATGCTGGCTATGCCCTTGCAACTCCCACTCTAATATCACCCACCCCATCCACCCACTACCGTTCTTTCCACCCCACTAACTACCTTGATTATAGCAAGCTCTGATGCTCATAAGCCTACTACTTATTATACAGCAGGAACTTCTTATTGTAACAATTGTTAATGTCTGTTATGTACTTCGCAGATGATAAAGATTCTAGTTGTCTACTGATATACTATGTTCTTCATCTGTAACTATGTTTGTAATTGTTAATTGCTATGTTAATCAAATTGTTAATTGCTATGTAAATCCAATGTAACTACTGTCTGTATATTTTAACTGTGGAGCTTTTCTCCCCGGGCCCCCGCTGAAGATGGACCTACGTCCAGTTGGACACTCCCGGTCAACAAATGTAAATAAATAAATAAATTAATAAATTTAAAGAAACCTCTAAGGATGAAATAATGATTGATTTTGAGAGGATTTCATTACTGATCCCTGAGGGAGAAGCCTATCTCAGCCACATTAAAACAACAATAATGTCTCACTGAGGTTGTGAATGAAATTACAACAATACAGAAGAAATGTAAGCAGTTCAAAACCAAAAGAAGAATATACAGACTAAGATGAGCCAAACCAGTAGAAAAATATTGGAAATCTTTAAAATAAACTTCAGTTAATTAAATTTGAATGATAGAACTTCCAAAGCATGAGCCAAGCAAAGACTTCATCATACAGTTAAACATCTGTCCTACTCATTTAAATCCAGTGGTATAAAGGATACACAGAGCAGGACCTTGGCAACAGTTTTCTGTGGATCATCCTAATGACATCTTAGTGGGAATGGTTTAATGACAACCTCAGGAATGTTTCACTAATAACAGTAAGGACTATAGTGGTTCATCATGGGGAAGTTGCTGATCTCTCTATCAGTCTTAATGATGTGGACAGACAGGGGAAAATGCTTTGGGCTTCAGGCAAAGAAGGCCACAATCCAGGACCAGCACTACTCACTAAGCAAGCTTCACTGTGTACACTTCAGTATCTGGAAGACATCATCTCCAAAAATGAGATGAATGGCTGATTTCCTAGAGTAAGTACCAATACCCACAGAGAAGCCTAAGAGGGCATTTAAAACATGTCAGATCAGTTAGACTGTTGCTGGGTATCACTGCACAGGTGAAGGTGTTTCATCTACTTCAACCAGAAATAGATTTTAAAGCCTAGGCAGAGTCAGAGCACAGCGGGTCTTGGCAAGGACAGGAAAGTAACAAGTAAAACCTAGTCTGGAATCCTATCAGGGATTTCAATCTTGTGTGTCCAATACTGTTGGTTGGATGAAGGGATCAGAAAACTGGACAAGCCAGCCTATACACAGATAAAGGGGGCTAAACATGATAAGTCTAAATTGTAATGGCATACATAAGAACTAGGTAAGGGAAGTGTGATGATATATGCCACAGTGATCTGCATATGAAGGTGCTTCCTACTTTTATGAAAGTTCACACCATGAAATCAGATTGTTGACAGCTTTTTGTGAAATATTTAAAAATATTTTACTAAACTATTTTGTAGCATTTTTCTTTATTCATTTGTTTGCAATTTGTTAACCAGGTAACTAAGCTGGTCTTTTGACCCTTTTCAAGTCATGACCTGAATACATTAAATATTACAAATATAGGGAAACAGTGTAAACTACAGTAATTGCATGCATTAAAATTAAAATGTAATGACAGTACATATACACAGTATGAATTAGGGAATAAGGCTTAACAATGTAGTGCAATGCATTTTACTTGATAAAGTTAGAGATAAGCCCTACAGGAAAGGATACAGTTTGTCATGGGGTATGCAGGCATCATAGGTATTACAGAAATTAAAAAAAAAAGCTATTTGAGGAGATCCTTCAAAATATGGCCAGAAGGGTGAAAAGTGAGCCTTTTTTTCCTTCAGAGACAGTCATACTGTGAAAGGTACTTTAGGTATTGAAACTCTTTTAAAGTCCATGATATGGCATGAAAGCAGCAGGCTCAGATGAGGTTACAGAAGATATGATAAAGATGCCGGGTGAGATGGGGAGAAATGGCTCCTGAGGGTACTAATAGCAGTGTGGAGAGAAAGACGTATCCCAGATGACTGGAGAATAAGCATACTCATGCCAGTGTACAAGAACAAAGGGGACATCCACAACTGTGGGCAGTACAGAGGCATCAAACTGCTATCACATTGCATGAAAGTTCTGGAGAGGGTGTTTGATAAACGGATACGCAGAGCAGCAGAATATAAGATGGGAGAGGAGCAGCTTGGATTCAGATCAGGATGCAGCACAATTGACCCGATGTTTGCATTGAGACAGGTACTTGAGAAAAAGCGAGAGATGAGGAGAGAGTCCAACTGATTCCTAGACTTGGAGAAAGCATAAGACAAGGTCCCAAGAAAGCTGATCTGGGTGATACTGTGGTGGTTTGAAGTCCCAGAAACATTGGTAGAATTAGTGCAGGCTATGTACAAGGACTCAATGACTCAAGTACACACAGTGTTTGGCCTCACAGAGGGGTTCACAGTGGGTGTGGGTATACATCAGGGTTCAGCTCTGAACCCACTGCTGGTGATGTACTACATTAGCAAACAGGTTGGAGGGGATGGATCAACAAAGCTGCTGTATGCAGATGATGTGGCAGTACAGGCAGACTCTGAGTAAGAACTTCAGCAAAGGATAGGAGAATGGAATGCAAATCTGAAGGCACATGGGATGAAACTAAGCACTGATAAGATGGTGGTAATGGCAGCAAATTGGGGAAATCAGAAAAAGCTGAGAATAGAGATAGAAGGGAAGATAGTGGAACAGGTAAACAGCTTCAAGTATCTGGGAGGAGTAGTTGAGGAGAAGGGTAGGCTGAATGAAGAAGTCAAAGCTAGAATCAGAGGGGATGCAGCCAACTGGCAGTGTGTGTCAGGTGTAGTCTATGACAGAAGATTGCCAAAGAAGCTGAAAAGTAAGGTGTACAAGGCGGTGGTGTGACCAGTACTACTGTATGGTACAGAAACCTGGGCAGTAAAGGCAGAACAGTTGAAGAAGCTAGAGGTGATGGAAATGAAGTGCATGTGAAAGTTGATAGGTTGCACACTGTGGGACAGACAAAGAAATGAGGACATAAGAGCAGAAGCCAAAGTAGCTCCAATTGCAGAAAATATCAAAGAGAACAGATTACGGTGGTTTGGGCACGTGTAGAAAAGCAGAAGACAATCTGGTGAGGAAGATTTGGCTCAGACAGGAAGAAGGTAAGAGGAAGTGAGGATATCCAGCAAAGAGGTGGATGGATTGTGTGAAAGAAGATCTGCGAAAGTCAGGCATGAACGTTGAAGAAGGCAGGAGTGTGGCACTGAATCGAGAGAGTTGGCAACAGTTAACACAATACCTCAACCCCATGTAGAAAAAATGGTAGAAAGGGGGCTGATGATGATGATATGGCAGTAAGGTAGTCCATATCATTATAGTTGTCTAAAAACTGAGAGCAAACATTTTCTCCAGAATTGTATCCACTTCACTGTGATTAACAATAGGACAAAAGTCTTGTACCAGAATGGAACTTGCCCATAACTTTATTCTTCCCAAAAGGTGAACCTAATAAAAATGGGTCCCCTTCAGATCATCGAACTTTTAAAAGCTCAATTTTCATATGGCCGAGACCATATGATCGAGCTCTTAAAAGCTCGAACGGTCTGAATGGAGATCTCCATACAGCGTGGAACAGGAAGAATTCCCATTTCCGCAATGTAGTGTGATTGTGGAGTTAGTATATTTAAGTAGCGGGGGGGGGGGTGCAACACCTTTAGTTTTTTTTTTTGTTTATTGTATTTTTTTTTTTTTTACATGATCGATTTTTCAAATGTTCGATCATATGGTCTAGGCCATATGAAAGTCTATCATTTGAGATTTCAAACATGTAAAGTAGACCCTTAAAAACATATGCTATTTAAAGTACAGCAGTTTAGGAAGCATTGATTTTTTTTCTTTCCTAGAGTATGATCTTTACTTTAAATGCAGTATCACTGATATAGAACTTTAGGCCTACACTGTTCTCATTCTACTACATGTATTGAATGGTGTATAAAAGGTCATTAAAGTCAAAATATGTTACATTTTAAGTAACATGTCTATTTCTGTACAGCCTGAAAATGCTAACTCGTATTAGCACTGTGGTGTACTGCAAGACAAATAAGAGAAAGAGATGAAATATGTCTGGAATGAAAACAACTCCTGGTCCTACTCATTATCAGGATTTTATTGTACTCAGAAGTTATTGTAAAATAACAACCAAAATAACTATCTCAGCCCACATCATAAGTGAAGAAACCAGACATCGCAGTCATCCAGAACTATTCTGGGAGGATATCAGATGTCTTACAGAGGAGATTAAGCAACACAACATTCCCTCCAACCTTTGGCAATGTAGGTGATTTCAAAGAACTTATAGTAATCTGCCTCCAGTTCCCATTTAATCTAGTCCACCTTACTTGGTCCTTTTTTGTTAATTTGAGATATATATTTATGTGCTACAACTCCTGAATCAGCCTCAAGATAAAGCCCTAGGCATGCTGACCTGTACCTTCTTTCCTAAAGTCAGGACCACCTCAGTAATTGCCCTCATCATCATCATCATCAGCCCCCCCTTTCCCATTTTCTACATGGGGTCAGGGAATCATGTTAACTGTCACCATCTCTTGGTTCAGTGGCACACTCCTGCCTTCTTCAACATTCATGCCTGATTGTCACAGATCTTCTTTCACACAATCCATCCACCTCTTTGCTGGATGTTTCCTCTTTTCTTCTTCCTGTCTGTCCCAAATGTTCTTCACCAAATTGTCTTCTGCTTTTCTGCATGTGTCCAGACCACCATAATCTGTTCTCTTTAATCTTTTCTGCAATTGGACCTACTTTGGCTTCTGCTGTAATGTCTTCATTTCTTCATCTGTCCAACAGAGTACATCCTACCACCCTTCTCAGGTGCTTCATTTCCATCTCCTCTCGCTTCTTTATCTGCTCTGCCTTTACTGCCCAGGTGTCTGTACCATACAGTAGTACTGGTCACATCACTTTTTTGTACACCTTACCTTTCAGCTTCTTTGGCAAGACAAAAAGACCTCTGGAATTTCCCTGCTCACCTATAACATTAATTGATATTGGCACTCCCTAAATTCACCTCATCATCATCTAGTGGGAGTGCTTTGAGTGGAGTTCAGTTGCATTTTTGAGGATCTCTGTGAAAGTGCCCTGGTTGAAAATGACAAGAATTTGTACAGAGCTTTGGGGCTGGTCCATGAGTATTTTTAGGAAGTCTCTAATGACATAGGCTAGAATGTGTTTGCTAAGTGCATCAGGGAGGGTTTCAGCCTATTTTATTTTTCTGTGTTAGTGGATAGCATGTAATCCAGAATGCTAGCTTTGCTGAAGGTTTGATCAAGTCTTGTGGGATGTTTAATTACTTTGGTCAGACCAAACAAGTGGATATTTCAGTGGGAGATGTTATCTTGATCAGTCCAATCTATGTTTAGGTCAACAGAGAAGAAGAGTTTCCTGTTTAACATTGACAATTAACCAAATGAGTATAATTTCAGTTGTGTTAATGCTGTTTCTGTTTGGAGGTATGGATGCAGCTACATATTGTTTTGTGTGTATTTAATTTGTGATGTGTTATTACTAGTTCTTTAGAGACAAGACGTGGGCATTTGTAAGGGTTAGTGATATTCCTAGGGTGTTACAGGAAATACTGGCTACTGCTTCAGCATGTTTAGTAGCATGGTAATTTGTTATATTATTATAGTTTTGAAATGCCAAAATGAACAAGCCAAAACTGCTGCCCAAACTGTAGAAGCACGAAAATAGTACTAGGTAAAACCAAACAGCAACAAAGATAAAATGCAGTACTGCAAAAAAATCCAAACAGAACGTAGTCCACCAAGAATTTATTAAAGCGCTTTTCGTCTGCTGCTAATGGCAAACTTCTTCAGAATGAAAAACAAGTTCAATCACTACCATTTTATACATATCACATGGTTAATTATTAACCTAATTAAGTGCTCATTAAATTTTAAAAAGCAATACTAAAAAGTACTAGTGAAAAATTCAAATTTAAAAGTTCAAAAATTCAATGTAAACTGTGAACTTCAACATAAAAATATATATATATATATATATGTAGATTCAACAACCAGTAATGCATCACTATAAAAAATACAAATAAAAATAAAAATATATATAAAATAAAATATTATTTGTAAATCCTGTTAAACATTTTGCATTTACTTATTATAATATATAAATACAGTAAATTGTAACAACATGTATTTGTTCCTGTATTAAAGTGTTACAAAGTGTGTGACAGTCTATCTTTTAAGACTTAACATACTAAGGAAGCTGCCAATAGAGCAAGCCTCATTCAGACCAGGTGGATGGTAAGACCCCAACCTAATTTGCCAGTAAAGCTCTAAAACTAAGAGCTTCACTGCAAATGCACCCCCTCTGCTGTCATTACAAACTTGGTCAATTCCTATAAATTTAAATGAATGGTTAGGATATTCAGAAACATGTTTTGCCAATGCGTTAGTAAGCTTGCATTTCCTAATGGCGTACTGATGTTCGTAAATTCTGTCCTTGAATTTACGTTCAGTTTTGCCAACATAGTGGGCAGTACAGTTTTGACATTGGGCTAAGTACACTAACATTTTCGAATTGCATGTAAACCTGTGTTTAAGTTTGTATTCACTCCTGTCAATTTTGAATCTATTAGATTCTGTAACATATCTACAGTAGTTACAATTGTGGCATCTAAACATCCCTGGTGTTCTAACCGGCAAGTGTGTAGATTCAAACCAAGATTTCAAATTCCTCCCTTTTTTGTAAGTAACAAAAGGTAAAGTACCTAATTTGGTGGATACAGTTGAATCCACACTGAACACTTGCCAATTCTTAAGAATGATAGACCACAAAAAATTACTGTCTACTGTAAATGTGGTAATAAATCTAGGAGTGTCACACAAATCCATTCTGTTAGTATCAACATGTACACTGACATCACTAATCATTGTACAATCAACATTGTTCTCTTCTACTCTAACTTTAAGTAGTGGCACAAATATCTTGTTGTTCCTTTTCATGTTAATCTCTTGTATTAGTTCATCAATTAACTGGGTAGGATACCCTCTACTTAAAAACATTGTTTTAAGTGTAGAACATTCAGCTGTAAAGTCTTCATCTTTACTACTGATTCTGGCTGCTCTAACCAACTGCCCCTTTACTACTGCACGTTTCTGTTTGTAGGGATGGCAGCTTGTAAAGTGAAGAAAGGTGTTAGAGTATAGCGGTTTCCTATATATCTTCGATGTATAGCAAGCCATATGCTTGTCTTTGGATAGGAGGATGTCAAGGTACGCTATTTCATCACTTCTAAAAGTAGAAGTAAATGCCAGGAAATCAGTAGAATCATTCAAAAACTCCATGAATGTATTAGCTTCCGCTTCAGTTCCATTGAAGAGGACAAAGATGTCGTCCAAAAACCTGGTGTAGAATATTATTAAATCCGAAAAAATGGGGTTGTTGAGAATATACAGATGTTCCCACTGAGCCATTACCAAGTTGGCCACACTGGCTCCATAAGGTGAGCCCATACCAACCCCTGTGGTCTGCAAGTAATGGTTGTCACCAAACATGAAATAGTTCCTAGTAAGTGTTAAGTCTAATAATTCTGTAACAAGGGAAATGTCATGTCTCTTAGCCCCTCTTGCTTTTAACCTGTCACTTACCCATTCAGTGGCTATTTCTTGAGGAATGCAACTATAAAGGTCCTTCACATCTATTGTAAGCATGTTATATTGTTGATCAAATCTTAGTTCGTTTATTTTAGAAAGGAAGGACCAGGAATCTTTACATATCTGAGACTCAAGGGGAATATATTTACTCAGAATTTGATCTACTACCTTAGCACATGCGTAAGTTGGTGATCCACGACTATCAATGAGTGGACGCATGGGAGGATCCGTGATGTTCTTGTGTATTTTAGGTATTCCAAATAAATAAGGTGTCCTTGGGTATGGTGTAATCATATAGTTGTACTGATCCTGGTTTATCCTTCCTTCCATAAACATCTCTTCTAGATGGTCCTTAATAACCTTATAGGCTCGATTTATTTCATTTTTTGAACTCAAAACATAGGAAGGAGTGTCCAAAATTGCTGCCATACGATCCATGTATTCGCTGTTATCAAAAACCACGACACCTCCACCTTTATCTGGTTTACATATACGTAAATTGTTCAAAAGTAGGGCACGAATGTTTTCAATTTCTTCACTGTTGGTATGTGTGAATGTATTTGTCCGGTTCTTAATGTACCTCCGAATGTCAAGTTCACATATTAATTCAAACATGGCTAGAAGTGGATGTAATGGAGGGTTATAGGTACTAGGAATATGTAACCTATTGTTAACTCGCAAAAGTTCTCCTCCTCCCATCATTAATTTGAAGTTTAATTTACGTGTAAAAGTTTTAACATCAATGATGGCTTTAACTAAATCCATGTGATGTTGTGGAACATATGTGAAACCTTTGGCCATTAAGTCTGCCATGTCAGAGGAAATGTCAACTCTAGAAAAGTTATACACTTTAAAGTCCCCTAAGGAATTAGTGGTAATAGAAGGACCCAGTTGGATAATCTCTACACTTGGCTCTGCCTCCTCTATGTTAACTACAGTAACAAAATTGTTACTTAAACCCAAAATGTCTGTTAACGATTGTTCCTGGATGGGTAAGAGTAATTCTGACGTTGACGCTGTACTTTCAGTCTTGCTCCTAAAAAATTGCCTTGACCATTGTTATTATTGTGACTATCTAAATTGTTTTTATTCAGCAGTCTCTCACTTCTCCGTAATTCATTGGGGGGCTCAATTCTCTCCATGCTCTGAATTCCATTATCATTAACATTCTCATTACTTGGTGTAAGGGCTAAATCAGAAGGAGCTGGGTTAGTATAAGTATGCGTTCGTATGTGTCCATTATTACTTGTAGTCGTATTCCCTCTCCATGTCTGACTAGGTGCAGGTTTGGGGTACGCTGTCCCTTCTCTGTATGCCTTGGTGTCCCTGTCTAACTTTTTTGCTTTTACTGCTTGAAGTTTAACCAAGTGCTCATCTATATTACTAAACAATCTACTATATTCGTATCTATAACTTTCAAAACTTGCATCGGTTACTATAGATTTATCTAATGCTGTTGCTTCTACATTCAGTTGATCAATTTGTATTCCATAATGTTTACTCATAATTTTCAACATTTCAAAACCATGTCTATCATACATGCTGCATAAATCAAGATGGAAATCAGAATTTGCAATAAGACCTGTAGGGTATTGATAATACCTTAACCCTTTAGGTACAATTTTTCTGGTTAAACATTCATTAAAATAAACAATTTCTAGTTTCAGTTTTTTAATTTTCAGTAAAACACTGTCAAATTGCTTCAGTTTGTTCTGAATGTCTGTACCGGAATTATTGTTGCCATGCTGGGCATTGGTAGAGGGCTTTCCTTGACAAAATGATGGATTAATATTAATCCAATTTAAAAAGTTGTGTACATTGTTGTTATTAGAGTTTAACAAGGCAGGCTCATTAGTACTTACTCGCACTGCTGTAGCCGTGCTGTTAGAAGACTGCGCTTCCATATTTCCTTCATTGTCTCTAGCATTAATAGCGTTAACTGCGTTAGTAGGAAAGGAGTCAGTTTGATTAATCCTCCTTTGGTGTCGTGTCGCTGATATGTTAGTGTTTAATCCATTCGTTGAAAGATCTTCAAAGTGTTGTAGTTCCACGTCGGCTGGATTTCTCCTCTGCCAAAAATGGTTTGTTTCAACGTCGGCTGGACTTCTCCTCTGCCTAGGTTTAGTGGCGCAACCTAACTCTGTGTCATACGTCACGTTAGAGACATCAGAGGTAGGTTTATCGGAAATAATGTACGTTAGTCGCTGTTCAGCTCCTGGATTTAATGTATCACTCGGAATGCAGTCAGATCTTTCATTAATGTCTGGTCCCAAAATATTGTTGTTTGAACCATTGTCCAATCCATTAGATACTCCTTGAGATACATTAAGATTCGATAAAGCAGCATTCAAACCCGTGCCAGGGCCAGTAACATGTTGTACTTGTTTTTCATTACCGGCTACATTGTCAATGGTAGGTAAATTCAGTAATATGCCGTGTGCTCTTTCAATTTTTTCAATACGAAGAAGTACTGCATCTAACTTACTGAAAAGTAAGTCAAAAGACTTACTGTTGATGTTCCGTTCATCGGAACAAGAAACAATAGCTTGTTGGTTATCAGATGCAGAAGAAATACCTGCTTCTGGTTGATCAACTCTTAAAAGTTCTGGTGTAACATTAGGAAAGCAACTGGCTGGCTCACGTGAAGACTCAGACGCCATACTGAAGAAAAATAAACACCAACTGTGAAATGCCAAAATGAACAAGCCAAAACTGCTGCCCAAACTGTAGAAGCACGAAAATAGTGCTAGGTAAAACCAAACAGCAACAAAGATAAAATGCAGTACTGCAAAAAAATCCAAACAGAACGTAGTCCACCAAGAATTTATTAAAGCGCTTTTCGTCTGCTGCTAATGGCAAACTTCTTCAGAATGAAAAAAAAGTTCAATCACTACCATTTTATACATATCACATGGTTAATTATTAACCTAATTAAGTGCTCATTAAATTTTAAAAAGCAATACTAAAAAGTACTAGTGAAAAATTCAAATTTAAAAGTTCAAAAATTCAATGTAAACTGTGAACTTCAACATAAAAATATATATATATATATATATATATATATGTGTGTAGATTCAACAACCAGTAATGCATCACTATAAAAAATACAAATAAAAATAAAAATATATATAAAATAAAATATTATTTGTAAATCCTGTTAAACATTTTGCATTTACTTATTATAATATATAAATACAGTAAATTGTAACAACATGTATTTGTTCCTGTATTAAAGTGTTACAAAGTGTGTGACAGTCTATCTTTTAAGACTTAACATACTAAGGAAGCTGCCAATAGCTTGATAGGAGGAATTAATCATCTTTGATAGAGGGGTTTAACCATGTTTCCATTCTTCTGGAGTCTATTATCCCGAGGATACTACTTAGCATTCCATTTACTGCTGCAACAACCTTTTCACCATGCTCCTAGTGGTCACCTCCAGGTGTAATCAGCACACCCAAATACTTATTCTACTCTGTTGCAACTCAGTGATATCACACCCCCAGCTTATAATGAACATCAGAAGTTCTGTGCCCAGGTGTAATCCTTTGTACTTATTTACAGTAAACTTCATCTGCTCCATTTGCGCCACTTTGGTCAACCTTGCAAATCTTTCTATCAGATACATTCTATCTTTATGTCATCAGAGAAGATGTTGCCCCTGAGCTCTATTCCATCAGATGTTTGCTAGTCAAATGCAGTTATAAGTATTGGACCTATGACAGACTGTTTCTATAGTCCAGTACTTCCTTCCTAATTCCTAACATTGTCCATCTCACCCTCTGTGTCCTACCATTCAACTACTACAATCCAGATCATCAGTGGGTAGATGGATCTCAAATTCACCTACAATCCAACTGAAAAAATGGATCAGATATAACTGAATGATCCTTCTGGCTGTAAGGCCATATCAGTTGAAGTCCTGGAAATGGTTGTGCTATAGAAATGTTACCAACATTCCTCTCAAGTTTGACTGTATGGTGCTTTTCTTGACACTGCCTTTAAACTAAGAGTTACCAGCTTACTGTCAGTCATATGTGCAGTTACCTTGGCCTTATCCTACATATTTCACTATAATTCTCTAAGCTCACTGACTATATTATAAACAAAGCACTCTCACAACTAAAATTGTGTTATCAAGTATCCCACTTGTTTACACTAGCTTCCTGCCAATTCATGGCAAAGAACACTTTAATTCCAAAAACTGAATATGATATTTCATTAAAAACTTTCCATGCAAGCACAATTACACAAAAAATTCAAATAGCAATTAAACAATCTGCATATTTGCCTTACTTACTGATCAGGGAGCTCATAATTGCTTACTCTTATTCAAAGTAATATGGCTGCCAGTGGATTATAAAACAATCCTTCTACTGTCCTCCCAGATCTTTAAAAATCTGCAATTAAGTTTTGTATATATATATATATATATATATATATATATATATATATATATATATATATACATATGGTTACCTATCAAAACATCTACTCTTCATACCATCTAAACTCAAAACATCAAGACCATAACATCTAAACTTCAAAACATCTAAAACTCATAACATTGGATCTCAAAACATTGAACACTACAAAGCAACTATAAATAACATCCCACAAACTGTTTCCCCCACTGTAGTGCGACCTTGGAGATGATATATTTAATTTACGGCGGGGGGGGTGTGGAGCCCCCACATGAGGGGTGCAGGGGGGTCTTGCCCCCCTGCATAAACATAGTAAAAACACTGTGGGATGTTATTCATATTTATGTCAATTCACCTGATAGGTTTACTTCCAAGAAAGCTGAATAATCAATGAAAAGCGAATAGAATATGAAACCATTCACTGCATCGCAACTATTTTTCATTATGCGACATTCTTTTATTTTGAACGTTTGCGGGTGTTATGTTATTCTCTTACATTTCTATATGTTTATATAGCTAACACACACACACATGCATTCATATTGATATAGGCATGATTATGTGTATATGTAATGGTGCAGTGGTTAACGTCACATCACAACAATAGGTTTTCCAGTTTGATTCTCAGCTGGGGTGCCTTCTGTGCGGAGTCTGCATCTCCTACCTGAAGTTACATGGATTTCCTCTGGGTGCTCCGGTTTCCTGCCACACTCAGAAGACATGCAGTAGGTAGATTGGACAATCTAAACTGGCCAAAGGGGTGTGTGTGTTAGTGTGAAAATGCCACCACCTGAATACATCTGGTGCCTAGAGGTACTGGGGCTCAAACCTTGTACCTTGAGTACAGGTAAAAAGAGCCTAAAGTCCCTAGCCACCATCACTTGTAAATTTATGCCTTATATTTTTGTTCTGTTCTTCATTAAATCTGTGATTTTCAGGATTTTGGCATTTGGATTTCAGACTTCATATTCTTCAGAAAATAAATGGTAACACAAAACCTTTTATTCTAGCAATTTTCTAAGTTTATAAGATCAGTATTTACAATGTGTCCCTATTTTGGGGTTGTATTGCCCCATTATTGGCTTTGTCCAGGTTTTTTGTGCTAAGAGGTTGAGAGCTATGGTGAGAAGGGAGAAGTGAACTCACTAAATGATAGCCACTTAAGTTTCAGTCTTCCTGTCTTTCATAAAACTGCTGATTTGGCTTAGTGGTATGTTCATGTGTCCCTGGTTTTAGGCCCCCCCCTAAAAAAAAAGTGAAATTGAAAATAAGTGCCAAGAAGCTGTGCAAGATGCCTATGGCTTACACTACTGTCATTACATATCTATATATATATATATATATATATATATATATATATATATATATATATATGGTTTGTGTGTAAAAGTAAACTTTTATCATGGAAATTTTCTGAATAGGGCAGTTTTGTCATTAGTAGTTCATGCATTTTCTTTCATTGCCTACTGGAAAATGTTTAAACAAATTTAAAATGCGCTCTAACTTAAGTCTAACAAGTGTGCTGTATTATACAAGGAATATAATTTAATAAAGTCAGGAAAAGGGCAAATATTTATCCCAGCAGAGTGCTGCCCCCCTGACATCTCAGATGCTCAGGTAAGAGCTGCCCTCTCCAAAGCAAAAAACACAGTATCAATGGGACCAGATGGTGTCCTGGGCTGCATCCTACATGAACTCCAAGAAGATCTAAACCCAAATATAAAACTACTGTTCAATCTCAGCCTTACTACAGGATATGTACCCAAAGAGTGGCGTACAGCAACAGTGGTCCCTCTCCACAAAGGTGGTGCCTCAACGGATCCTGGAAACTATTGCCCCATAAGCCTGACTAGCTTAGTCTGCAAAGCTATGGAAAGGATCATCATGGACCTCATAAATAAAGATATTGGGGACCTACAGACACTGGATCCTACCCAGTTCGGCTTTGTTAAGGGCAGATCCTGCCTCTTAAACCTGGTTGATTTCTTTGAAACAGTCACCAAGGCCATTGACGAGGGGAAGGTGGTCCACACAGCCTACCTGGACCTCGCAATAGCCTTCGATACAATACCCCAATCGGGCATTATACATAAGCTCACCAGCTTAAATATAAACCCCTATGTCACTAGATGGGTTGCAAACTGGCTCAAGGACAGAACCCACATGGTTAGAATTGCTGGAGCCATGTCAGACTCCAAACCAGTTACAAGTGGCATCCCACAAGGCTCAGTCCTGGGACCTCTCTTGTTCAGTATATATTTCTCGGAGGTACAGGCCAACACGGAAGGACTGTGGCTGACCAAGTTCGCAGATGACTGCAAACTGGGCGCCATAATCGACTCTCCAGCCGACACAAGCATCCTCCAATAGGGCCTCATAGAAACAGACAACTGGTGCCAGAGCCATGACCTCAAGCTAAATGCCAAAAAGTGTATAGTCACCCCCTTTGGCAAAAACAGTGCCCACAAATTACCACATAGGTGGTAATCCATTAAGTACAGAAGAAGTAATTAGGGACCTGGGGACCCAAGTTGATAGCAATCTCTCATTTGACAACCACATGGCCAAAGTGGTTAGAAAAACATTTTATACAGCCCACCTAATCATGAAGGGATTCACATCTAGATCAGGGGAGGTCATCGTGCCTCTTTACTCATCCCTCATCAGGCCCATAATTGAGTACAATGCCCCTTTTGGGATATAGCTTACCAGACACCTGCAGCAACTGGAAAGACCCCAAAAGTACCTCACCAAGAGGATCAAAGGGCTCAAACAGATGCCATATGCTGCCCGGTTAAAGAAACTCCAGCTCTACTCAGTGGCATACCACCTGCTCAGAGGAGATCTGTGCCTGACGTATAAAGCCATGTCCAACCCGGAATTAATGGACATGCTGCACCTCAGAAAATCCAAATCCCATCGAGCTACGCGCTCGAGAGACTTGAACCTCAGCACTGAAATAAATTGGACATGCTGGAGGGACAGATTCATAACCCAGAGGCTCCCTTCACTCTGGAATAAAATCCCAGTCCAGGTTAGGCAGAGTCCCTCATTGACTCTCTTCAAGAGGAATCTTGATGAGTGGATGGGAGATCATAGGTTTACCCCGGTTATCACTTCTGTGCCACTGTTAGACAGAGGCACAATATACTAACCTCAAAAAAGGGCATAGCAAAATTAATTTAAAATGGGTGGCGAAAGCCAAACGCACTCTGGCTAGGCTTGTAAATGCCCTAGGGCAGATAGCCTAGTATGAACCTATGAACCTATGTGTATCAAAGAACGCATGTATGTTTCTTTTGTGTGCAAGGGGACTCTTTTCAATGCTGTTTTAATGACTGTGACTTTCAAGGGCAGAGAAGTTTCAATGCCAAGTCTATTTTCATTGTGAGACGGTATTGCTTTGTTTAGCAGATATCTATTATTGCTTATGCATTGTGCTATAAAATGTAAAAATAAAATCCAAATAGTCATTGTAGAAGTAAACAGTATGCACACATTAATGTTTATGGTAAATGGGGTAAAATAGCCAGGTAATGGGAGATTGGGATGGCTGCAGGGTGACTCTGGTGCTATATTTTGGTTCTGTTCTTCAGTTTGTGTTTGAAAGTTGGTATCCCACAATTCCATTGGAGTGGGTGGGGTTGTGTAATTATGTATGCAAATTTTATGTTAATCAGCATACAGATTTGTACCTATTTTTCATGGGCCTTGTCCAGATTTTTGATGTTTCAAGGTTGAGAGGTATGAGCATGACATATGCCTTTGATACATTTAATGGGTCTATATTACAATGTCGACAGCACTGTTCATCGAACGTCCTTACATTGACACATGTCCACCAAAATACCAAAACTTCAAACGGCCGCAAAAGCGATTTTTTTCCCAGGGGAAAAACACTGGGCCAACAATAAACAAAACAAACCATCAGACAAAGCCTAAATATACCAACTTCGAGATCGCACTACAGTGGAGGAAAGGGCAAATTCTCAACAACGGCCAAGTAATTTTTTCCCCTGGGAAAAAATTAGCTTATGTAGCCATTCAGAGTTTTGGTATTTCGGTGGATACATGTCGATGAAAGGGCGTTCGATGAACAGCCCTTTCAAAAAGGTAATATAGACCCCAGTTAGCCATAGCTTTCTACTCCAAAACTGCAAAGACTCAGCTTTGCAGATAATGCTATATTTTGGTTCAAAAAGATACACGATAGGACCTTCCAAGTCTATTCTAGTAACTTCTCACCAGAAAAAGGAACCTTTAATACTGGAGCCCCTTAAGGCTCTTAGGCCCACTTGTTCTCTCCTTATTATTAATGACATCACACCAGAGAATCACAGTTTAGTTATCTATGCTGACAGTATTCTGCTACTCAAGGATAACAAAACCCACCAACACTACAAGATAGTTTACAAACAAAATTAACTTACATCTGTAAATGTTTAAACACAAATATACTTAGCAACAATTAGACAGATGTCAGGATTTTCTCTACAGTTCAGAATCTTTCAACATTACCTACTAAAACCATTAAGAATTCTAAATGGAGCTCCATCCCTAATGTTAACCAACAGAAATATCTAGATGTTACATTACACCATCTTCTAATCTTTAGTGCACACACTGAAAACATAATCAATAAAGTGCTGACACATATTAAATTATTTTTATATTTTGCACATTCTTAGCCCAAACTGCTGGTATGACCACTACCAAAAACATTCTGATTCCCAAGACCGAATACTCCCTACCACTTATTTAATACTAATAATGCTCAAAAATTACAAGTATTAGAAAATAAAATATTTAGATCTGCCCTTCTAGCACACAGAAATCATCAACCCTGTAGCTTATTACAAAAAAGCACAATGGAATCCCATTACTAACAGAGAATCCTTTCTCCTTAATGCACTTATATTTAAATTCTTACTATTGGCTATTATCCTCTACTCAGAAGGATGCTGCTAACTAGGCAATTAAACTACTGCCTTAGAAATATGCAAGAATACACCCTTGTTCAAAGCCCTAATTAGTTCATCCCTAAGTCATTCCCATAGTGTGATAACTTCTTCAGTTCTGTTAATTAGATTCAAAATTATCTCATGGTAGTTATGAATGTTGCAGTCTCCCATGAATGTAACAGTCTCAGGAGGAGTACCCCAAGGGCTTTCCCCTTATTCATAAATTATATTACGCTTTACCTAAATTGTCAGCCATTCCTCATTGCTTATTTATTTTATTCCTTCACTCTAACTGAACTGGTCCTTCATTGACCTTTTTCAGTCACAGCTTGTGAAACAAGTGCAGGGATAAATGCAACATGCATGGCAAAACTTTAGCCTAGCCAAGAAACCATCATATTTGGCATATAAATGAAGACTGGTAACCACAAAAAATTCAGATAACCACATGGGGAACATGTAAACTCCATACAAGCAATGTCCAGAGGGCAGAAGTGAAACTTGAACCCTGGGGCTGTTTGTACAGGACTATAGAACTACACTTATTTGTTACCCTTGAATACTTGATTTTGCAGATAACTGCAAAATCTGAAAATTTACTGGAAAAACATACAAAGATATTTTCAGTTATCATGGCACTTTCTACCTAACAATTGGTTATGAACATAAACAAAACAGCTAATAGACCATCAGATACAGCTCACAAACTGAATAACGCAGTAAAACAACAGGTATTTGATGTATTTAGTAATATCCTACAATTCAGTTGTACAAATATCTAAGTGTATGGCTTGATTTTGTGCTTATATATATCTTAATGTCATACTGAGACCATGATTGGGAAGGTCCTGAAATAACTTAAGCATAGCTGTAAACTGCTAAACAAAAATAACCAAGTGAATGAATACATACATGGATACACACATACATATATAACAAAAGTACAGAGCCTGGCATAGAAAACAAGAAGACACTCTACATAAATCACCAGACAAGAACAAGCCAGTGTCAGAGCAAAAATAATTACTTTTATTAATAAAATTGTAGACTAGCATGTTGTCTTTTAAAACTGACTTCATCAGATCTTATTGGATAAGATTAAATTGCAGCCTTGTGCAAATACTCTCCATTATAAAAACTAAAGATGCATAGTAAAATATCACAACCAGTCAGATAAGAACAATATATCCAAAAGAAAGGTTCAGCAACTACTTGCAAGTTTAGCTACTGAAGTTTAGAGTGGAATTTTAGAAAAAAAATAAAAGCAGACAATCAACCTATAAGCAGCAGGAGCAGGGGATGGGGACGAGTTAAACAATTAATAACATTTTCAAATATTGGGGGGGTGGATATCAGAAGAGGCAGTTGGTGAACTTAAAGATAATAGCTAGCCAATGAGAGCTGGGAGTAAAGGAGATCAGTCGATAAGGAAAAAAAAAATAGGTTGCCACTTTAGGTTGAGCAGACCAGCTGTAAGCTATGGAGGCAAAACAAGCTTTTGCAGTGGGACTATAGAAGTTTCAAGGCAAATATAGTTTCATAGTTTCATAGTATAGTACTAGGCTATGTGCCCTGGGGCATTTGTAAGCCTAGCCATAGTGATGTGGCTTTTGCCACCCCATGAAATGGTACAAAAATGTACAGAATAAATCTAGAATACTGTGCCTCTGTCTAGTAGTGACACAGTGAAGGTCCCCTTATATAATAGAATTAGTTTACTGTGCCCCTGTCTAGCAGTGACACAGATGTGACCCCTGGGGTAAACTTACGATCTCCCATCCACTCATCAAGATTTCTCTTGAAGAGAGTCAGTGAGGGGCTCTGCCTAATACGAACTGGGATCCTGTTCCAAAGCATGGGAAGCCTTTGGGTTATGAATCTATCCCTCCAGCATGTCCTATTCATACTTGTGCCGAGGTTTAAGTCTTTAGCTCTCATGGTCCTGATGGATTTGGATTTTTTGAGGTGGAGCATGTCCATCAGATCCTGATTGGACATGGCCTTGTACGTCAGGCAGAGATCACCTCTGAGCAGGCGGTATGCTACTGAATAGAGCTGAAGTTTCTTTAGTCTGGCAGAATAAGACATATGTTGGAGACCCTTGATCCTTTTGGTGAGGTACTTTTGTGGTCTCTCCAGCTGTTGCAAGTGCTGGGTGAGGTACATAACAAATGGGGCATTGTACTCAATCATGGGTCTGATGAGGGAGGAATATAGGGGTACAATGACATCCTTGGATCTGGATGTGAAACCCTTCATGATGAGGTGTGTAAGGTAGAATGTTTTTCTAACCACTTTGGCAACGTGGGTGTCAAATGAGAGGTCGCTGTCGACTTGGGTCCCTAGGTCTCTGATTACTTTTTCCGTACTCAGTGGGTTGCTGTCTATGTGATAATTTGTGGGTACTTTGTTTTTTCCAAAAGGGATGACTATACATTTTTTGGCATTTAGTTTAAGGCCGTGACTACGGCACCAGTTGTCCGTTTCAGTGAGGCCTTTTTGTAGGATGTGTGTATCTGCTGGTGTATCATCTATGGCGCCTAGTTTGCAGTCATCTGCGAACTTTGTCAGCCACAGCCCTCCCATGTTTGCTTTAACATCTGAGAAATAAATGCCGAACAAGAGGGGTCCCAGGACAGATCCCTGTGGGACACCACTTGTGACCGGCTTTGAGTCTGACATTGCTCCAGCGATTTTAACTTTATGGGTTTTGTCCTTTAGCCAGTTTTCAACCCATCTAGTGACATAAGGGTTTACTTTTAAGCTGTTTAGCTTATCTATGATGCCTGAGTGGGGTATTGTGTTGAAGGCCTTAGCCAAGTCCAGGTATGCTGTATGGACTGCTTTGCCCTCATCAATGGCTCTAGTGACTGTTTCGAAAAAGTCAACCAGGTTTAAAAGGCAGGATCTGCCCTTTACAAAGCCGAACTGGGTGGGGTCAAGCGTCTGTAGGTTCCCTATGTCTCCGTTTATGAGTTCCATAATGATTCTTTCCATAGCTTTGCAGACCAGGCTAGTCAAGCTTATGGGGCGGTAGTTTCCAGGGTCTGTAGAGGCACCCCCCTTGTGGAGTGGGACCACTGTTGCTGTATGCCAGTGTTCAGGTACATATCCCGAAGTAAGGCTAAAGTTAAATAGCATTTTTATGTGTGGGTTTAGCTCCTCTTGGAGTTCACGTAACACGCACCCCGGGATACTGTCAGGTCCCATTGATGCTGTGTTTTTTGCTTTGTTTAGGGCGGTTCTCACTTGGACATCTGAGATGACAGGGAGATTACATTCAGCTGGGATAAGTATTTCTTCTTTTGGGGGTGAAGGAGGTGAGAAATTTGCACTGAACCTGTCAGCCAGAATGTTAGCAATATCTGTGGGTTCAGTGTATTTTTTGTTGTTGTGAACCAACTCTGAGCATATCTGAGGGTTTCCACCCAGGTTTCTAACATAGCTGAAGAAGGCTTTGTGGTTATCTTTAGTGTCCTTAGCAATTTTTCTCTCAAAGTTTGCCTTGGATGTTTTTATGAGAGAATGTAGTTTTCTGCTAATGTTGATCAGAGATGTCTTCCCTTCATAGGATTTCGCTCTGACGTGCAGTAGCTTCCTTCTTTTGTTATACAATTTGTTTATGGCTGAGGTCCACCAGACAGGACGCTTACATTTGGTGGAGAGGGACTTGGATTTGTTTGGGATTGCATGATCCATGCATTCTTGGAGATGTCCATAGAAAGCATTTGTGAAGGATTCGGCATTGTACTGGCACAGTGGGCTTAAAGGATACCATCTCAGTCTTAAGAAGAGTGAAGTCTGCTTTTGAGAAGTTTTTCACTGTGGTCTTTTGTGCTGGGGGTGGAGGTGGGATATGTATATCCAGGGTGATTAGTTTGTGGTCAGATCTCACTAGTGAGGGGTATACTTCCGGTGTGGAGCATTTTGTCCCCATGTTTGTGATGATCAGGTCTAGTATATTATCTCCCCTAGTGGGAGAGGTGACTAGTTGTTCCAGTGCATTTGAATTTATGAATTCCAGGAACCTTTGGGCTAGGGTATTAGGGCTAGAATAATCTATGTTTGGGTAGTTAAAGTCTCCCAGTATGATGGTATTTTGTGATACATTCATATCCTCCAATGTCTTCAGGAAGGCTGAGTGGGGTTCTTGAGATTGGGAGGGTGGTCTTTAACATGCTACAAATTGTATAGCAGTTTTGCCTATGGTTAGTTGCACCTGTATGGTCTCTGATGCTTCATGTGTTGCTACTAACCTGGATGTGTGGGTGTCCTTTATGAATATGGACACTCCCCCTCCCTTTGTGGTTCGGCCCAGGTTTTGTGGCCGAAAAGCATGATACGAGGTATAGCCTGGTAGCGCTGGGGTGCTCTCAGGAGCCTTGAACCAGGTTTCAGTTACTGCACAGACGTCGATGTTCTCCATGCTGAGGAGTGCATCAAGTGCCTGCGTCTTGAGATTTAGACTTCTGGCGTTGAGCAGCATTACCCTTAGTTTTTTTCCATTTTTGTTTTCTAAGGAGGTGGGTTTGTCTTTTGAGCCTTGCCTAAAAAAGGCACTATGTGGGTGGCAAGAGCCTTAGCCAATATCCGGAAGCCCAGTGGTGACAAGTGTAAGCCATCCCTTGTGAAGCAGCGTGGCTTGTCCAACATATCATCCCAGGCAGACAGACATTGGATCCCCTTAGAATGACACCAGTACTTGATCCAATTGTTAAAGCTGATCATCTTGTCTTTGTATTGTGGTATCATTCTTGGTGAGGGCAAGATGCTGCTCAGGGTCAGGGTCATACCAACCTGGGCTACATAATCGGAGAGCTCCTCTATGTCTCTTTTCATGTAGTCCAGGGAGGTACATCTCAGGTCATTCACACCAGCATGGACAATGACGGAGTCATATTTGTACTTGCTTTGGAGTGACCTGAGTGCGTGTGTTATGTGGCGGATCCTAGCTCCCAATAGACAGCTCACAGTCACCTTCTCCTTGTTCAGCCTGGTCAGTGGGACATCAGTGTGTCTGACTATGGAGTCACCTATTACTAGTGTATCAGGCAAGGTGTTTGGCCTTAAGGGCTGCGATTGGTCGACACACTGATTTATTGAAGTATGTGTTGCATGTGTTTTGTTTTGAGGTGGTGGATTTTTGGATGTCTGCTTTGGGAGCCTCTGTTGTTTTGGTAAGTTTTTATTAGAGCCTCCGAGTATGTCTTTGTGTTTTTATGTGTTTGGTTGCAGTTGTGGTAGGTCTATGTGGGACTGGGATTGTTGTGTGTGTGGTTGCCATCTCCTCCTGTCTGGTCATGCCAGCCCTGAGTTGAGAGAGTTCAGCCTCCAGTTTGGCTATATAGTTGCATCTCTCACATGTATTTGTGTTTGTTGGGAGGAGGAGAGGGTTGTCTGTGTACATGAGACAATTGTAGCATTGTCTCAAGATGCCCAGATTGACCAGCTGAACTGGAGATGACGCCAGTAATCTACCACTCAACATGCTAGAACAGTATAAGGGAGTGGTATACCTTTAAGGGAAGTGGGTATTCACCGGGGTGGTAAGTAGATGTAGTGCTTTACTTAGTACGAGAGTGCTTACTTAGTAGAGAAGTATTGAGAACAAGTGCTAGGCTTATAATACAGTGAGTAGTCTGGTTATACTAAGAGTAGAGCTTCCTTAAGGGAAAATTTGAAGAACAGACTTGGCGGAGCCAGAAAAAGTTTAACCGGCGCTATGCGTACGACCGTGCAAAGCCATGCAAACGCGGATTTTAAACAGTGAACTACAAAAGAGCTGGAAATGGTCCCAAACAACCAATTACTACAGCTTCTTGTGCTGAGGTCACTTCCCCCAAGGACAGGTAGACTGCTCAAGGCTCCCCACTCCCACTGGTGAGCAAAGAAACTTCCTTCTATCCAAGTAAGGTAATGGACAACACAGGAACTACACCACAGCCGAGAATACAGCAATGCCTGTAAACTGGTCTAAACTAGTTGAGGAAGGCGGGAAAACAAGGATTTTTTTTTTTTTGGTAGAAACACACAGAAAATGCAGAAACAGTGATAAATTAGTTACACAGGCTAGCACACTTTAGTGGGCAGCCTCCACAGTTAAAGTAAACAAACAAACAAGCAAACTTTCGATCAAATTCGACTAAAATGTAACTTTAAGTGCAGATTTTGAAATAATGTAGCAATCAGTTAAAAAACAGTTCAGGCTGGTTCAAGGTAAGCTACAGAAGGTATTTCAAGTGAAAAAAAAGCAAAGATACTTAAATCCAGAAGGTAGTTGCTTTTCTGAGTTCCCTGCTGCTAGGACCACTCTGTAAACCCACGTGGAGCTTGTCTGAGCAGTATAGCCAGAAAAAAATGCCCAGAGGCGGATTTTAAACAGTGAACTACAAAAGAGCTGGAAATGGTCCCAAACAACCAATTACTACAGCTTCTTGTGCTGAGGTCACTTCCCCCAAGGACAGGTAGGCTGCTCAAGGCTCCCCACTCCCACTGGTGAGCAAAGAAACTTCCTTCTATCCAAGTAAGGTAATGGACAACACGGGAACTACACCACAGCCCAGAATACAGCAATGCCTGTAACCTGGTCTAAACTAGTTGAGGAAGGCGGGAAAACAAGGATTATTTTTTTGTTTTTTTGTTTTTTTGGTAGAAACACACAGAAAATGCAGAAACAGTGATAAATTAATTACACAGGCTAGCACACTTTAGTGGGCAGCCTCCACAGTTAAATTAAACAAACAGACGGTAGGCTATGTGTTATTCCTGTATTAAAATGGACTCTCTTTCCATTTTCTATTGTCCTGATCTATGAAATTAAGCAAATGAGATAAACAACTAATAGCCTGCTGCGACAGGACAGGATGAACAGCTATAAGCTATGGGGCCTACTTAACCCATGTATTTCGGGAAAGGGTGAGTACAGAGAAGAAAAAATATAAGAGGGTGAAAATCCAAATTAATTTCCAACAAACCCTCAGATATCTTCATAATATGAAATTCCCATTCTGTTTGTTTTCTTCATTTAATGGCAGGGGATTTCTGATTTTTAAGTTATTTAAAGGTTGGGGATTGATTACCTAAGGTATCCTGCACCCTGTGGCATGTAGCTTCAAAGTAATATTTCCACTGTGTCTATGACTTTGGTGCCAAACAATGTGAATGTTTTTATATAGAAGGGGTACAAGAATATCCCCCCTAGTGGCTATCTGCCAGTTCCTGCCATGCATTGACTTCAGTACTTCCAATGTATCCATATTATGTCTATTGTCATTTCCCAAGCAAGATTTATAACGTTGGTTTTACATCTATGCTAGATGAAGCTTTATGTCAAATTTCGTATATGTTTAAGGAAATTATTTTCTTTTTTATCAAAGTAAGTTGAGGGATTTTTTTACCTGTGGCGAAACAAAACAAGTAAAAACATTATTTTAGCACCGTTTTCAATACTATGATTTGTGAATGAATATTTACAGGCAAGTACTAGGTTAGCTACCCTTGCAGGCCACTTTAAGCTGGTCCATCTTCCCTATCATAGTTGAAAATCAAACTTTGCACCTTGGGTCCTTAAGGAAAACACCTTAACCATTATGCCAACCCTCAGCTCCTAACTTAGTCTGTTACTGCATTCAAAGTGGCTTTAGTAAGATTCAAACTCTCAAACTCTGGTTCTCAATACCTTTGAAGTAGATAGTAAGCTATTACTCAGTAGCATATTACAAGCCTAGCTATTAACCAGAGGTCAGAAGTAAACCCTGTGCCTTGCAAGTGTCAGGTTAAGACCTTAACCATTATGTGAAACCTCCCCTATTTACAATTGTTTTGTAAATTAATATATGTGTGTTCTGCCACATTAATAAAAACGGCATATCTTACATTGATGTTATGATGTCAGTGGGCTGCATCTTACAGTATAGCTGAGAAGCATTTGTTCCTTAGGATAAAGTCTGTTTGTATTCATTGAGATCATTGCACTCTGGTAAGAATGAGTCTGGAAATATGACAGACACTGTAAGTTGGTGTTAGAAATAGCAAATTAAGCATTATCAACTGTGTTTCTCATAGTCATCTTTAACAATGTCCACGTGCATTTATCAGTCAAACAATCTAGATCCCATATTCACAGCATAGTTTAAGATATGTTCAGTGGTACTTTATTAAGACAAATGCTTTGCAATGTTAGATGACATCATGAACTAGTTTAAATAAGGAAAAAGCTTTTAGTGTAAAAGAATTAATAAACAATTTCCCTTGTGCATGCAGAGGACAAGCAAAGGTTGCAGATCTGTGGGTATTAAGAGACCTTATTAAGTGCTTTGCTGGGAACGGATCATTATCCTATTAATTCTAAGCTCATAGTATTTGAGTGATTGAGAGATGTAATTACAAATCCAGACAATGACAGGAGTATCATAAATGGTACTTTCTAATCAGATGAAGTGTTATCCTTCTAATATTACACAGAATATTTCTGATTAGCTCAAACGATTGTCCTTTAATATATGCACGAGGTGTTACAGCACAAGTTATTGACTTGTGATAAGAGCTATTGACTGGCAGAGTATTATCATTTTAAATCCTCTCTAATATCATTGTTAGCAAGTGTCAGATGAACAAGTTTCAAAGATGATTAGAAAAATGGAGGAAACAGACTTGAAAGTATTCAGAAGTATACACTTTAACATATCAAATGAAACTATCCTGTTGGAGAGAATGTTTAGGCTGTGGAAAATTAAGTTGATGTTAGAATCCCACTTTAATGAGTTTAACTGACAAAAGCATTTTTGGGGGTTGCATTAAAATATTCATAGCAAATTAAGTAATTCTGAATGACAATAAAAAAATTGTCCGTCAGGAATTTAAAAAGATTATAACAGCATACAACCCCTAGTTAACTGCACTATTCTAGTTAAACCATCATTAAAATTTAGTTTTACAAGTGGTTTATTATTATTGGGGAAATAAAATATGCTAGGGGTCTCTCTCTCTCTCTCCTGTGACACACACACACACACACACACACACACACACACACACACACACACACACACACACATACATGTGTGCATGCCTACACAAGTGCACACACTCGCATTTTTCTAACCATTTATAATTCATGTTATATTATTTTAAACAATGCAGTCTGTACTATTTTATATTAACATAATTTAATCCTACCTCAGTTGTACACATTCTGAAAAACAGATTCAGGCAGGCTGCAGGGCTGCATGATGCTAAAAGTTTAAGCAGTATGATTAGCAAAGATCGATAAATGGGGATATATATATATATATATATATATATATATATATATATATATATATATATATATATAATGATAATAGACAAGAGTCTAATTCCAAATGTTAAAAATCAAAATTATGATATGAAACCAGTAATGCAGAGCAGAGCAAACATTTCAAATTGGATTTGCCTGCAACCAATAGGTTGCAAATATTAAAAGTCAAAATTATGATATTAAACCAGTAATGCAAAGAAGAGTGAACACTTCAGATTGGACTTGCCTGCAACCAACAGGTTGAATAATAAGCAAGGGATTACAGGCACAGGGTGGAGTTTTTAAACAGTTTTAACTGCACAGAATAAACCACACACTATTTCAAATAGCTTACAAAATGCAGTCTAATATATAAATTCCAGCTGATGTAAAATGCTTCAGATTTTTATAAAAAACATTTATGCTCAAGCCAGCTTTATTTTTCATTAGACAATATACAATAGGCAAGCATTTGTGAAGACTAATACATAAAACCAACTAAAAGAGAAATGGTTGTGATAACAAATAGTGAATTGTGCTGTCATGAATGGTGACTTACAATACAGCATAACACTGGGGCTCACCTTATCCACAACAGCTGTCAAACCCCACACATGGACTACTCTTAGCATCAAAGTAAATTAAATCCTCTTCTGGGGTATGACACAGATGATCCAGTTTTGCTCAGCCACAAAGTGAAGGCACAGAGATCAGGACAGACTCAGGCAAATACAGTCCATCTTAATATAGAAACATCATACATTCTTTTTTCACAGCGTCTTAAAAAATGAAAAATATATAAAGGTATAGATATCTGTCTATAGATAGATTGGTATAGGTATAGGTGTAAAAATATATATATCCTTTAGATGAGGCATCAAATTGAGGTCCCATCTGCCTAAGTTGGTGGTAGATCAGATAGGTATAAAAGATCCCATGGTACTTATCAAAAAGTATAGGAATTTCTCCAATGTCCTGGCCAAATTCCCCCTAATCAGTGTATATACCACCTCAGATCTCCTTTGAAAAGAAGAAGGTGGCCTAGTGGAATTGACTACCCCAACAAATATAAAATAAAATAAAAGGATTAATATTTGGAATGCAGAACAGGCAATGGGTGAAAGGCACATGCTTTCTAGTCCATAATACTTAATTTACACCTTAGCCAGTGACTGTATTTTCCACAAGTCAAAAATATCCAATATTCCATATGGGAAAATGGCAACGAATGGTTCATTGTCTCCACAGTTAATGTATCCACTAAAAGGAGCCTTGCAATCAAATGGTAATCCATCAAACTCCAAGTTACATGCCTAGGCTAGAGGAGAACATTCCAAAATATTATTGAAAAGTCTACATAAACAGGATGTCAGATTTTGTAAGGTATGTGCTGGGCTAGCTGAGAGACACCTGCACTAGTATTTTGTCATGCTATGCCACCTTCTTTTAGGAGGGCATAAAGTTTAGTCCTCTCCATAGATTTTTTTCTGTGTAATAGCACTTATAACAAAGGCATATCATCTCAAAGCACATTGTTTTGCTTTACACTGAGTACTTTTGAAATACATTAGTTAAACTGATATTACATATAGTCACCATGTTAATACAGTACTATAATCATCAGTCCCCTGTAGCTATTTCATATGCATATCCACACACACAAACACACATTTATGGAAAATGCCATTACTTTACTATCCCTATAAAAATAGCTATACTATACAATATTTAATACAGTCTGTAAAAAGAAGCTATATTAACATTATTCATATTTTTGTGTGACATACAAATTAACATATTAACAAAAGATTAAGGGTTTTTTGGTGCCCACTGGGATATTATAGTGACAGTTATTTGTCAATAACTTCTCAATGCTACCATCACTTGCTGGCAAAGTTTCAAAACCGAGTCAGTCACAATCACCGTCTTTGCTGCCAACATCGTGAATGCTCTAGGATATAAAATGAGTCATACTGGGTAACCAAGAATTTCCCATTAAGCATAGTGGTCATTGACCATTATTTTTATGATAGAACCTCAGATTAAACTAACTGTAATACATTTGTGTTCTGTATAAAGAATATTCTTCCACCTTCTTCCTGGCAAACAGTTTATAATTCATTTATTTTTTCATATGGTCTCTTGCTTTAACTTTTGCATTTGTTATCTGTATGAGGTTGTTCTCAAAGGGTGTCTTGCTCTTAAGGTATGTTTCTGCAGCATACTTGGAGTAGTTCCAGAACAAGGTTGCACAGAATGTCTGTTCGCACTCAACATGCTCAGCTTACACTTTTCAAATATACGACTCAGCAGAGCTCCTCGTGGTGTCCTGCATAGTTCTACAAGCAGCAGAGAGTGCAAGAGTGACTTTCCATTGTTTATAAGTATTTTTTCTGGCTTTCTATTTGCGACTGCTGTATTTTGCCTAAAAAGCTAATTTTTATTACTAAACTAGCTCTGCAAGTTGATTCACTGTATTTCTGTTTGTTTCTAAACTGTGTTGCACTTTAAACGTTTGTTTTTTGCTTAAATTAACTGGTAGGCTACACACTCAAGTGGGCTAGCCGATTTAAAGCATTTACTGTTTGTTACTGTATCTATTTTGTATCTGTTTGTGAAAAAAACAAAAAAAAAAACAAAAAAATATCCTTGTTTTCCCGCCTTTACTGAACTAGAATAGTCCAGTCTTCAGATTTTGCTGATCTCTGGGCTGTGTCATAGTTCCTGTATTTGGAGAGGAGGAAGCTTCTTTGTTCACCAGTGGGAGTGGGGAGCACTGAGCAGCCTATTTGTCCCTAAAGGAGTGGTTCCAGCCCAGCAACTTGTAGTTTATTGGCTGATTTGGGCCATTTCCTAGCTCTTTCTAACCCCCTGCTATAAAGCCCGCTTTAGCGCGCTTTTGCGCTTATATATGACTCGGCACAACTCCTCGTGGTGTCCTGCAGAGTTCTACAAGCAGCAGAGAGTGGAAGAGAGACTTTCCATTGATTTATAAGTATTTTTTTCTGGCTTTCTATTTTTGACTGCTGTATTTTGCCTAAAAAGTGAATTTTTATTACTAAACTAGCTCTGCAAGTTGATTCACTGTATTTCTGTGTGTTTCTAAACTGTGTTGCACTTTAAAAGTTTGTTTTTTGCTTAAATTAACTGGTAGGCTACACACTCAAGTGTGCTAGCTGATTTAAAGCATTTACTGTTTGTTACTGTATCTATTTTTTATCTGTTTGTGAAAAAACAAAAAAAAAAAATCCTTGTTTTCCCGCCTTTACTGAACTAGAATAGTCCAGTCTTCAGATTTTGCTGATCTCTGGGCTGTGTCATAGTTCCTGTGTTGTCCATATCCTTATTTGGATAGGAGGAAGCTTCTTTGTTCACCAGTGGGAGTGGGGAGCACTGAGCAGCCTATTTGTCTCTAAAGGAGTGGTTCCAGCCCAGCAACTTGTAGTTTATTGGCCGTTTTGGGCCATTTCCTAGCTCTTTCTAACCCCCTGCTATAAAGCCCGCTTTAGCGCTTGTATATGACTCAGCACAGCTTCTCGTGGTGTCCTTCAGAGTTCTACAAGCAGCAGAGAGTGGAAGAGTGACTTTCCATTGATTTATAAGTATTTTTTTCTGGCTTTCTATTTTCGACTGCTGTATTTTGCCTAAAAAGCAAATTTTTATTACTAAACTAGCTCTGCAAGTTGATTCACTGTATTTCTTTGTGTTTCTAAACTGTGTTGCACTTTAAAAGTTTGTTTTTTGCTTAAATTAATTGGTAGGCTACACACTCAAGTGCGCTAGCCGATTTAAAGCATTTACTGTTTGTTACTGTATCTATTTTTTTTCTGTTTGTGAAAAAAACAAAAAAATATCCTTGTTTTCCCACCTTTACTGAACTAGAATAGTCCAGTCTTCAGATTTTGCTGATCTCTGGGCTGTGTCATAGTTCCTGTGTTGTCCATATCCTTATTTGGATAGGAGGAAACTTCTTTGTTCACCAGTGGGAGTGGGGAGCACTGAGCAGCCTATTTGTCCCTAAAGGAGTGGTTCCAGCCCAGCAACTTGTAGTTTATTGGCCGTTTTGGGCCATTTCTTAGCTCTTTCTAACCCCCTGCTATAAAGCCCGCTTTAGCATGCTTTTGTGTGATTTTGCGCAAAGTTGCACATAGCGCTGCATCGGGCAGCGCTGGTTAATCAAGTTTAAACTATTTCTGGCTCCACTAAGTCTGCTCTTCAGTTTTTCCCTTAGAACTGCTCTACTTTCAATCTAAACGGTCTATTCTCTATCTGAAAAAACCAGCACTTGCTCCTAAAGCATTTTTACACAGGTAAAGCACTCTTAAACAAAAAGAAAGCACTACATCCACCTACAATCCCCTTGGGTGCCCATTTCCCTATAGGTCCTTTCTGACTCAATTACACAGCAATTCCTTACACTATTCTAGCATGTCGAAGGGTCAATTACTGGCGTCCTCTCCAGTTCAGCTGGTGAATCTGGGAATCTTGAGGCAATGTTACAACTGCCTCATGTACACAGACAACCCTCTCCTCCTCCCAACAAATACAAATATATGTGAGAGATGCAACTATATAGCCAAACTGGAGGCTGAGCTCCCTCGACTCAGTACGGGCAAAACCAGTCAGGAGGAGAAGGTAACCACACACACCACAAACCCAGTCTCACATAGACCTATCAGAACTACAAACCAAACACATAAACACACAAAAACATACTCGGAGGCTCTAATTAGAAATCTACCAAAACAACAGAGGCCTCCAAAGCAGACATCCAAGCAACCACTACCTCAAAACATAGCACATGCAACACATAGTTCACAAAGTCAGTGTGCCAAACAGTCACAGCCCTTAAGGCCAAACAACATGCCTGATACACTTGTAATAGGTGACTCCATAGTCAGACACACTGACGTCCCGCTCACCAGACTGAACAAGGAAAAGGTTACAGTAAGCTGCCTGTCGGGCGCTAGAATCCGCCACATAACACAAGCACTCAGGTCACTCCAAAGCAAGTACAAATATGACTCAGTCATTGTCCATGCCGGTGTGAATGACCTGAGACGTACCTCCCTGGACTACATGAAAAGAGACATAGAGGAGCTCTCTGATTATGTAGCCCAGGCCGGTATGACCCTGACCCTGAGCAGCATCTTACCCTCACCAAGAATGATGCCATAGTACAAAGACAAAATGATCAGCTTTAACAATTGGCTCAATTACTGGTGTCATTCTAAGGGGATCCAATGCTGTCTGCTTTGGATGACATGCTTGACAAGCCACGCTGCTTTGCAAGGGATGGCTTGCAACTGTCACCCCTGGGCTTCCAGATATTGGCCAATGCTCTTGCCACCCCCATAGTGCCATTTTTAGGCAAGGCTCAAAAGACAAACCCACCTCCCTAGAAAACACAAGTGGAAAAAAACTAAGGGTAATGCTGCTCAACGCCAGAAGTCTAAACCTCAAGATGCACACTCTCGAAGCCCTCCTCAGTATGGAGAACATCGATGTCTGTGCAGTGACTGAAACCTGGTTCAAGGCTCCTGAGAGCACCCCAGCACTACTAGGTTATACCTCATATCATGCTTTTCGGCCTCAAAACTTGGACCAAACCTCAAAAGGAGGGGGAATATCCATATTCATCAAAGATACCCACACCTCCAGGTTAGTGGCAACGCACAAAGCATCGAAGACCATCCATGTGCAACTAACCAAAGGCAAAACTGCCCTACAGTTTGTAGTATGCTATAGACCACCCTCTCAAACTCAGGAACCCCACTCAGCCTTCCTGAAGACACTGGAGAGTATGAATGTCTCTCCAAATACCATCATATTGGGAGACTTCAACTACCCAAACATAGACTGGGAGCATTACTCAAGCCTCAACACCCTAGCCCAAAGGTTCCTAGAATTCATAAACTCAAATGCGATGGAACAACTAGTCACCACTCCCACAAGAGGAGATAATATACTAGACCTGATCATCACAAACATGGGGACACAATGCTCCACACCGGAAGTACACCCCTCATTGGTGAGATCAGACCATAAATTAATCTCACTGGAAATCCACATCCCGCCCCCACCCCCAGCACAAAAGACCACAGTAAAGAATTTCTCAAAAGCTGACTTCACACTTCTTAAGACTGAAGTGGTATCCTTCAAGGCCCCTGGGCCAGTGGAACCCACAGCCCACACCGCTGAATCCTTTATAAACGCTTTCTACGGACACCTTCAAGAATGCATGGATCATGCAATCCCAAATAAAACCAAGACCCATTCCCCCAAAGGCAGGCGTTCTGTCTGGTGGACCCCAGCCATTAACAAGCTTTACAACAGGAGGAGAAAGCTACTACATGACAGAGCAAAATCCCCAAAAGGGAAGGCATCTCTGATCAGTACTAGCAAAAAACTACGATCACTCATAAAATCATCCAAGGCCAACTTTGAGAGAAAAATCACAAAAGACACTAAAGACAATCACAAGGCCTTCTTAAGTTATGTTAGAAACCTGGGTGGAAACTCCCAGATATGCTCAGAGTTAGTCCAAAATGACAAAAAATACACTGAACCCACAGACATTGCCAGCATACTGGCAGACAGGTTCAGTGCAAATCCCCCCCCCTCCTCCCAAAAGGAGAAATATCTATCCCAGCAGAGTGTAGCCTCCCTGACATCTCAGATGCCCAGGTGAGAGCCGCCCTCTCCAAAGCTAAAAACACAGCATCAATGGGACCAGACGGTGTCCTGGGTTGTGTGCTGCATGAACTCCAAGAGGAACTAAACCCGCACATAAGGCTGCTGTTTAATCTTAGCCTTACTACAGGATACGTACCCAAAGAATGGTGTACAGCAACAGTGGTCCCACTCCACAAAGGAGGTGCTTCTACGGACCCTGGAAATTACCGCCCCATAAGCTTGATGAGCCTGGTCTGCAAAGCTATGGAGAGGATCATTATGGAACTCATAAACAAAGACATTGGGGACCTACAGACACTGGATCCTACCCAATTTGGCTTTGTCAAGGGCAGATCCTGCCTTTTGAACCTGGTCGACTTTTGTGAAACAGTCACTAAGGCCATTGATGAGGGTAAGGCAGTTCACACTGCCTACCTTGATCTTGCAAAAGCCTTCGACACAATACCCCACTCGGGCATCATAGACAAGCTCACCAGCTTAAATGTAAACCCATATGTCATAAGATGGGTTGCAAACTGGCTCAAGGACAGAATCTACAAGGTCAGAATTGCTGGAGCCATGTCAGACTCTAAGCCATTCACAAGCGGTGTCCCACAGGGCTCGGTCCTGGGACCCCTCTTGTTCGGCATTTATTTTTCCGAGGTACAAGCAAACATAGGAGGATTGGGGCTGACAAAGTTTGCAGATGACTATAAACTGGGCACCATAATTGATACTCCAGCGGACACAGGCATCCTTCAGAAAGGCCTCATAGAAATGGATAACTGGTGCCAGAGCCATGGCCTTAAATTGAACGCCAAAAAATGTATAGTCATACCCTTTGGGAAAAACAAAGTACCCACAAATTACCACATAGGTGGTAATCCATTAAGTACGGAATAAGTAATCAGGGACCTAGGGACCCAAGTTAACAGTAACCTCTCATTTGACACTCACATTGCCAAGGTGGCTAGGAAGACCTTCTATATTACCCACCTTATCATGAAAGGATTCACATCTAGATCAAGAGAGGTCATTGTGCCCCTATACTCTTCCCTTATCAGGCCCATAATTGAGTACAATGCCCCATTTGGGATGTACCTTACCTGACACTTGCAGCAGCTAGAAAGACCCCAAAAGTACCTCACCAAGAGGATTAAGGGTATCAAACATATGTCATATGCTGCCCGGCTGAAGAAACTCCAGCTTTATTCAGTCACATACCGCCTACTCAGAGGCGATCTATGCCTGACTTACAAGGCCATGTCCAATCCGGAATTAATGGACATGCTCCACCTCAGAAAATCCAAATCAACCAGAGCCATGAGAGCGAGAGATTTGAACCTCAACACAGAAATAAATAGGACGTGCTGGAGGGACAGATTCATAACTCAGAGGCTCCCTACACTCTGGAACAGAATCCCAGTCCATGTTAGGCAGAGCCCCTCACTGACTCTCTTCAAGAGAAATCTTGACGAGTGGATGGGAGATCGTAGGTTTACCCCGGGGGTCATCTCTGTGTCACTACTAGACAGAGGCACAGTAAACTAAACCCTAAATGGGCATAGTATTCTCATTCCAAGGGGGTGGCAAAAGCCACACACACTCTGGCTAGGCTTATAAATGCCCTAGGGCAGATAGCCTAGTATGAACCTATGAACCTATGATAACTTTTGCCTTGGCATTTGCTACTGGCTTGCTGTTAAGTCTGTTTGAAGAATTCCACAATCCTACTGGCTTATGACCAAATTAAAGTCAATTTTATAAGGTGCAGTACATTGGCACTGACAGAATTCTTTAAATTGATAATTGTTAAAAGATGAGCTCACTATCTTTATTATGCCAACATCTGGAAATGTGGGAAACATTGGGATCTGTTTGCACATGTTTGTGTTTAATGAAAGCAAGCCTGGAATGCACTTAGTGATGATATATCAGGTATCATTGCCCTTACTGGGACATGGTTAAAACACAGAAAGTCTTCCCCCAAGATACAGCATCATTAAAGCTGGCAGGTTAAACAAAAAAGCTGGAGGGAAAATTATCCTCTACCCTAACACATATGAAGCTTTTCCTCTTACAAAAACTCTTCAGAAAGTCAATAATGCATAGCTGCTTATCTCCTACATAAAATGAAAAGACCACAGAATCTTTTGTATAACTGTTCCATATATATCCCACCAAGAAATAATATAGCAACCCTTGAAGGCATCCTTTACTGGATCTCATTCAATATTACCAATGAAACAGTCATCCTGAGTGATGTCAACATCAGCTTTAGTACGTTCATTTCTAACTACCCTTCTAACATCAACCTTCATGGCTTCAAACAGTTTATTACTTCTCCTACTGCAACAAATCCCAAAACACTAGTCCCATTTATGACTGGATTCTGGTCTCTGATCCTTGCAACTAGACTGCATCACGAACTCTTCCTGAATCCTTAAGTGATCACTGTTCTACATATGCTATCAGTATTACTCACCAGGCAACAAGTACAGAAAATACTCATAATCTCAAAAAATTTAACCCTGAATCACTTTCAATTGCTCTGAATTCAGTTAACTCAAGTATTCTAAATGACTTGACACTAGCTGAGGAAGAAGAAAGGTTTAGTTCAACTTTTCCAAGCATGCTAAACAACCTTGCACTGCTACATAGGAAGAGAGTAAACTCTAGCTTTGCCACTTGGCTTACTAATTAGAGTAAAAGTCTTATGCAAAATAGAAACAAGGCATGAAAACAGTGGTAGAAGCTTAAAACACCATAAAACCTACAATGCTTTAAAGAGCTTGATAAGAAGCAATACTGTTCTGATTTACAAAATAACCATAGATGTAACACACACACACACACACACACACACACACACACACACACACACACACACACACACACACACACACACACACACAAACACACACACACACACAAAATCTGGTCATCCAGTAAACAGATTTTACACCTAGGAACTAACAATGTTCTTAACCTTGTCCCAGTTAAGTTCCCCTTAGAAACAGTACCAAGTATAACTTATACTTCAGAAGAAAGACACACACTGGTGATAAACTGTATGAAAAACAACAAATGCAAAACAAATAAAACAAAACTTTCTTACAGAAACACAGCACCACATAGATAAAACACAAATGCAGTTTAATACAAAGCGAGCGCTTTCGCAGTAAAATATTGCTTCATCAGACAACTTTACACTGGCAGTTACTCACATTAAATACTAATACAAAAACAATTATCTTAGCAACAACCAGTCAAACAATTATATACTTTAAACATTTTAAAAATACATAAAAGGGGATAAAACTTTATCTATAAAGTTTCCTTTTTTTAACACTAGCTTCAGTGAGATAAAAGCATTAAGCCGATGACCCCTATGTCCTGCTAATTTAAAAATCCAGAGTAACTCTGCTCCCTCTGTGTCAGTCAGCCATGGAATTTATGCAAATAATAGATCCATTGTCTGGGTGTTGAAAAGTTAAACTTTCATCTATATATATATATATATATATATATATATATACATACAAAAAGAACATGTCCCACATTTCTTTGTTCCCAGCCATGAGAACACCACTGTTGACCTGAATTAACTTTGGATAACATAGTCTCTGTTTGAGAGACTTTTTATTTTTATGACAGAAATTGGGATTCGGTCCCACTATCCCAGCCATTTTCTGGTCTAATTGTAAAATATGGCAGTTTTGCATGACTATATCTCTGATGTATATGGCATCCCTACTGTAAGTAAGGATATATAGACTATTATTCCTCCTGGATTTAGTCTGTGGACATTTAACTGGAAAAGAAAAATAGGGTTTAGCCCATGTAGATCTATATTCACACGCATGTGAACGGGCATTTTCAAACTCAATTTCATCATAGCCTCTTAAGATAAAATCACTTTTTAACCCTTCTATACCCTGCTCAGAGGCATTGGAGTTGACAGACAGCCTAGATAGCCTCATGACCTGTCCTTTCATAACATTAGTGAAGACGTGCTGGGGATGCATAATCTTTGTATGCAAATAGGAGGACGATAACAGTCCTTTCTAAATAACTTAGTAGGTAGCTGTTCATTTAATCCCATAATAATCTCCACATCTAAAAATTCTATGCTGGAGTGGGAATATTTCACAGAAAACTCAAGAAAGTTACTACTATTATTAAGGTATTCAGCAAAACAAAGAAGGCTATCCTCATTACCTTTCCGGATTAAAAACAAATTGTCGATGAATTGGTGCTAAAAACATACCTCTTTACCCACAAAGTCAATCAAAATATTAGACTCCCATTCAGACATAACTAAACTGGCATAGCTGTTGGCGCAGCTAGTGCCCATAGCATTGCCTTCAACCTGCCAATAATAATTATTGTTGAATACAAACACATTATGTTCAAGCACAATTTCCAACAAAAAACACAAAAAATCCACTTGCTTCAAGTCAAAACCACTATGTTTGGTCAAGAAATTTTTCGCCATTATAATATTTTCAGAGTTGAGAAAGGATGTGAAGAGGGAAGTGATTTCTAATGTAGCAAGCAGATAAGAATTGTTCAAATGTAAGTCTTTAGATACCAAATACAAATTCCGTAGGAAATGTTGTGTGTCCCTCAAAACAATACAATGTTTGTCAAGCACAGGTTTTAGGTATTTATCTAAATAAATTTAAATTGGTTTGGTGAACAAACCTGATGCCGAGACAATGGGCCTGAAGATGGGAGTGATGGATTCCTTATGAATCTTTGGGAGTCCATAAAGGTTAGGTACCAGTGGAAATTCAACAATAAAATACTGAAACAACTCCTTAGTCGTAAGCTTCATTTGCACACATTCATATAACATATTCATAACTTTCTCATGCATATTGATAATACATTCCTTATCTATCATCTTATAAGTTCTTTTATCACAAAGCATCTGTGTCATAGTCTTAAAATAGTAGTCATGATCCATTATTACTATGGGACCCCCTTTGTTAGCAGGTCTTATAACAATCCCCACATCATCCTGTAGGCTCATTAATGCTTGTTGTTCATGAAAACTTAAATTCAACCCAACTTTACCCCTCCTTTTATCATTAAAAAATGTATACAAGGCATCTTCACAACTACGTAAAAATACTTCTAGAGTAGCTGGATGTTGCTGCATAAACACACTAAGTTTCCTAAAAGATAGAACAGTCCCCACATTTTCTTTATAGTTCTTTATTGTTCTTACATTTGTTTCTGATGGCGGTGATGGTGGTTATGACTGAACTTGCATCTGCAGGGAATTTGGCTCCCCTCATTGAAGGAGACAGCTACTGAACCAGTGGTTAGATGTAAGACTGACCAGTTGCTCACAGAGCAGGTTTTTCCACACCTGCCCTAACCATTCCACCAGAACAGGGTGAAATCAATAGACTTGGACATTCATCAAAGTGGCACAAAGAGGAAGCAGCCGTCACCAGAAACAAATGTAAGAACTATAAAGAAAATGTGGGCGCCCATCAACATGTGCTAGTATGGAATATCTCTAAGTGTGTTTTAAATGAATTTGAACTTAATGTATTAAATAAGGGCTTAAGTTTTATACCTTCATGTAATGCTGACATTTCTGAAAGTTTAATTGAACTCAGGATGATTGTTCATAATATCTCATTAAAATTGATGTTTTCAAATGAAGTGGGCCGTGGCAATGTTCTGTCTTTTAGGAAACCTAGTGTGTTTATGGTGCAAAATCTACCTACTCTAGAAGTATTTTTACATAGTTGTGAAGATGCCTTGTATAAATTTTTTAATGATAAAAAGAGGGGTAAAGGTGGATTGAATTTTAGTTTTCATGAACAACAAGCATTAATGAGCCTACAGGATGATGTGGGGATTGTTATAAGACCTGCTAACAAAGGGGGTCCCGTAGTAATAATGGATCATGACTATTATTTTAAGACTATGACACAGATGCTTTGTGATAAAAGAACTTATAAGATGATAGATAAGGAATGTATTATCAATATGCATGAGAAAGTTATGAATATGTTATATGAATGTGTGCAAATGAAGCTTACGACTAAGGAGTAGTTTCACTATTTTATTGTTGATTTTCCACTGGTACCTAACCTTTATGGACTCCCGAAGATTCATAAGGAACCCATCACTTCCATGTTTAGGCCCACTGTCTTGGGTTCAGGTAGAATCACCAAACCAATTTCCATTTATTTAGATAAACACTTAAAACCTGAGCTTGACAAACATTGTATTGTTTTGAGGGACACACAGCGTTTCTTACAGGATTTGTATATGACATCTAAAGATTTACATTTGAACAATTCTTCTCTGCTTGCTACATTAGATGTGACTTCCCTCTATGTGACTTCCCTCTTCACGTCCATTCGAAACCTTAAAGTGATTATAATGGTGAAAACGTTTTTGACCAAACATAGTGGTTTTGACCTGAAGCAAGTGGATTTTTTGTGCTTTTCGTTGGAAATTGTGCTTGAGAATAATGTGTTTGTCTTCATCAATAATTATTATTGGCAGGTTGCAGGCATTGCTATGGGCACCAGCTGTGCCAACAGCTATGCCAATTTAGTTATGTCCGAATGGGAGTCTAATGTTTTGCTTGACTTTGTGCATAAAAAAGTATGCTTTTATCGCTGATTCATCGACTATTTGTTTTTAATCCGGAAAGGTAATGTGGATAGCCTTCTTTGTTTTGTTGATTTTCTTAATAATAGTAGTAACTTTCTTGAGTTTTCTGTGAAATATTCCCACTACATCATAGAATTTTTAGATGTGGAGATTATTATGGGATTGAATGGACAGCTATCTACTAAGTTATTTAGAAAGGACTGTTATCGTTCTTCTTATTTGCATAGAAAGAGTATGCATCCCCAGCACGTCTTCACTAATGTTAATGTTATGAAAGGACAGGTCATGAGGATATCTAAGCTGTCCAGCAAATCCATTGCTTTTGAGCAGGGTATAGAAGGCTTAAAAAGGGACTTTATCTTAAGAAGCTATGATGAAACTGAGTTTGAAAATGCCCGTTCACATGCGTGTGAATGTAGATCTTCAAGGGATAAACCCTGTTTTTCTTCTCCAGTTAAATGTCCATAGACTATATCAAGGAGAAATAATAGTCTTCGATATGTCCTTACTTACAGTAGGGATGCCACACACACATCAGAGCTACAGTTGAGCAGAACTGAGATATTTTGCAATTAGATCAGAAAATGTCTAAGATAGTTGGACAAAATCCCAATTTCTGTCATAAAAATAAAAAGTCTCTCAAATGGAAACTATGTTATCCAAAGTTAACTCAGGTCAACAGTAGTGTTCACATGGCTGGAACAAAGACATGTGGGACATGTTCTTTTTGTGTATATGTGTGTGTGTGTGTGTGTGTGTGTGTATATATATATATATATATATATATATATATATATATATGCATAAATATATATATATATATATATATATATATATATATATATATACATATATATATATATATATATATATATATATATATATATATATATATATATACACATATATGGAGAGAGAGAGAGAGCGAGAGATGAAAGTTTAACCTTCAACACCTGGACAATGGATCTATTATTCGCTTAAATTCCATGGCTGATTGCAACACTAAGAACTTGATACATTTAGCCCATTGTGTGAAGTGTCCATATTTCTACATAAGTAAGACTAATAGACGTCTCAGGGAAAGAATCAGGGACCACTATTATTCTTCCCAGAAGAACTTGGAATATAGTGCATTGGCCAAACATATTAAGCAGAAGGGTGATGAACATTATTTTTTATTTCACGTTTTCCATGTTGTTAGTGACAATGTTAGGCTAGAGGTATTAGTTAATGACAGAGTGGAAGCAGAGTTATGCTGGATTTTTAAATTAGCAGGACACAGAGGGCATGGGCTTGATTTTATCTCACTGAAGCCAGTGTTAAAAAACATGAAACTTTATAGATAAAATGTTACCCCTTGTATGTCTTTTTAAGATATTTAAAGTATATAATTGTTTGATTGGTTGTTAATAAGATATTTTTTTTGTATTAATATTTAATGTGAGTAACTGCCAGTGTAAAGTTCTCTGATGAAGCAATATTTTGTTGCGAAAGCACTAATGTTGTATTAAACCGCATTTGTGTTTTATCTACGTGGTGCTGTGTTTCTGTACAAAGGTTTTTGTTTTATTTGTTTTGCATAACTCATACTTCATAGACAGCATAGCTGCCCTCACCAATGAATCCTTACTGACTTTCCTGCCTCACTTCTATCCCCACTGGCAAATAACCACACACTGAAACCAGTTGCCACCTCCTTCATAGGAAAAAAAAAGTATTATCTAAACTTAAACCCTGCACACTCTCTTCAGATAACCTTCCTGTAGAATACCTCAAAATTGCTGCCAATACCATTGCATTGCATATCCAGACTCCATATTTATAAACAGAGCAATACAGGAATCCTATATTCCTTTCATCTAGAAAAATGCCATATAATTCCTATCCACAAAAGGTGTCTTTTCGACTGAGGTATCTAATTTCAGACCCATTGCCATCTTGTCCCCTTCACAAAAATATTGGAAAAATGTGTCCATAAATAACTACTCCATAATCTCTTAAAGGAACAATTGCTAACTAATACCCAATGTGGTTTTAGACCTAGCCATAGCATGATAACTGCCTTACTAACTTTTACAGATAACATCATTAAAGCCAGGGATGGTGGTAAACTCATATATTCCCTATTCGTAGACTTATCAAAAGCTTTTGACTCTGTGTTTCATAACAAATTCCTGCTATAACTGTCCACAATTGGTATCTCACAACCAACTCTTTAATGGTTTAATAATTTGTCAGAATGCTACCAGGCAGTTAATTGGAATTCTGTCCTTTCCTCTTACCTTCCCATCATTACAGGTGTACTGCATGGCTCTGTCCTTGGTCCTCTTCTATTTAATATCTTTGTAAACAATCTTCATGCTTCTAAGCAAGAAGCATCCCTTCTACAATATGTAGGCAGTTCCACCCTAATTTGCCCCTCTAACAATCTAAAAAATTTAGATAAGATTGCATAACATCACTTTAACTCTATTAAACACTGGTTTTGTAAAAAACATCTCCTTCTTAGTCAAAAAAAGCCAAATTCCTTTTATTTTCCACAAACCACTTATCTATGAGAAAAATAAAGATCACATCCCTAAACAATATGACACTTGAAGTAGTGCCTTATACAAAACTACCAGGGATTACAATAGATGATAGCCTTAAATATCTACTTCACAGGTAGAGCAATATAAAAAAAAATCATAAAAACTGTAAATGCTATATAGAACCCAAAAATTCCTTACTGCATACATCAGAGTTATGCTTGCCACTGCATACTTACTATACCTATTATATGGTTTTCCTATCATGACAACCTTCAAACTACCCTAAAATCTAAACTAGAACAATGTTAAAACAAGGTAGCTAAATTAACAGCTCATGCATGTTCATAGGTTCATAGGTTCATACTAGGCTATCTGCCCTAGGGCATTTATAAGCCTAGCTAGAGTGTGTTTGGCTTTCGCCACCCATTTTAAATTAATTTTGCTATGCCCTTTTTCGAGGTTAGTATACTGTGCCTCTGTCTAACAGTGACACAGAAGTGATACCCGGGGTAAACCTATGATCTCCCATCCACTCATCAAGATTCCTCTTGAAGAGAGTCAGTGAGGGACTCTGCCTAACCTGGACTGGGATTTTATTCCAGAGTGAAGGGAGCCTCTGGGTTATGAATCTGTCCCTCCAGCATGTCCTATTTATTTCAGTGCTGAGGTTCAAGTCTCTTGAGCGCGTAGCTCGATGGGATTTGGATTTTATGAGGTGCAGCATGTCCATTAATTCCGGGTTGGACATGGCTTTATACGTCAGGCACAGATCGCCTCTGAGCAGGTGGTATGCCACTGAGTAGAGCTGGAGTTTCTTTAACCGGGCAGCATATGGCATCTGTTTGAGCCCTTTGATCCTCTTGGTGAGGTACTTTTGGGGTCTTTCCAGTTACTGCAGGTGTCTGGTAAGGTACATCCCAAAAGGGGCATTGTACTCAATTATGGGCCTGATGAGGGATGAGTAAAGAGGCACGATGACCTCCCCTGGTCTAGATGTGAATCCCTTCATGATTAGGTGGGCTATATAAAATGTTTTTCTAACCACTTTGGCCATGTGGTTGTCAAATGAGAGATTGCTATCAACTTGGGTCCCCAGGTCCCTAATTACTTCTTCTGTACTTAATGGATTACCACCTATGTGGTAATTTGTGGGCACTTTGTTTTTGCCAAAGGGGATGACTATACACTTTTGGCATTTAGCTTGAGGCCATGGCTCTGGCACCAGTTGTCTGTTTCTATGAGGCCCTTTTGGAGGATGCTTGTGTCGGCTGGAGAGTCGATTATGGCACCCAGTTTGCAGTCATCTGTGAACTTGGTCAGCCACAGTCCTTCCATGTTGGCCTGTACCTCCGAGAAATATATACTGAACAAGAGAGGTCCCAGGACTGAGCCTTGTGGGATGCCACTTGTAACTGGTTTGGAGTCTGACATGGCTCCAGCAATTCTAACCATGTGGGTTCTGTCCTTCAGCCAGTTTGCAACCCATCTAGTGACATAGGGGTTTATATTTAAGCTGGTGAGCTTATCTATAATGCCCGAGTGGGGTATTGTATCGAAGGCTTTTGCAAGGTCCAGGTAGGCTATGTGGACCACCTTCCCATCGTCAATGGCCTTGGTGACTATTTCAAAGAAATCAACCAGGTTTAAGTGGCAGGATCTGCCCTTAACAAAGCTGAACTGGGTAGGATCCAGTGTCTGTATGTCCCCAATATCTTTATTTATGAGGTCCATGATGATCCTTTCCATAGCTTTGCAGACCAAGCTAGTCAGGCTTATGGGGCGATAGTTTCCAGGATCCGTTGAGGCACCACCTTTGTGGAGAGGGACCACTGATGTTGTAAGCCACTCTTTGGGTACATATCCTGTAGTAAGGCTGAGATTGAACAGTAGTTTTATGTTTGGGTTTAGCTCTTCTTGGAGTTCATGTAGGACGCAGTCCGGGACACCGTCTGGTCCCATTGATGCTATGTTTTTTGCTTTGGAGAGGGCAGCTCTTAACTGAGCATCTGAGATGTCAGGGGGGCAGCACTCTGCTGGGATAGATATTTGCCCTTTTGGTGGGGAGGGGTGGGAGAAGTTTGCACTGAACCTGTCAGCTAGGATGTTGGCAATGTCTGTGGGTTCGGTGTATTTTTTGTCATTTTGGACTAATTCTGAGCATATCTGGGAATTCCCACCCAGGTTCCTAACATAACTAAAGAAAGCCTTGTGATTATCCTTGGTGTCCTGTGCAATTTTTCTCTCGAAGCTGGCCTGCGTAGTTTTTTGCTAATACTGATCAGAGATGCCTTCCCTTTTTGGGATTTTGCTCTATCATGTAGTAGCTTCTTCCTTCTATTGTATAGTTTGTTTACGGCTGGGGTCCACCAGACAGGACGCCTGCCTTTGGAGGATTGGGTCTTGGTTTTATTTGGGTTTGCATGATCCATGCATTCCTGAAGGTGTTCATAGAATGCGTTTATAAAGGATTCTGTGGTCTGGGCCGTATTTTCCACAGGCCTGGGGGCTTTGAAGGATTCCACCTTGGTTTTGAGGAGTGTGAAATTTGCTTTAGAGAAGTTTTTCACTGTGGTTTTTAGGGCAGGGGGTGGAGTCAGGATGTGAATATCCAGTGAGATTAGTTTATGGTCTGATCTTACCAGTGATGGATACACTTCTGGTCTGGAGCATAGAGTCCCCATGTTGGTGATGATCAGGTCAAGTATGTTTTCCCCTCTTGTGGGAGTGGTAACAAGTTGTTCCATAGCATTTGAGTTTATAAATTCTAGGAACCTTTGGGCTAGGGTGTTGGAGCTAGAGTAATGCTCCCAGTCTTTGTTTAGGTAGTTGAAGTCGCCCAATATAATGGTGTTTGGAGAAACCTTCATATTTTCCAGTGTTCTCAGGAAGGCTGAGTTGGGGTTCCTTGGTTTGGGAGGGTGGTCTGTAGCAGGCTATAAACTGGAAGGCAGTTTTACCCACTGTTAATTGCACATAGATAGTCTCTGATGCTTCGTGCTGTGCCACCAACCTGGAGGTGTGGGTATCTTTGACGAATATTGATACTCCCCCTCCTTTTGTGGTACGGTCCAAGTTTTGGGTCCGAAAAGCATGGTATGAGGTATAACCTGGTAGTGCTGGGGTGCTCTCGGAAGCCTTGAACCAGGTTTCTGTTACTGCACAGATATCGATGTTCTCATGCTAAGGAGAGTTTCGAGTGCGTGCATCTTGAGGTTTAGACTTCTGGCGTTGAGTAGCATTACTCTTAGTTTCTTATCCCTTGTGATACCTATGGAGGTGGGTTTGTCTTTTGAGCCTTGCCTAAAAAAGGCACTATGGGGGTAGCAAGAGCCTTTGCCAATATCCGAAAGCCCAGGGGTGACAGGTGCAAGCCGTCCCTAGCAAAGCATCGTGGCTTGTCGAGCATGTCATTGCAGGCTGACAGGCATTGGATCCCCTTTGAATGACACCAATACTTAAGCCAATTGTTGAAATTGATCATCTTGTCTTCATATTGTGGCATCATTCTTGGTGAGGGTAAGATGCTACTTAAGGTCAGGGTCATACCGGCCTGAGCTACATGCTCAGAGAGCTCCTCTATGTCTCTTTTCATGTAGTCCAGGGAGGTACGTCTCAGGTCATTCACACCAGCATGGACAATGACTGAGTCATATTTGTACTTGCCTTGGAGTGACCTGAGTGCTTGTATTATGTGGCGGATCCTAGCACCCGACAGGCAGCTCACCATGACCTTCTCCTTGTTCAGCCTGGTGAGCGGGACGTCAGTGTGCCTGACGATAGAGTCACCTATTACAAGTGTATCAGGTGTGTTGTTTAGCCTTAAGGGCTGTGACTGTTCGGCACACTGTCTTTGTGAGCTATGTGTTGCACGTGTTTTGTTTTGGGGTAGCGGTTGTTTGGGTGTCTGCTTTGGAGGTCTCTGCTGCTTAGGCAGATTTTTATTTAGAGCCTCCGAGTATGTTTTTGTGTGTTTATGTGTTTGGTTTGCTGTCGTGGTAGGTCTATGTGAGACTGGAATTGTAGTGAGTGTGGTTTCCTTCTCCTCCTGACTGGTTTCGCCAGTACTGAGTTGAGAGAGCTTAGCCTCCAGTATGGCTATATGGTTGCATCTCTCACATGTGTTGGAATTTGTTGGGAGGAGGAAAGGGTTGTCTGTGTACATGAGGCAGTTGTAACATTGCCTCAAGATTCCCAGATTCACCAGCTGGACCGGAGAGGAGATTGACAACTGACCTTTGGACATGCTAGAATAGTATTGGGAATTCCTTTATAATTGAAAATTCACAGTGTACACCACTCTTCTGCAATAATAACTCCAAATTGGCTAGAATTATCCCACCATTTAAATTATATCCAACTTCTCTTAACATATAAAACCATATTAAACACAATTATTGCCCAGCTATAAGTGCAATTTTCTACCAGTCCCTCCAAACTTGCAACTTTCAATTTCCTGACAAAAAATCTACTTGACATCTATAAGCCTTATAAAAACTGAGACCAAAGTATATCCTCACACTGTGTAGCAAATCTCTGTAATAGCATTCTTGCACCAATCAGTGCAACACATAGCATTCATTTACTTAAGTGGCAAGTAAAAGATATCTTATCTGACTTCTGCATTCGCACTTGCTGCTATCTGGCTAAAATTTCAGCTTTTTCTCCTCTAATACCTCTAATACCCTTTCTCTCTTTTTCCTTGTTTTCATTTCCCTTACTCTAAATCTTGCTTTTACTCATTATTTCTCCTGCATCCCATATTTAGTACACTTATTACCGCTAACAATACTTATCTCATGCTTCCCTCTCTTCCTCCTTATCCACTATTTGAATTTTCTACTTTGACATTTGCGTTATGAGTGAATAATAAAGTTTCACACTTATAACATGTCAACATGTTTCAGTGTTATGTGATCTTGCATTTATCGTGTTTTAATGATGGTGTTTATGTATTATTCTACATGTTATATGTGTAGAGTTATAGACAGCAGGGCAGGAGTTTGTATATAGTATTGCTCAATTTTGTCAATGCATTCAATTCAGACAGTAAATACACAAACTATCCTATCCTTGATCAGACATAATTCACAATCACAGACTCATCAGAGTACCAACTGATCATAATGGGGTAACCTACAGGAATGCACCTGCATGCAGTCCTGGGTGTTGCACTTGTTAGTGCAGTGATCCCACTTTTCAGCTAGTATATTGCTCCCCATAAAGGACTGAACTGTGTATTAGTGCTTCTAAACCAAATCAAAATAAATAAATATAAATAAATATCTCAAAACTACTGGTGCAAAGTAGAAAACTCCCTACTTGCATGCTTGCTTCCATAAAAAAACTTGTCCCACCCCACACAGTGGGTCTGTTGAGCTCCTAGCAATCTAAGCTCACACAGTACCAGATCACCTGGCTACCATGTTATAAAACTGACCCGTGGTCTGTCCTTATGCTTAAGGAGTAAAATGACTTAGACATGATGACAGAGTAAATCACAACAGTGAAAGGTACCTTAGGTAGGTGTTTTGCACCTTACTAATCTACTGGTTACAGCTGCACTGTTTAGCATTATCTTGCTACATAGCAACCACCTCCATCATGGCCACAGGAGTGCTTATTACACATTGGTTATTTATGTGCTCCTGTCTGTAATTCAGACATCTGGTACATGTGCTGTACATCACAGTGTACAAGACGTAAGGCTCATTACATTTCATTAGTACACTGTGTCTTTGAATACCATGGATTGATTACACAGTAGCAAACTTTTACTAGTCAAATATTACAACCAAAAGGTAGTCTTTTTTTATATACCAAACCATAAAAATCAGCATTGAAATAAAGCCATATTTTCAGAGTTTAGATATCTGTATCGTATCAGCTTTATATATTTGGCAAGAAAATAAAATCATCTTTTGTCATGTTCTTGTGATCTCATAAGCTGCATTGCTATACTAATAATTTTTTGTCTGATAACACTGCTGCTTCTAGATAAGTTGTCTGTAAATGCACAGATCCCATGATGTGCCATATGGCTTGTCATCATACTTGGTACAAAGAACAACAGTTGTATATCACTACATTTAAGCACTTCAAATGTTGTACCCCCACTGTTACCCACTGCTCCTGCAATTCTTAAAATGTCATTTGCCTTCACATTTCCAATCCTCTTGGGTGAACAACACTACAATATAAGTACTCTGTGTTACTTTGTACTGTAGGATGGATGGCCATAGTAAGTTATGGTTAAATATACTGGCCAGTGTCTGTGTGTGCCTGTCACCATTACTTATGTGCCTTTCAGTGCACCATTTATCTGTCTAGTTTATTTCTCGTTCTCTTGTGGCAGTAACAACATCTACTCTGTCATTGTTTGGATGACTCGAAGATGATATAGGGTGAAATTCCATTTTGAAAAGGAGACTATCCTACCTCGCTAACATTCTTGCAGCTACCCTTACTCATAATCCTGTTTCTATGATTTTGTCAGCATATATTGCATCAATTAATAGGGCTATTTTATATAAAGGTTACTCAAGTCATGTAAATGGTTTCGTTTCTGACCTTATGTAAGATGTTGATATTAGTTTCCTTGCTGAGATATGTTTGGGTATTAAATTTGACCTTTAATTCTAAGCTGCCATCCATGGTAACTTCTTTGATTTCTGGCTTTAGAGATAGCCATTTGTGAAGTAATGAAGTCATTCATTTCAAATCTTAATATGAACTTTGTCAGATTACTACTTGGGAAACAAGGTCATTTGAATGTATTTTGAGTGCTGACACGTTTGAGTTTTTTTCTCTGTCATCCATCAAGGAACCTGGATGTTTTCTTGTATGAAGTCACACAATTTCTCACTGCTTCGTGATGGAGTACACACAATGGTTAACTGTAGAAGCCGCATCTGATCATTTCACTTTAGAGTGTCTTCATCTGATAAAATACTTGGGGCTTAATGTAACCATTACTATCCCTACTCACAATATAGAGCATTCATTTGATTTTGGTTCTCTGATTAAAACTGGTCATTACTCTTCTTTTGAGCCACTTCTACTCTTTGATCATCTGATATTCTTTGACTTTGGACCTCCCAAATTTCCTTCCTCCATCTCCAGTTTGTTTCATAATCGTCAAAATAATGGTGTTATCATAGCCAGCCTTAGGCATAGGCCAACTAGGCGGCTGCCTAGGGCGCCACTCTAGCAGGTGAACTTTTAAAGTTGACTGGATGCTGTAAATAGATGAGGATGGGAGCAACAGGTGGTATGAGGGGGCCACTGTGGAGCCTTTTTGCCTAGGGCAGAACTTGACCTAAGGCTGACCCTGGGTGTGATTTTAGATATTTTTAAATTGTTTGCCATGCCATTTGATCTTTTGGCTTTTTCTGACAATCTCAGTAGTTTGGTTGACTCAATTAATAAGAATTTCTCTTAAAGTCTTGATTATTTAGCCAGTAAATGTGTCCAGTATGTCTCTCTGAATAATTTTTGTAAATGGTTTCAGCAATTGTTTGTGGAATATGAGGGAGGGTTCACATTCCTGAGTGTCATTGGAGGTCTATTCCAAAAATAATATACTGCAATTTAATGCATATTATGGTATATGCCAAGCTAAGGATGAATATTAGATGGCTATCAAGGAGACCGAGAGAGCAGCCACAATGTCAAAGAACATGGCATCAGAGCAACAAGACCATTTTCTGGATAGTGACTCAGCCGATGGTACAATGAAGCACTATTAAGCTGAAAAGCAATGACAGAAAGATAATGAAAGAAAGCTGGCAATTATCATGTATAAGGGATGAAAGCAATAATCTGCACAACAGCCTAGATGACATTAAGGGAAAATTGGAGAATTTCCAGAAGTTTCTGAATGAAGAAGCTATACTGTCACATGTGCAGTCTATATTGAAAGAGAAGGGATCCCACCTCTGAAAAAGTACAAAGCAGACTAAGGAAAATTAAGTCGAGGAAAAAGGCAGGCTCAGATAAAATCAAGACGTATGATTAAGATATTGAGTGCATTAAGGATGTCATGTCTCCTGAGGGTATTCATTACATTATGGAGAGAGGTATGTATTCCAAATGGCAGAAGACTAAGCATTCTAGTGCCAGTGTATAAGAACAAAGGTGATATTCACAACTGTGGGTAGTACAGTGTTATCAGGCTCCTCTCACAGTGCATGAAAATGTTGCAGCAGGTGACTGATGAATATTGCAATAGTGGACAGGATGGTACAAGATGAGCCATTTGGATTTAGATCTAGGTGCAGTACAACTAGCTTGGTGTTTGCAGTGAGGGTGACAGTAGGGAAAACATCTGTAAGGTGTAAGTGAGAAAACAGTTCAAGTGGATATTCATATACATGCAGAAAGCAGATGGGTTCTGCTTTGAGCTCACAGGTGTTTATATCACTGACAGACTATATCAACAAACAGGTTCTGGGGGGCAGATAAACAAAGTTGCTTTATGCAGTTGATATGGCAGTGCAAGTAGATTCTGAACAGGAACTACTGGTTTGTTCAATATCGGCTCAAGATGCTGGGTGCATTACAAGAAAAATGGCTCTTGATAATCACCAGGCATAAAGGAGAGATATATCCCAGGTGACAATGAAAATATGCATTCTAGTGCCAGTGTACAAAAACAAATGGTATATTCAGTGTCTAATCTTACAGAAGGTTTCTCAGTGGGAGTGGGTGAGCCTCAGGGTTCTACTCTGAACCCCCTGCCATACATATTTAGAAATGATTACGAATAAAATTGCTTGATTTATTGAATGAACTTCAGGACACTAGTAGTAAAAAGTTTGAACCTGAAAATCTTGACGATCTTAAAACAAAAGCAAAAAAAATATATATTTTTGCTATGGGCAAGTACCCCTGCACTCCTACACCCTTGTCAATTCTTAAGTTTAACGATGAGGACATGCAACCTCATGGAAAGGAATCTGTCCTTTTGCTGAGAACACACAAGCTACAAGAAGATCTGTGAGGTTTTTCACATCTGGGTTTTTTGACTTTTGTATTTGGAGAATATTGATTTTATTGGGTCTACCTAGATTTTAAGCTGTGCATTTTGTGTCAGTGGATCAGTTCCTGTCATTTTAATGCACTGCCTATATTTTGTGGTCATATATTATCATTCCACTTATTGTTTTTTGCAATGACAGCTCATTCTGTTCTGAATATTGCTGTGCACACCTCTTTCATGTCTGCAACTTGCAGTACCATTTTAGCTTCCCTTAACCACATTTAGCAAGGTAGAAAAATAAAGAAAAACAATTTAGGTGTGCATGGGCACTAGCATTTCCAAGGAAAACAGAAAGAAAGAGAGAGAGATTGAACAGAAAGAGAATATTTCTCTCATAACATCTTTATTCAAGAATTCTTAAATAAGTTCAGGAATAAAAACAATGTTATAAAGAGTGAGAAGCTGGCTTTATTGAGTGACTGTAAACCTTAGTGATTTAAAAGACAGATAAATATTTTTGAGGAACGATCAAAATTATGAAGCAAAACCAGTCATATTATGCAGACACAGGGACAATTTAGTGGCTTGTGAGGCGGGGTTGTAACAATGCCTCACACCATATGAAATTTTCATTCACGTGATCAGAGTGAAGCACTTTATCTTTATTCAGTAAAGAAAGTGACTGTAATTGCTGGACACGTGTGTGTGTGTATGTATGTGTGTGTGTGTGTGGGGGGGGGGGGCATTAAATAGTTCCATATAAAATACAGCAACTTTGAAACATTAAATGGAGGAACTATTTTAAATAAAAATTATAAAATTAAGTATATACTAATAAAACAACAAAAACAAAACAAATACTGTATAAAACACTTTAACAGATAGCCCTTTACTTAAAGTAATAATGCCTTCCATCTGTGACTTCAGGACTCACAACACCCCTTGCTGCTTAGCTATTTCCCCAATAGTACTCACTCACTTTGGCATTACTGCTTGCATATCATTCACTATGCAGTATATTTATTTGATGGTATATATGATATGTGTCACTTTGAAGACACCCCTTTGTTCACTCTACTTTGTTCATTTTTTATTAAAATGTAGTAAATAATAGAAAAACAACACAACTGCATGCATACAACATTTATATACTGCACAAATATCACAAACTGACAGGTATAGCACATTGTGAATATCAGGATTAACATCTATGACTATACACATTATGGCCACAATGGAAAGATACATTCTGATGGCATAATATTAAGGTTGTGAAACACAATCATAGTATCCCATTACTGATCCATGAAAATATCACATGGGGGACCATTTATCCCTTGCCATCAAATATTAAAGGGAGATGCACATAAGGCAAAATAATAATCCCCCCCCCCAAATATTTTACTTCCATTCCATTCCATAAATAGAAACACCATTAGTTTTGCTCTAATATTTGTGTCTTCCACCTCCTCTAATAGCTCTAACACCTTCACATATATCACTGGATAAAAATTCTTATGTTCCTGACACACTTGCCACTACTTCAGTAAGACCTCACACCGCTTTTCCCTTACTTTCCAGGATATATGTCTTCTATGCAGACCCTTTGATTCACTATTGAGATGCACAGTCATAACATTTTTTTATTAATCTCATGAAAGACAAAACTGAATGAGGTAGCCAAACATGACCATAAGAAGCTGACCATTTATTAGTTTTGAGGTCTGATGAAACATTCTACTTGAATGTGAAAGCGCTTACTGAATTTTCTTCTTCATTAGTGCACCCTAGGACCAATAAGCAATATGTTTTCAAAGGGTATGCTGATTGCAAAAGTAAGAACTTGATATATATAGCTGTATGTCAAGGATGTGATACATATTATGTAGGAAAAACCAACAATATGTTTAAGGCTAGGATTTTCAAACATTTGTCAGACATTAGACTCGGTAATGAGCATAATGCCTTGGCATTTCATATAAAAGACAATCCTACTCATTCATTTTTATTTATGGTAATGCAGGTTGTTACTCCAAACACTAGGGGAGGTAATTTGGTTAATGAAACAGAATGTGCTGAAACCAGATGGATAGTGAGACTAGGAACAGATAGATCACCTGGCATTAATGGCTTTGTACCTTTAAAACCTATCCTTAAGAAAAGGAGGGTGATTTACTGAAATGTGATAGGTTATTACTTATTTTAAATTTGTAATGTTTTAGATTGTGTGTTATCTGACGAAGGGCATATGGCCTGAAAGCGCTCATCTGTGAAAATAAAGTTTTATGGTATTTTATTCCACGTGGATGTTCTCTGCTTGCCTGGTTTTTGAATTTTCTTCCTGTTTGTTCGTTTTTTATTACCTCAAAACTAATAAATGGTCAGCTTCTTATGGTCGTGTTTGGCTACCTCATTCAGTTTTGTTTTTCCTGAGATTTACCATTATTTGCTGTAGTTGAGGAGCTCTACCCTTGTCAGAGGATTCTGCCCAAGGTTTTTTTAATGCAATTTTTGTTATTATTACACTTTTATGGGTATCCTTTAGGACATAATTATTTCCTGTTGACATTGTAGTGTCTTCTGGTATTGCTTAACCATGGAGTAATCTATTTATCCATCTATCAATCATCTATCTGTGTATAGGTGTATATATACATCCTCTGTGCTTGAAGTATTGCACTGCATGTCTCTGCAGATTTCCACAGCACAATGCTGTTTACACTGCTGCATGCAGTAGATACGTGTGCATACATAGACATGTTTGTTTTGTGTGAGTGCATGTGAGTTTGTATAATACAATGTGCAATATGTAGTTTATTGTGGGATAGTGAGTCTTGTCATTTACTGGAAAGCTTGCCATACATTTGGCTAGCTTTGCCTGTAGTACAAGGACGCCTGTTTCAGTTCCTCAGCACAGATCTTTGTAATCCTTTGGGTTGTCTTCACTTTTATGGCACCTTCCATGTCATTACATGTACTTCATATTCCTCCCACTATTATTCAAACACAGAGACTTGTCTTCTTTGATTTGTCTATGCATTTCACAATCTTTATTTTTATATTCTCAAGTGCAAAGCTATGTTCTTCACTTATGTGCATATTTTACATTTCTTCTTTGAAACACTCATATGTAGTTTCTGTTACATTGCTTGTTTAGCTATCACAACAGCTTTACCATCTCAGCAATCTAGTCTGTTTCTCTTCACATTGTTTCATTCATGCTGTTTCATGATGGTCTCCCCTTGTGCATTGTTTTCCACCTATGCACAGAAGCTTTACACACACAGGTTTTCTGCTGTGATATTACCCAGACTTCTCAGTTGTACTTGTTTTAGAGGAATATACCTATTTTCAGGCCTGGTTTACCTCTATACATCTTATAACTATTTCTATAGATATGCCCCTGTTTTCAGGCTTGATTTACCCCTTCACACAAATTTCTGAACCACTATACCCTTGTCATATGTGATTTTTAAGTTGTCTATTACACAGGAAACCATGCTACATGGCCAACATACTAGTGGCACCAATGATTTAAAGAAACAAAGACACATATCTTACATCTCATTTTTTTCAGAAGCATGTGCTTAATTTTTCCCATAATTTTTATCATTATATTTTTAATCATATTCTTTTGAGTAATATCCCATACCATATTCTGATATTTTACATTCAGATATTACGTTACTTAGATGTGCAGGTTTTTGGCTGAATGTATCTACATTTCAAGGACCTTTGTATCTTATTTTCAGTGTCTGCAGGTTAAGAGCTATGGATACACACCAAATGGATTTAATGAACCTGACCTCTTAGAATTCTCTAGCATCATGACAAAATAATAAGTTATGCTAGTAGGATGTTGAGTTGTTACGATTTTTTAGCACATGGTCAAAAACAGATAAACTCACAACATGTTTCACTGGTATAATTCCAGTTAAAATATTCAGATTAATTTTGAAGGCTGCACGAACAATATGAGATGGGACCAGCTAATAGTACAATTGGTACAGGCATATTTATAACAAGCATTCATAAAAAAAAATCATCTGATCTGGCTCTGTGTGTTATAAAGAAATGAAACAAAAGGGTATCATGGTATTATTGAAATCTGGAGGTTCGTTTAGCAGACGAAACAAAATGCAAAAGGAATGAATTTTTTTTAAACAAAAGGAATACCAAGGAGTTACTCGAGAGAATATTGAGATAAATGATTAAACACATCTTCAATAAAATCACATAAGTTGCTATTAATAAATTATGGCTGGCAATGATAGCAGAGATACCTCAAGAATTTCAGGGACAGCTGTGAATTTTCTATGAAAATTAAAGTGAGGTATTTTTCAAATACTATTTACAGTATGCATGGGAAAAAAAAGCAGTGGACATATCTGAAGATTTGCCATCCAGCTTCTCTTTCTCTCTCTCTCTCTCTCTCACACACACACACACACACACACACACACACACACACACACACACACACACACACACATTATTTCTCTCTTTCTGTTAATGTAATCCTTGTTTCACTTTTTTAATGATGCTCATTATTTTATTACTAAGTCAATTTTACCTACATTGTTGTACATGTACAGAAAAATGCACTGGATCTCCCCGTTACTCTTTCTCAGGCTATGCCTGATATAGCCCTGTTACCAGGTGGGACCCCCTTACAACTCCAGGATTTAAACTTGTAGTGCATATCAATAGTGCCTGGAGGGGTAGAGATCCTTTGGGGAATTATGGAATGCAGCACCAAGATCCATCACATGAGCGGAATGAAGGAAGTCATGCAGAAAGTTAGTGGAGTAACATGGGTAATTACTATGCAATACTCTGTCCCTCTCTCTCTTAATTATGGTGCCTATAGGCTACTGCTTTCCATCAGAAGTTACAGAAGGACACCCTGCATCCATACCATTAAGCTAGTTCATGTTTCTTTTTTTTTTCTTGCTTTTATGGATGTAGAGCAGATACAGGAAATGCTACTGTGTTATTATCATTAACTTATCAAATCTTAGTATCTATCTGACAGAACATTGCACTTATGAAAAGCAAAAGAGAGGTTTCAATGTGCAAACCAGCATTCTTAACAGCTTTTCATAAAACTTGTTAATTTTTTTTTTTTTTTTTTTTGCAGTAAAAGAGATATAGTCCTTCAGAGAATGAAACCTGTAGTTACTTATTTACTAAGGATATACTTTTCTAAAGTGCAAGCCAAAACCAGTGGGCTATGGCTGATCAAGTGTGCAGATAACTGCAAGCTGGGTGCTGTCATAAAATCTCCTAGTGACATGGACATCTTCCAAAAGGGTCTCACCCAAACAAATGACTAGTGCCAGAAAGATGGCCTCAAGCTGAATACAAAAAAATGTATCATCGTCATCCCCTTTGGGAAGAGTGACTTCCCCACAAGTTATCACATTAATAACAATGTCCTAAGCAGACAGTCAGTCATGAGGGATTTGGGTACCCAGATTGATAGCAATCTGACTTTTGACCACCATGTTGCTTCCATTGTATAGAAAGCTTTCTACATGGCCCACCTCATAAGTAAGGGTATCTCATCCAGGGACAAGGAGATCATAACATCCCTGTATTCATCCCTTATAAGCCCCATTATGAGTACAACCCCTCCCCCCATTTGGCATGTATGTTGCAAAGCGCATGCAGCAGCTGGAGAGGCCACACCAGTTCCTCACCAGTAGAATCCAGGGCCTCAAAAATCTACCATACACAGATAGGCTAAAACCCCTATCCCTGTACTCTGTTTCATACAAACTCTGCAGAGGTGACCTCTGTCTGGCATACAAGGCGATCTCGGATCCCGCCTTGATGGGACTGCTGCATATCCGCAAGTCAAGCTCCACTCGAGTAACCCACACACATGGCCTCAATCTGTTCTGTGACATCCAGTAGGACTTGTTGGCGGGACAGATTTGTGTCCCAGAGACTCCCCCATCTGTGGAATAGACTTCCTCTCCACATCAAGCAGAGTACCTCTTTACCCTTTTTTAAGCACAACCTGGATAACTGGATGGCAAATAGAAAATACATCCCTGGAATTCCATCTGTGTCCCTGCTGGTCAGGGGCATCGGGTGCTGATTTGTTTATACATGGACTAAACTATTGGCTAGGCTTATAAGGGGGCCAATAGCCTAGTAACTTCCTATGATCTTATGATGAATTATCACATTTATAAATAAATATTTTGCAGACACGAGCAATGGAGTTGTGAAAATATTAGGGTTAGCTTTGCAAGCTATTTGTGAGTAGCTATAGGGAGCTGACAGGGAACAAAAGATCTACATGTCAAAGATGATAAATCACACCAGATGATTGGAGGCTGGACTGACAGTCATTTTTTTTTTTTTTGGGGGGGGTGCTATAAGAATTAAAATCTAGTAAATTGGATGTAAGAAGCAAGAAACAAAACAGGAATGCATTGTCAGGACACACAATGGGAGAAATGTGAGGATTCTTGTACATGGAAACTGACTGGAAGGGATCAGGATTTAAAAAAAAATCACTATGTAGTACACCAGATATAGCTGTTTAGAATTTGTCTGAGCAAACTGAAACACATATAATTTCCAGTAGATGTGTGCTTTCAGACATTTATTTATATGAAATGACTTTTCAGCTATACTGTTATAAAATTGGATTAAGAAGCAAGAAACAAAACAGGAATGCGTTGTCAGGACACACAATGGAAGAAATGTGAGGATTCTTGTACATGGAAACTGACTGGAAGGGATCAGGATTTAAAAAAAAATCACTATGTAGTACACCAGATATAGCTGTTTAGAATTTGTCTGAGCAAACCGAAACACATATAATTTCCAGTAGATGTGTGCTTTCAGACATTTATTTATATGAAATGACTTTTCAGCTATACTGTTATAAAAAGCAGAAAGAATAATATCAGAAACAAATATAGAATGTATAACTTATATATATATATATATATATATATATATATATATATATATATACAAACATTTCTTTACTACAACAAACAAAACTACCCTTGCTGCAAAAACATTTTACTTCTCTCCCTTCTTTACTGTGCTTCTGTTTTAACTAACTTACAAACTTCTACCCTAAACAAGATGGAACAGTGCTGCAACAAAGTTTGCCACAAACTCTAAATATCACACACACCACTGTAAACTACTGCTATAAATAAACTTGCTTCATAGCGACACTGTGTGCATTACTCAAAACTTACATTACCCTTAACTGGCTAGACAGAGCCAAAATGTCCTGGAAGGATTTTCAATTGATGGCTGTTAAACATGTTTTGGCAAGTAAACTAAAACTTCAAGCAAAAAAAAGGTGTTACTTTCAGAAATATTGGAATAACCTTCTGGATGTTCTAAATCATTATCCTACTTAGGTTGTTCTCCATTTCTCCTCCTACTATCTGTAAATACCTCTTCCCCTCATTAATTTTCTCCAGCAGAACCTTTGTAGAATTACAATTATTGTGACCCTTTGTGTAATCTTTTTCTTGCATTTGTGCAGGCAAAACATTCTAGTTTCTTTATACTGATTCCCTCCCACTTAGTGACAGTCGCTTATATATATTGTATATAGTTAAATCAAATAGGATTTAGGAATACTGATATATCTTCACAATCCTGTACAAACAAATACCTCTCAGCAAATCCTTTCTGCACTTTCTTTTTGTGTTTGTAATCAGCTAGTATCCTATTCACTTGATTAAAGAAGCTAAATATTTATTTTTGTTACATCAGTACTGAATGTATTTGTTCTTAAGTAGGATTGTATGAAGATTTTTTTTCATTTATCTGTTTTGAACCTATTTGTATTGTGTGAATTATGGTTTTGTTTTTGTATTTGTATTTTTAAAAATTGCTAATAAAAATCAGATTGCAAAAAAAAAGAAATAAACTTGCTTGAACTCCCCAACCAACTTGCCTTTCTTCAGATATCCACCTTGCACAACCTTATTTTCAAGCCTACTGCCTGTCCTGCACTATTCAGTCTAGTCACACCTTACACCATACCTCTCATACCTTATAGCAAGAAATCTGGACAAAGCCATAAATAAAAGTGGGACAAAGGCCCAAAAATAGGGACAATTTTTAAATACTGCTCTTACAAATAATAGGTTTTGCATTAGCATGAATTTTCTGAAGGGCATGAAGTCTGAAACTCAAATGTCTATCATTATTTTCTATTTTAGATCTTTAATGTTTGCCACTAATTTGCCAGAAAACCACAATTTTATGAAAAAAACAAACAGACTAAAAGTATGACTCAAAAATCTCGACATTCTGTGAAAATCTGTACAGTTGAGAGATATGCCTTACACACCAAATCAATCCCTATGATCAGAAGACAAAAATCTTTTAGCTATCTCAAAACCTACAAGAAAACCAGGTCACTCTCTGTATTCATACTCTGCCTCTGTAATATGGAATTTACTACCTCTAGCTACCAGGTCAATGCCTGGCCTAACCCATTTCAAAGCCTCTTTAAAAAATCATCTAAAAAATACATGGCTCTGCTCCTGCATAAAGCCTGCCTAATGCTCAGGCCTTCCTCTTCTTCCACACTAGCCCCATCCTCCTCTTCTGTCAGATTTCACTCCTTCATAGTCCGCAAGATCCTAAGGGTCTCCTAACTCCTTCTCTGTTTCTATACCATATCCTTAAGCTACCATTCAGACTGTAATGCCTCTATTCTTCTTAATTCTCTCACTATCTTTCTGCATCACTAAATTTCTGGCAATTATTTTCCTAACTGAAACCAACATTCTATTTTTTCATGTACTGTAACAGTCTATGTCATACACTGTGCTACCTACATACTATTTTTGGATACTATCTATTCATAGGCTATGTAAATGGTGAGAGTAACTATTATTTTATATAATGTTTTAACTCTATAGCATTGTCTAGATGTGTAGTATATATTGTGATATCTTGTGGCAAAGTTTATGTTCTTTCATCTTATTTGTGTATAGTATTTCCAATGTCATTTGTATTGTATTGGATTATACTGTATTTGCATTGTACTGTATGTGGAGCTTTTCTCCCCAGGCCTCTGCTGAAAATGGGTTCTGTAGACCCAGTCAGACCACCCTGGTAAACAAATGTTAAACAAAATATAATAAAATAAATACATATTATGAAATAAAATAGTCTAGCAATGTAGTCATATCTCATAATGCATTTTTCTGTTGATAAAAATGTATATTACTTATGAATACTAAGAGAATGGGCAAACCATACATTATACCCTGATTGGAGAATGAGCCAGTGTTATGTACAGGTAATGCCAACTGAAAAATCAGTCTGCTGCCTTGCAACTCAGACTGTAATGAAGCTAATGTCTGCTACTATTTTACTCTCACTAAGCAACACTATTGCTGTTTAGCAAGTGTAAAATTAAAAGAAACATTAACAAAAAAAAGTGTGTGTGTGTGTATGTGTGTGTGTGTGTGTGTGTGTGTGTGTGTGTGTGTATGTTTCTGTCTTTGTATGAGAGTGTATTTATGACAGACAGAGACTGAGCAGTAGCAACAACATTTAAAATTAAGAGGTATGTATACCTCCTGTGACACCCCTGCATTGGCCCAGTAATCAAGGAGCCTCAATCCTCACCACTGGCAACAGTGAGCGATGTACACAATGGGAGGATGACAAGTACACGCACAGTAAATTACAATTTCCCTTAAGAGTACACAGAGACTGCAGTCAGTCTGGGGATGGTTTCTCCATCTTTCTCCAGATCCCAATAAGACTCCCCACTGGCAGAGCTATAGGGATGAGATCTCAGCTGAGTGGTCAAGCCAAAACCTGCAGCACCCTCTCTGTCCAAACAGTGCTTCGTTCCTTGCCCAGATAGCTGACACACACACATTTTAAGATTTGATTTATATACAAACACACACACACACACACATACACACACACACACACACACACACACACACACACACACACACACACACACTCACACTCACACTCACACACTCACACACTCACACACACACACACACACACACACACACACACACACACACACACACACACACACACACACACCTGGGAAAGGCTGGCACATGTTTACTAGCTATGCCCCTTTCTGCCCAGACTAAAAGGTAGTTATCACTGCCATCAAACAGTCTTTATCAGCTACTACAAGACCCTAAACAAAGGGTACCCAATCCTACTGTGTAATGTTACTAATAATCCAAAGGGGAGTTTTATCCAAGCAAGGCTATTGGAATGGCCTGTACAGTGCCACCAAATACATATGCAAGTACTCTAAGAGCTTAAATATGCCTCACAAATATCAGCCACAAAGATAGGTTTAAATATATTTAATAATAAATAATAAAAGAACAAAACAGTACTCAATAACAAGCACAGTTACTTCAGAGTTCAAAATCACAGGGAATATTATAAAACAACATATCAGGATAGATTAAAAAAATACAGAAAACATCTAAAGTAATCTTTACTGTATTTCTGTCTATATCTAAGAGAGATGCCAATGTCCATGTCCAATGTCCGATGTCCAATTAATACTCAACCCAAACAAAACTAAACTACTCATCTTTCAACCCACCAAACATACTCAAAACAACTCTCACTTTAACATCACAGCAAAAGACAACACCACTATATACCAACTGAACACACCAAATTGCTAGGAGTGGAAATAGACAATAAACTAAAATTTGACATTCACATATCCATGACCATAAAAAAAAGTCCACAAAAAACTAGGAGCGTTATACAGAAATAAGCATCTTCTCACCAAAGCAGCAAAGATTTCAATAGCAAATTCCCACCTTATCTCCACCCTACTTTATGCCTCTCCAATATATACCAACCTAAGGCAATGACATCTAAACAAGCTAGAGACCTGCTACAACAAAATTGCCAAATTCACCACAGGGGCATCCTACCGTAGTCACCACTGTCTCTCACTTGCTGAACTGGGCTGGTGTGAACTCCTTCACCTCCTTCAATGGTATCAACTCTCACTCGCCCACAAACTAGTAAACCATCCACTAAATGTCCCATCCCTCCAGAATCTACTCCAACCCTATCGCACCACCACACCACTAAGAGCCAGCAACAAAAATCACTTGCAGATCACTAAAGCCAATAACTCTGCTGGTGAAGCACTATTCTCTTGCACCATAGCCAAATTATGGAACTCCCTCCCACCCACAATTACCTCCGTACCATCATTCACCCACTTCAAAACTTTACTAAAAGCACACCTAAAAACATGCTGGCTATGCCCTTGCAACTACCACTCTAATATCACCCACCCCATCCAACCACTACCTTTCTTTCCACTCCACTAACTACCTTGATTATAACAAGCGCAGATGCTCATAAACCTAGTACTTATACAGCAGGAGCTTCTTATTTTAACATTTGTTAATGTCTGTTATGTACTTCACAGATAAAGATTCTAGTTGTCTACTGATGTACTATGTTCTTCATCTGTAAATATGTTGTAAGTAATTGCTATGTAAATTGTTAATCGCTATGTAATCCAATGTAACCATTGTCTGTTTATTTTAACTGTGGAGCTTTTCTCCCTGGGCCTCCACTGAAAATGGACCTAAGTCCAGTCAGACACTCCCGGTCAACAAATATAAATAAATAAATAAATAAATAAATAAATAAATAAATACTATGCCCTAAATCTTACTTACAGAACAACACGCAGACAGAAGTGCAGATGAGGATGATGTGTGGATTTTCTTGCTAGGTCCAAGACAAAATACAAAATGCACAGTCTCTCTCTGACAGAGTTCTTAAATTAATATCACATTTTACTGCTGGGTTAGCTTGGAAGACAGCACTGTTTGTCACCTGACTTCAGTTCCCATTCTAAACAGAAACTTAACAGAACTTTACCATCTCTGTGTTAAAAAATACATCTCTCAGATGTTTGCTTAGAACTGTGTAGCTGCTAGGAAGTCATAAAGCAATAAAACACTTTACATTTTACACCTAGTAATTACTTTTCTTTCAAGACAATAGGAAAACTTCTAGCTCTAGACATTGTGCCTGCTGTTGAACTGAAACTGAGAGATAACATCTTTTGTTTATGGCCCAGCTACTTTAAGTTTTGCAGGTTAATCTTCTATGTTCCAGCAGGGTATGCTGTGTCTACATTCTTGAAGCTCAGCACATAATATACTGTTCTGTATAAATCATATCAATATTCACAAATGACATAGAATTATTTACAAAATTCTAGATAGCTGGGCTGGCAGTGTCGCACTTCAAAATTTCTTACCTCAAAAATCTGGATAAAGCCTAAGTTAATAGTGTATGGGGGCAAAGGCTCAAAAATAGGAACAGATTTTAAGCATTGTTATAAAATTAGAAAGTTGCTGTAATAACAGGATTTATAACAGTATATAATAACAGCATTTTCTGAAGGAAATGAAGTATGACTCTTAAATGTATGTCATTATTTTGTGACCTCAACCCCCAACGATTTGTCAACAAACCACAAATTTTATGCGTAAAGGACTCAAAAAAATGAGTAAAATTTTGGACATTCTTTGAAAATCTAGACACTTGAGAGTTATGGAGGTAAGAAACTTTTAATGTCTGCCATTATTAAATGAGTTTAATTGTGTGTTTTTAAAGGTACTCTGCTTCTGAATGTTTGTGTGTGTGCGTGTGCTTGAAAGAGAGTGAGTGTGTAGACATTAAATACTTATTAGAATGCAAAATACTTTCTCCAGCAACATTTACATATACTACAGCAATTTTTAAACATTAGGCAGAGGAACTATTTTTGGTTCATAGGTTCATAGAGTAGTACTAAGCTAACTGCACTTGCGAGCCATTTTATGCCTAGCCAATTATCCCTTCTGAGACTCAAACCCTGCACCTTGTGTTTGTAAGGCAAACACCTTAACCATTAGGCCACCCTCCCAAAGATATAAAATAATAACAATATAGTAAAAAAATCAGTAAAACAAAGCAACTTTACAGACAGACCATTCTCTATGTGTAATAATACTCTCTACTGTGTGTGTTACTATAGCAGTAACCCATGCCTGGGTGTGGGTAAATCCAGCATTACCCACACCCAGAAGTGGGTTATTGCTATTATACAATGACATTATTTAAGAAAAAAAATAATTACTTTTCTTAAATAATGGCATTGTATAATGCCTCCTTGCTGCCCTTCCGCAGGTGTCTGGTATTCTGCAGAAGTTCTGATGTACTTCGCATGCGTATGCCTATGCAGTACATCAGAGCTGTGGGCAAAAGCAATGGAGAAAGCAAGATCTCTGTTGCTTTTTACTGTTTCGCTATGTTAAATGGGTTTAACATAGCGAGACAGCTTTAAAATAAGCAACAGAGATCTCCGTTGCTTATTTTAAAGCAGTCTCGCTATGTTAAACCCATTTAATATAGCGAGACAGGTTTAAGAAAAAAGCAACGGAGAAAGCAAGATCTCTGTTGCTTTTTACACACTGCCTCACTATGTTAAAGGAGTTTAACATAGTGAGACGGCTTTAAAAAAGCAACAGAGATCTCCGTTGCTTTTTTTAAACCTGTTTCGCTATGTTAAACTCCTTTAACATAGCGAGGCAGTATTTTAAAAAAGTCTTATACTAATGGAAAAAGTCTGGGCGACCAGACCTTTTTCCATTAGTATAAGTCGATTTACAACATGCACGCTGACCAATCAGCATGCACATTTTGGAATATTAATGGGGGAGTCATGGTATAATGGGTAAATAACACCCTTCTATGGTGTAGAGGCCCTGCACCCTTGGTAATGGGCATCAGAGCACCCCAGGGCATGTGTTATTTACACATTAACACACAAACCCTGTGGGCATTATTGCTTGTATAGTGATTAGATGCTGGAGTGACAGTTGGAAAACTGCAGATGAAAATGTCTATGTGTGCTGACTAAATTCAGGAAAGCTTAAGAAGCAAATAAAACATACAGCTCAAAACTGAAACCTTAAAACTGTCTGTACAAAAACTGCACTTATACAGTTATAGTTACTTCTTCTTCTTTCGGCCTTTCCTGATTTGGGGTCGCCACAGTGGATCACCTGTCCACTCATGATTGGCAATGGAGTTTTATGGTGTCGAGTTGCCAGCCCACTGCAAAACCTTCCACAGAAGGCACACACATGCACACACTCACGCCTAGGGCCAATTTAGAGTGTCTAAACCACCAACAGCATGTCTTTGGGATGTGGGAGGAAACCAGAGTACCCGGAGAAAACCCACGTGACCACAGGGAGGACATGCAGACTCCGCACAGAAGGCACCCCAGCCAGGGATCAAACCGGAGAGCCTCTTGCTGTGAGATGGCAATGCTAATCACTGCACCACCGCAGCCACCCCATAGTTACTACCCAGACATTATAAAAAATGTGAACCTGGCCTTTGCCTTGTCTTTTCATGTTAATGTTCAGATTTTAAGAAAAAAGGCACATATTAAACAGCAGCTTCTCTTCAATGGAAAATTTAACTCTGCCTGTTTTAGAAAAAAATCATAGCTACTAAAAGAGATAATAATTATACTGGCTGAAATATTAACCTACAAATGTGTAGAAAAGCAATAATATAAAGAATATTCAGAATGTGGGTGTATCCATTCATTTTACCTTTCAGTATGCATTTTCTAAGCTGCAATTGTACTGTACTGACATCTGAAGGAAATATCATGTATACATTATGCAAAAGTGCTAAAAGGTGCTTAATTAGTAATCCAAATAGAACTCTTACATTTATGAGATGTCTATCCATTTCCATTCTAATACATAATTATAGAAGTCGCAGCTGTTATGTTCTGTCCAGAAGACAGTGCTGCTTTCAACAGGCATATGCAAATGTGTAATTAATTCCTTTTATTCTTTGTGTCTTCAGCAGTCTATGTTGAATGAGCAAGTCATAGGGGACATCAGAAGGTTTTATTTTAAAGTTCATCAGTATGTCCCAGGACAATATGAGATTTGAAAGAAAATGAGTTGCTGGATAGTTAGTTACAATTTTCCTCTTTATTTATACTTTTAAGCATATATTTGCTAGACAAATTTAGAATTTATTCCCCTTAAAACTGCATGGAAAATGCTTCTTATATATTCTGTTTACTAATACAGAAAGTGATTTAAAGAGTAAAGTACTGAATTTATGCAACTAGTCTCCAGAGTTGCTTTGATTTGTTTAGGAAGCTCTCTGAGCAACTAATGAAGGGGATGATTTTTTTAACTTGACATTCACTTAAGACTTTAAATTTTCACCTCAGATGCATCAAAGAGTTGGTCATGCTGTGCAATGAGACACCTGAGAGGGAGATAACTTTTTCAATTACTTTTACTTAGTTTTGTTTACATCAGCAAATGTGATTCTTTTAGAGAACACATTGCTACTCTGGTGGTGTAGAAGGATAAAGTGCTATGTCCCAGGTGACCATGGTGACATGGATATCTCATGTGATGATACCTGGTGGAAACAAGGGATGTTGCTCTGAGGAACTGTGGTCCAAAGAGGAGAAGGGGTGGACCTGGCTGATCTGCCATAGAGAGGGGAATGATACTCTGCAACATCTCTGTTGCAAGTAAACCATTTGAATGTAACCATGTCATCACGTTTATTTTATTTTTTATTTTATTTTACATATTTTGACCGGGTTGGTCTGACTGAGCTGTGAGACCCATTTTCAGCAGAGACCAGGAGAGAAAAGCTCCACAGTAGAATACAGTTTTCTTAAACAGTGAAATAATTAGCACAATTAAGCAGAATTAGCATTCATATATACATACAATGTGAGTATAGTTTTACATATAGGTTTGGAAAGAAGGTTGTGGGAAAGAGAAGACATAATACTAAAGAAAAAAACATCAATATGTTTAAGCTCTTAGCAATGCAATAAAAAAGAGTCTGTTATCATTTGTGTGGATAGTAGATACTACAGTGTTGGGAAGTAGGGAAATGAGAGAACTGTGGGGAGGGGTGAGGGGAGATTAAGGCTAAGATGGGAGTAAGAGATTTGTTTATATCTAAAGGAAGGAGGAGAAGAGGGGAAGGAGGTGAAAAAATGCCTTAGAGGCATGGGGAAAGTAGCTTAGGGAGGGCGAAAGCAGTGGCAGGACCATTGTGCTTTTAGGAATTCTCTGGTAGCTGTTTTGAATTTTTTATGGTGTTTGAGGGATATGATATCTATGGAAGTTTGTTCCAATATATGGCAGGGTTATAGCTGTAAAGGCTGTGACCAGTTTTGGACTTGGGCTTATATATTTGTAGCATGTTTTGGTCAGAGTTGCAGAGAGTCCTAGTTGGGGAGTATCTATTGATAATAGGAGTTAGGCTGGGACAGAAAGATTGCTGGTAAAGAATTGAATGAATTATCTATAGTTGCGAGAGAAGGAGATGGATGGTGTAGTTCCAGCCAGTCTAACTGTCTAAGAGGAAGACAGTGGTGAGACCTGTAAGTATGGCATGCAGCGAATCTGGCCACCTTGTTGTAGGTTGATTCAAGTTTAGCTATGAGTGTGCAGTTCAGATTAGTAAAAATGTGACAGCTATACATTAGACTAGGAAGAGGGTAAGAATGAGAGAGGCTTATTCTTGTATTGCTAGTTAAGAACTTTTTGTTGCGGTAAAGGAGACCACGTCTTTAATGTGTCTTTTTAATGCAGTCATACAGGTGTAAATCAAACTTTAGTTTGTCATCAATTGTTACATCTAGAAAGTTTAATGCTAGTTTCAATAGTGATAGATGTGTTATTGATGGACAGTAGAGTAAAAGTACATTTGAGATTAGTGAAGTTTTTGGGGAGAAAAAGTAAGAGTTTAGACTTCTTAGAGAATTAGTAGGTTGTCACTGACCCAGGATTCAATGGAGTTAAAGCATGCTTGAGTAAGAGTATGGAGGTCGGAGGGGGTGTCTGAGTTGGTGATGACTGCAGAGTCATCTGAATATTGTATAAGGGATGACTGGGGACAAGAGGTATGTATAAGATTTGTGAAGATATTAAAGAGTAGTGGGTCAAGTAGAGATCCTTGAGGAACTCCCATTTTCACAGGGAGGGGAGGGGATAGTGCTGATAGCCATTTGACAGATTGCAGATGATCAGAGAGGTAGCTAGAGAATCCGGTAATAGTAGAAGAAGAAAAATTAAGATTTGATAGTTTGGTCAGGAGAAGAGGATGGGACACTGTATCAAATGCCTTTGAGAGTTCACATTCATAGGGTTCATAGTTCATACTAGGCTAACCACCCTCGTGGGCCATTTTAAGCCTAGCCAATTACCCCATGTGAGAATCAAACCCTGTAGTTTGTATCTGTAAGGTAAACACCCTAACCATTATGCCACCCTCCCACAGAGAGATGTCCAGGAATAAGCAAGAGACCAGTTTGCTGTTATCACGGGCCTGAGAGATTGTATTTATGAAAGAGATTAGTGCAGTAGTGGTGGTATTTTTACGGTAAAAGCCATGCTGGGTAGGTGTAAGAAGGTTTTCTTGAAGTAGGTATTGCATGACTTGTTTATGTATGCATTTTTCTAATATTTTTGAAAGAAGAGACAGTATTGCAATTGGCCTGAAATTATTAATGTCCTTTATGTATAGGTAAGGTATGGAAACATTTTCATAAGGAGGGACATATGATTTGAGATGGAGCAGTTTATTAGGATAGATACAGGGAAAGCACGGGGTTCAGCTGCAATCTGCAAGAAATACGGTGGTAGATTGTCAGCAGAAGGAGAGCAGGGTTTATGTTTTAAGAGTAATGTTTTAATATAGTTATCAGGGACTGCTTTTAGTGTGAAGGTGTTAGAGTGGTTAGGTGAAGGAGAAGATTTGGAAGAGATGTTAGTACTTGTAGAGAAGGAGTTAATCAACTTAGATATAGATTCAATAAAGTAGGTATTGAATAGGCTGGCTGTTTCTTCAGGTGTATTGTTTGGGCAGGGGTTAGGGGAGGAGGGGTTTCACGGATGTAAAATATGGTTAATAGAGTTACAGAATTTTTTTGGGTCTGAGCTTTGAGCAGCTTTGGTTGGTACAGAAGTCCTTTTTGTCTTTGTAGACATGTTTTTTGTTAGGTTTCTAAGTTCTTTATATTTTTGTATGTGTATGGGGAGCTTAGTTTTTCTCCAAAATTTCCACACCTTATCTCTGTTTTTCATTATGGTATGGGTAGTATTTGTTAAACAAGGTGATATATTAGCTTTGATAACCGGGAAAAACCGAAAGACACAACAACAACAACTGACAGTGCAGAGTGAAGCAAGTGCATTCAGGATGTTTAGGAAGGTAGAGTTGAATGAATGCACAGCTTCATCTAGGGGAGAGAGGTTAGATTTGACCAGTTTATTCCGGAGAGATAGTCTTTGAAGGTCTCAGGGCAGAAGGTGGGCAGTTTGTGGGAGGAAAAGTATCTGTGGGGACTAGTGTAGTGTGGAGTATGTCTGATGACTCGAACAGGGGAGTGGTCACTGAGGGAGTTGGGCAGGGTCTCTGGATTGTGGTATTTGTAGGGGTGGGTGACTAGTATCCAGTCCAGAAGAGAGCTTGGGAGATGAGATTTTTTTGGTATAGGTGGGGGTGGAGTTTAGTTGAACAAGCCATGCAAATTGATGAATGAAGTAGTGTTCGGTGCCTGGATAGAGAGCCAGTTAATATTAACATCCCCGAGAAAGAAAGTTTCATTATGAATGTTTTGGGAGAGGTGGGAGAGAATGTTTTCGAGGATAGTAATGTTGTCTCTGGGAGGAATATAGATAGCTACAATGGTGATAGTTGTGTGACCGTATTAAAGTTGGCCATCAGGAGTTCAAAAGGGAGGAGTAGGTTTGTTTTTGCTAAAGGGAGTAAGATGGTCAGAATAGACAATGGCTACTCCACCACCTTTTTTCTTTTCTCTGTCAAGACTGAGGATGTTGCAACCTGGTGTAAGGATATCACTGTCTTGGTTGTGTGGTTTCAACCAAGTTTCAGTCCGTGTGATTATGCCAGGGGTGTGGTTAGCCATCCAGGCATGGAAGTCAGTTATTTTGTTAAGAGCAGTTCTTATATTCAGAGAGTGGAAGGATACCTGTTTTCTTTTAGGTGAGTAGTTGGTAGGGGCTGGAGGGTTACTATTATTGACTGGATAGGCAGGGCAGGGACCAGGGTTGAGATGAAAATCATATGACCGAAGTAGAAATCTTTGGAGGAGGAATTGTTTGATTAGGAGGTGCTTTGTTTTTTCTTGTAATGTGGTAGGATGGAAAGGAGGTAATCTGACTTTAAGTAGGGGAGTGTTTAGTGGGAAGATGGAAGAAGATATGGGGAAGTACTTCATGGGTTTTGTAAAGGAATAAGTGTTACTAGTAGTAGGGTTGAAATGTGGTGGTGTCAGGTGGGACTAATAGGATGTGAGAGTATAAAGACGGAGTAGTTGGGGTAGCAGGAGAAAGGTTAGGCTTTTGTAAGGCATATGGGGAAGAGGGTAGTAGATACGATGGAGGTTGTAGTTATGGTAAAGTGTGTGTGTGTGTGTGTGTGTGTGTGTGTGTGGTAAATATATGTGGGGGAGGGAACTGGCTGGATGAGAAGTAATAAGGTAGACCAAGTAAGAAGTAGTTGGAGAGTAAGACTGCTGTTAGAGTAGAGTAGGAGAGGCAGGAGGGGGGTGCCCTGGGAAAACAGGAAGTGGTGGGGTGTGGAAGGTGGGGGTGTAGGAGGGATAAGTATAAAGGAAATGATATGGGAGGGTGGGAATGGGGGTGGGAGAGGAGTGAAGTGCGCCTGAGCATAGTGAGGGCGAACGAGCGGGGCCAGGCTACACCAGTTTCAGAGTGCAATGCTTGAAAGTAAGAAGGGAAAAACAAGTCAAGCACATCTTAGGTTAGGAAAAAGCACTCATCCTGTCCATCTGGCGAGAAAGTCTAAATGCAGTACTTGAAATATTACTATAATAAATTTCTAGCCATCTAGATATGATAATACATCATAAATTAAATCAGAGAAGTGTTTTATCTTGAGACATTGATGCATATTATAATGCAGGCTGCGTGTTTACAGCTGTCTCTAGAATACAACAATTCAATCTTCTTAACAGTACAATGGTTAGTAAAACTTTGCTAGCGAGTACAGGTATATATCAGCTGGAGCATAAATCTCCTTATAGTGACTAAATTCAACTGGAGTATAGTTGTTGTTGTTGTTTGTCTTTAACAGTAGCAAAATTATATAAGCTAGTGTTACATCCATTTCATTAACTGGAAACAGAGAGCTATTTCAAACAGCTAAGATACTTGCAGTAGCATTATAATAAAATGTGCTTCACTAGACAACCAAGATATCCATGTTAGGTGCACAAATTGGCATGATAACACTCATAAGAAACAGAAAAAACTGTGTTAAATGCCTTTTAGCTGAGTCATTACCAGGCGCGCACACTACTTCAGGGGAACGCTCGGGATATTGATATTTTAAATATGGTGCAGTGATGGTTTTTTAACAGATTAAGGGGCCGGGACAAGACAAGTTAAGGGGAGGGGCTACACCAGTTTCAAAGTGCAATGCTTGAAATTAAAAAGAATAAAAAAAAATCAGCCAGATTTCACTTTGCAAATGATTTACCACAGGGGGCTAATGGTTAGCTTGAAAAATGCGTGTTCTAGAGGGAAACAAAAAAGACAGCCCTATTTGTGAAAGCAGACCTTTTTAGGAGGGTAGGAATGAACTTTGGAGAGACAGAGGTCTGAATGAGTAAAGTTAAGGGAATTAATGGCAGGTGTTCCCTGGTAATGTGCTCACAAGAGGAGGTGGCAGTTTATAATCTCTAGTATAGCTACAAGTAGTTTGCGTATTTTTTTTATTCTATTTGCTGTGTCCTTAAAAAGACGAGAAGAAGTTCTTTTTTGTGAGTAGGAATGTGACCAGAAAATGCCGGTCTACCTCTTTCATGCAGGGTATCACTGTGGGATGAAGCTGGGAACAAACTGGTTGGGCTGGAAGTTTTTTTTATTCTTTTTATTGTGTCCTTAAAAAGACAAAAAGGAGTTCTGTTTTGGGAGTAGGAATGTGAACAGAAAATGCCGGTCTACCTCTTTCATGCAGGGTCTTGTTGTGGGATGAAGCAGGGTACAAACTGGTTGGCCTGGAAGTTTTTTTTATTCTTTTTACTGTGTCCTTAAAAAGACGAGAAGAAGTTATTTTTTGTGAGTAGGAATGTGACCAGAAAATGACGGTCTACCTCTTTCACGCAGGGTGAAATGTGCGGGGAGTCGTTAGGGCTTAAAAAGAAACAACTCCCTAGATGAATTCAAAGATAGCTTAGCCCCCAGGATGCCTTTAAAATTTATGACTGGCCCTTGCAATACTATAGTAAGTCTGGTGAAGGTGGGAGATTAAATGGTAAAGTCAGTGTGGACACGGGGCACTGGGGAGCCAGGACAGCACATACCAAAAATATAGGACCAGATGCCAAAAACTAGGAACAGCCCTGTGGAATGTACCAAGTTCAGTACAACATTTATGGGAGGCTGTGTAATACGGTAATAAGGTGCAGCAAGCAAGTACCTTTTCAGAGTTCCACAGCTGCCACGTGGCAGACAAACCACAGAAGTTCACTAAGTTCAGTGAGTAGCAAATGTTCATATAGCAAGAAATGCAAGGAAGAAAATCTAATTAAACAAAAAAAAATGTGTGTCATGCTTATAATCCTGGGGATTATGTTGGGATTTGCAGGACATTTTAATGTGAATAAAAAAAGTGTTAGATTTTTTTTCTGCTGATGTGGATTGTATGACATTGCATTGCATTGCTGCTGGAAGTTTATAAGCTCTAAATAAAAGGCTATATGCCTTGTAGTTTTGCAGATTCAACTGTAATTCACAAAAAAAAAGAGATGTTGTTTAAGATGCCTTATAAGTGGTACAATAGCCAAAGGTTATCTAAAAATGTTATGTGGAAGTAGGGTGTATGGGATGAGCACACATAACCCACCTCCCAGGAATGGAGGAGGAAGGATTGTAGAAGGTGTGTAATGGTAAAGCCGAAGGACACACATGATAGAAGAAGGCAAATGAAGATCAGAGGGAAGGTCAGAAGGGCACGGGCATTTTTTGTGGGAATAGTCCCCTATATATTTATTTATTAATTTATCTTTTAAAGAAAATAAGGATTGGTAAAATGTTGGGAAATGGAAGAGAAGAAATGGACTGGTGAGAAACATAACAGAAAGGACATCACAGAACAGACATATGTAGGTGACATACAAAAGGGGCAGGATAAGGGATGCAGATAATACACATACTGAACACATAGGAGAGAGTCACCGAAATTCAACAAACAAGGTAGAGATGCTGCCCAAGCATAGTCTACCATGCTAAACATAAAGTAATAATTCAATGCAATCAACAGCATTGCTGTGATGTTGACAGCTGTGTGACCCCCTAATAACTAGGATCAGTAATAATTGTATACCTGTGACAGGGAACAATACCTGTACAAACAGGGCAATGAAGCACAGATTCAGATATATCTGTAACCATGTCCTTAGACATCAGCACTAGACATACCCATAAATTAGCAATACGCAGAACACAGAGATTCACAAAAACAAATATAGGATTATAGAAGCACGGGTCAGGACAGAACAATCAGCCATGCATTAATGAGACCAACATCCATCCCCTAAGTCTAGCACCAGTCCTGTATTTCATAAGAGAAGAGGATGCATTCCTGCCAAGTGAACAGTTAACCTATACTGCTGCTTAGGAAATGCTTCATAGCCTATGATCAGGAAACATTATGAGCTTGTTATAGTAATGACAGGGGACAAGTCTGCCATGAGTGAATGACTACTATGCTTGTGTCATGTATAAAATACCATTTCTGATATGCTGCAATCATTTGTTCTACAGTTGCATATACAATAGTATGTCCCATCACATTTCATTTATAGTGATGTGGGCACATATTGGCCACAACACTGTAGCATATCACAAATGTGATAACTCACGTATACCTCCTCAAAATCAGGACTATCTACAGTGAGGCCAAATAAAATTATATGATTTCCATACAGAAAATGCACAGGATGATGTTGTGCTTGTATTAACATTATGCCTATGTGGTGCAGACAGGTTTCATCTACATATGGACAGGCTAATTACCCATACAGCACAGTATTATCACAGGCCAGCAATGCAGCTTTCACACAAACGTACAGACATCACACCATCATAAATACCAGCTAAGCATATGTTACCATAGGTGCAAAATATGTCAATGTGAGAATGACAGAGATCACATACAGAACACTCATATAATGCACTACTACCATTGCGTAGCATGCTTACAGCAAATAAGCATTATAGTGATCTCTACAGCATGCATCGCACATGCATGTGTCTGGTAACAGTATACAAGGTCAAAGTGTTGTGGAAAATCAACTTAATGGTGAAATTTGCATGAATCAGAAAGTGATAAATATTTGTGGCATGAAACTGTGACAGTATGCAAGAAATAATTGTGTAGAAAGTATACAAACAACCCAGTTATGTAAAACACAAACTCTGCCTGTAACATAAGTATGTTCATAAGTGAAAAATACGATTCTACATAATCAAGATGCAATATTAATACCTGAAAATAGGTGGCACATCCACAAAATAGATACAAATGCATCATGTACATGTGCTTAAAGGGGGAAATTAGGAAATGCAGGTACAGAACACCTGTATACCACAGTGTGCATTTGTACACATGTACAGCACACAAAGCAGATAATGGCCATTAGAGGATGGGGTACAACTGTGCTAACATGTGAGCATGTCATGCAGAAAATTTACTCTGTTGTGTGGTGATAAATTTAAAGAGGTACTATATGCACTCAAGATGTTGGTGCAGTGTAACTCAAGTATAGCTTGCACAGACATCAGGAAGTGTGTCAGAATAGTCTCACAGACAAAAGATGTGTATGACAGCAAACACACAGTAGTACTGAAAAGCAAAATCGCTCAAAGGAGACACATGCACACAGTCTTATGATTCAAATAAGTACTCGTAACTACTTGTACCATGCACCTGCCAGAGGGGCTGAATGCCTGTAAATATGCACAATTCAAAGGGTATACAAATCCCATGCACACATACCTGATGGTAAACATAGGGGAAGCAGGAGCATATTGTACAATAGTTGCACCTACAGGTGACGTGCCTCTGAGGTACTTAACGTGCAACACTAGTGGGATGGGCCTCACAGTCTCAAAAGAGACTCAGTACCAGAAAGAGGAATACAAAAAAATACTCTACTCAAGACAATCATTCTCCTCATCTCAGGTGCATATGTTACTACTGCAGTACTACATGAAAGGGGAATGTGTGCATGGGGCATAAAAAACACTGCAAGGAAAGGAACACACATGTCATCTTCCATCAGCACTTCATGTCATCACTTGCACATACTCTATCAATATGACAGGAATGTGGACATCAGCAGGAGCCATGGGGATTGTACGTAGATGTGGCCAACTGTGAACTATGGGTACAGAAATGCAAACAACAACTGGAAGAGTAGAAAGGTAATACATTCCTGTACATGTCTCTGGAAAAAGTACAAATGTCTATAACACTCCTAGTGATGGAAAACACAGTGTAGTAGTCTGCAAAAGGAAAATTCAAATGTTAAGACTACAAAGGATAAGTTATCATATGAGTTGCACTGTGAATTGTACCGCATGGAAGATATGTACAAAAAGAAAAGCATGACTGCCATATGGAGAAATTTGCACAACCCCCCAAATTTTTAAACCCACTATGGCAACATTACACGAGTAGAGCAAAAAGACTGCATTTAATGTCTGGAGGCACCCCCTTGGCTGGGTTGAAACTTCTTGCATGATCTCTTAACATTTATCTGGAAGGAGTTGTGAGTGGGGAGTGTCATGTCTTGGAAGAAGTTGACTATGAGGTACTGCATTTGAGTTCAGAAGGTAACATCACAACATCTTGGATGTGGTCTCTTAGGTCATCTATTGCAGGTGATAAAGGTCATCTATACCCATCCACTGGAAAAGCTGCACTTGATAGACCTGGCATCTCATTGCTCTTGTCTGCGTGGTGCCCTCTCTCATCCTCAAAGTCTGATTCTGCAGGTAGTAGGTGTGCGGTGCCCTCTCTCATCCTCACAGTCTTATTCTGCAGGCAGTGGGTGTGCGGTGCCCTCTATTATCCTCACAGTCTGATTCTGCAGGCAGCAGGTGTGCGGTACCCTCTCTCATCCTCACAGTCTGATTCTGCAGGCAACAGGTGTGCAGTGCCCTCTCTTGTCCTCATAGTCTGATTCTGCAGGCAGCAGGTGTGCAGTGCCCTCTCTCATCCTCACAGTCTGATTCTGCTGGCAGTGGGTGTGTGGTGCCTTCTCTTACCCTCACAGTCTGATTTTGCAGGCAGTAGGTGTGCTGTGCCCTCTCTCATCTTCACAGTCTGATTCTGCAGGCAGCAGGTGTGCAGTGCCCTCTCTCAGCCTCACAGTCTGATTCTTTAGGCAGCGGGTGTGCAGTGCCCTCTCTCATCCTCACAGTCTGATTCTACAGACAGTGAGAGTGCAGTGCCCACTCTCATCCTCAGAGTCTGATTCTGCAAGCAGCAGGTATGTGGTGCCCTCTCTCATCCTCACAGTCTGATTCTGCAGGCAACATGTTTGCTCAGCATATCCTTCATCATCTGCTGATAGGGGATCTGCCTTGTGTTCCAGACTCTGAAAAATGACATAAATAATTGCAGAAAGTAGTGTCCTTCATCATCTGCTTATAGGGGATCTGCCTTGTGTTCCAGACTCTGAAAAATGACATAAATAATTGCAGAAAGTAGTGTCACATTATTATGTTGCTATAAGACATCTCAACTGTTGTTGTTTTGAAGGAAAGTACATATTTTCTGGCCAAATTTAGCCCTGTAAATGATTTTCTACTGCACAAAATTTTCTAAATATGCTTCATCACTTATGATTTTGAAGCTGTCTTTTACATACCTCTCAACCTCTTAGAACAAGAAATCTGGACAAAGCCCAAAATAATTTGTGGACATAGGCACAAAAATATAGATACATTTTAAATATCGGTCTTATAAACTTAGAAAGCTGTTAGAATAATAGGTTTGTGTTAGCATGCATTTTCTGAAGAAGTCTCAAACTCAAATGTCTGCCAATATTTAGTGAGTTCAGTTTTCAGTGCTTTAACACTATCCATGATAATACATTCCATGGCCTTGCAGATCAGGCTTATCAGACTGATGGGTGGTAGATCCTGGGATCCAAGGTGGATCCCCCCTTGTGGAATGGGATAATTGTAGCTGTGCGCCACTCAGTGGGATTGAAGCTTGAGGTGAGGCTATGATTAAACAAGACACTTAGGTGAGGTGCCAGTTTATTTTGCAGTTCATGTAGTACACAGCCTGGGATGTCATCTGGTCCCATGGTTGCTGTATTCTTAGCTTTGGAGAGTGCATTTTTTTACCTGTGTGGATGTTATTACCAGAATTTGGCAATCTTTCGGTATTGAGATGGGCCCTTTAGGGGGTGAGAGGGGGTGAAGTTTGCACTGAATCGATCTGCCATGATATTGGCAATATCCTTGGGATCAGTATATTTAATGCCATTCTGTTGTAGCTCAGAGCAGATGTAAGCATTGCCATTTAGATTCTTAACATAGCTATAGAATGCCTTGTGGTTGTCTTTAGAATCTTTGGAAATTTTATTTTTGTAACTAGCTTTGGAGGATTTTATGAGGGATCTCAGCTTCTTACTGAAGCTGGTAAGGGAGTTTTTTGCATCCTGAGATTTTCCTCTATTCTGCAACAGTTTATTTCTTTTGTTGTAAAGTTTGTTCATGACAAGGGGACACCAGATTGGCTTCCTTTTTTTGAAGGAGAGAATCTTGGTTCTATTGGGAATGGCACAATTCATGCATGAGTGGATGTGATCGTACAGTGCCTTAGTGTAGGATTCAGCAGTCGAATTTTCAGTTCCCGTCTGCATGGGTGTCATGAAGTTTGTCACTTCTGACTTGAGTAGCATGAAGCTGGCTTTGAAGAAGTTTTTTATGGAGGTTTCCTTACTGGGGGGTGGGGGGTGGGATGTGGATCGCAAGGGTGATTAGCTTATGGTCGGACCTGACCAACGAGGGGGTGACCATAGGTGTGGAGCATCAATTTCCCATGTTGGTAATGACCAGGTCTAGGATATTGGGGCCCCTGGTGGGACTAAGGATTAGTTGATCCATGGCATTGGAATTTATGAATTTCATGAACTGTTGGGCAAAGGTGTTGGTACACGAGTAGTTTTCCCATTTAATGGCAGGGTAGTTGAAATCACCCAGTATTAGAGTGTTTGGATGTATCTTTATATTTTCCAGTATGTTTAGAAAGGTGTAGAGAGAATCTTGGGGCATAGTGGAGGATCTGTAGCAAGCTACAATTTGGATTTCAGTATTACCTAGTGTTAGTTGCACCTGGAGAATTTCAGACACATTGTGTTGGGCAACTAGCCTGGTGTTGTGAATATCTTTGGTGAATATGGACACTCCAGCACCTTTAGTGTTTCAGTCCTGGTTTGGTGGCTGAAAAGTGTGGTAAGAGGTGTAGCCTGGTATTGCAGGGGTGCTCTCTGGAGCTTTGAACCAGGTCTCAGTTACTGTACAGATATCAATGTTCTCCATTTTTAGGAGTGCCTCGAGAGAGAGTGCATTTTGAGGTTTAGACTTCTAGCACTGAGTAGCATTACCTTCAGATTTTGCATGCTTGTACATGTAATGGTGTTGGTTTTGTCCTTTGAACTTTGCCTAAAAAAGGCACTATAGGGGTGGCAAGAGCCTTTGCTAGTAGCCTGAATCCCAGGAGCAACAGTTGCAGACCATCTTTGGCAAAGCATCGTGGTCTGTTGATCATGTCATCCCAGGCAGACAGCTACTGGAGCCTCTTTGAATGACACCAGGAGCTTAGCCACTTGTTGAAGTGAATCATTTTGTCCTTATACTGTGGTATCATTCTGGGTGAAGGCAGGATGCTACTCAGGGCTAGGGTCATACCTGCCTGGGCCACATGATCCAAGAGGTCTTCCATGTGTTTTTTCATGTAGTCCAGGGAGGTACGTCTCAAGTCATTCACTCCAACATGAACAATGACAGAGTCATATTTGTACTTGTTGTGGAGTGACTTGAGTACATGCATTATGTGGCAGATCCTGGCACCCGGCAAGTAGCTGACTGTAATTTTCTCCTTGTTCAGCCTGGTGAGTGGGACATCAGTGTGCCTGACTATAGAGTCAACTATGATTAAAGTGTTGGGTACATTGTTTTGCCTTAGAGGCTGTTGTTGGGTGGCACACTGGTGTTGTGAGCTATGTGAAACTTTGGTTGTGATTTGTGTTTGTTTGTGTATCAGCTTTGGAGGTCCTTGCTGCTTTGGCAGGTTACTGTTAAGGGTCTCCACATATGTGGGTTTAGTGTTGCTATGTGTTGGTGTTGGTGGTGTTGGTTTAGAAGGGGTTATGTGTTGCTTGAGGTGTAGTGCGGGTGTTAACCTTCTCCTCTTGACTGTCAAGCACAATCTTGGGTGGAGATAGCTTTGCTTCCAGTTTGGCTATGTAAGTGCATCTCTTGCAGGTTGTAGTGTTGGGTGGTAGGAGGAAAGGGTTGTCCAAGTACATGAGGCAATTGCTGCATTGCCCCAGTATGCCCAGATTCACCAGGTGGACAGGAGAAATCACTGGAAGCTGAACCTTGGACATGCCTGGTTTGGTGCTTTTTTTGTAAAGTACAAGAGCTATTTTCCCTTACCTTAGCAAGGTACTTTGCAATTATAGGCTGTTTAGTGCCTACGATTAATTTCTCCTTATTAACAAGGAGAGTTGAGTGATTGTATCAGTTTAAGACTTTCTAGTGCTTTCCAGCAGGGTTTAAAGCAAGTGTTAGTCACAGGGATGCTTAACGGTAAGATGAAAAAGCTGGTTTATCCTAAACACTGCAGTGTGCATTAGAAGAGTTAGATGTGAAAGTAGGTAATTTAAGTTTTACCTGTCTAAAAAGTTAAGTTTTAGTGGAGAGTCACTATTTTTAAAACAGCAAGATAGATTGAAAGGGGGTGGTCATTTTTGTATGCTGGTACTATGGAATATAATAGGATGGCCAATACATTTAAGTAGTTGAAGGGGAGTGATTTCACAAAATGATAATTTTGTGCTTACTCACACAAGCCAGTAAAAACAGAGGGGAAATGAGATATATGGTCAAATTAACATAAGGGGAAGGCAACTAGAAGGGCAGTGATGTTTAAGAACACTACAGTAACTTGGTGGGAGGGTGGGGAAAAGATTTCTGCCCGACTCACAAGAGACAGAGCTGTGGTCTCTTTTCAACTTTTAATATGCAGTTAAATGCAGAATACAAGTAAAACACAAGGTAAATAATACAAATCACAGTATTCAAAAGAGAAAAATGCAATAGAGTAATACAACAAATAAAAAGCAAACTAAACGTTCCCTTACAGCAAAGTGTAGCGGATTCTGGGTGAGCCTTTCTAGTAAAGCTCTGAAATGTTTTATTTCATCCCTTAAATAGAAGATTTAGTTTTTATATTGACCCCCTCAGTTCACTGATAATTAACCTTAACTGACCTGTACTAATTTCTGCCTGACTCACAAGAGACAGAGCTGTGGTCTCTTTTCAAGTTTTAATATGCAGTTAAAAGCAGAATACAAGTACAACACATGGTAAATAAAACAAATCACAGTATTCAAAATAGAAAAAGGCAATAAAGTAATACAACAAATAAAAAGCAAATTAACATTTCCCGCACAGCAAAGTGTAGCAGAGTCTGGGTGAGCCTTTCTAGTAAATGCAGTTCATTAAAGTCTGCATATTTCATAGTGTTTCTTTGTCAATGAATTGAAATGTTTCCATCATTTTTTGTCACTCCCTGTTTTTAAATATTTACTTATGAATAGTATACCACATTTGTACAGGACATAGAAAGCGTTTTGTGCTTATTGGTATTCAAATGTTATGCTAGTTAGATGTCCACAGTTTTGTCCTGATTTACCTATTTACTAAGCACTTTGTACAGTTTCCATATACATGAATGTGAACTATGGTTTTTCGGTTCACCATTCATCATAAATTACATGCCAAAAAGTGGAAAACTGTTAAACAATAATATATATATATATATATATATATATATATATATATATATATATATATATATATATATATATATATATATATATATATGTATATATATATATATTTTTTTTTTGCCATCCCGGAAATAATATATACTACAGTGAAGAAAATGGGGAAAAATCCTTAAAAAGTGCACTGCCAGCTCACACAATACAATACATTTCAGTGAAACTAAATATAACCTTAAATTTTCTCACTAAAGCCACATGGGGAAAGTGCCAGTGGAATTACATAACTATACCCCTTTGTAGGTCTGCAGATTGAGAAGTATGATTGATAAATACAGATGCAATGGACAATGCTGCTAATCATACATGAACATCACAGATATTATGCAGTTTCTACACAAATGTGCAACGACAACACATGTGTGATAAAGTTATGTGCCCAACCATCAAATACCATGTACTAGTGATATTCAACAATTCACATTGTCATTTACACATGCGTGTGGCAATACTACATGCCATGATGAATACGATGAGTGAGTAATGCTGTATCACAATGATAAATTATGCAGTAAACATTGTTGTCCTCCCACATACATCACTACAGAAATGCACATATCAAATCACAATATGTCACTGATTAGTTTGTATATATGCTATTATGTAAATAAGCAGTAATACGATTTGTGATAGTATCTTTATCTAGGCCACATTTCTAACACAATACCTGCTGCCTTAGGTGAGTTATCCACTGTAATGTTCAGCAAACTTCTAGTCATGTAATCAAGGATGTAACCTGCGTACAGTATATACTGCAGTGATATGTGTGTATGTGTAGTAATGATATTACCATAAACTTCTTATGTTATATAGTTAGCTGACACAGTAAGAATATTTGCTAGGGTGACACATTTGTTGGATTCATAAGCAGTAATCAACATTGTGCACATATCACACAAAGGTAGGACCTCAAACAATCACTGCAACACAATGATGTGTCAAGACATATGCCACAATGTCCAGTACTGAAAACCACTTATAGATATTGCTCAGTACAATATATATGTGTATCAATCAGACATATCATATCGAAATATAACAAACATTAATATGGAGTGAAAGTGGACCCATAATGCTTCACATATATCAAACATATCACCAATATTTATATACGGATGAGTAATCTATGTGGCAGGAACACATACACAGATAATATATATATATATATATATCTATATCTATATATATATATATATATATATATATATATATATATATATATATATATATATATATGGGTCTACCTGAGATGGTTGACAAGCCATTTGATCGACACTGATTTGGTCGACAGTTCATTTGGTCGACAGGCAGATTTTCCCCCCTTCCCAATGTTGTGCAACTCTGGAGTTGATATATATAGTTGGGGGTGTGTGGGGGGCACAGCCCCCCACATAAAACTGCTTGTCGACCAAATGAACTGTTGACCAAATGAGTGTCAATCAAATGGCTTGTCGACCATCTCGGGTAGACCCATATATATATATATATATATATATATATATATATATATATATATATATATATATATATATATACTTTGTGTTTCAGCTTGTGCAGCAATGATAGTGTCATGTGCTAATGCACAAGCAGTCATAGAATACAAAATTATATTTTTGACATAGAGCCATCATGTGATATATGATATTGATGGTGCAATTATTTAAAGTGATCCCCAACTTGTCTAAACATGCAAACAAGTAAGATTCTCGTTATTATAGCACATACAAAATATGAAATCATAATAAACAGTGAGCTCTACTTCACAAACACACACACACACACACACACACACACACACACACACACACACACACACACACACACACACACACACACACACACACACACCTATACACATAAGCTAAGTCACCACTATAGCAAATAGCATATATTCACTTGAAATAATCAATGTATGATAAATATTGTCGTGTCATGAGAAAATTCTCATTTGTTAATCTTAGTGAAAGGTATATCATTTAGGCATAACCATTTAAGTTGTTGTATTGCAAGTAACACATTTCAACATATGCTGTCTGTATGGTAAAACATCAATTGCTATGCAAATTCAAATTCCATTCTGTTGTGGGTTCAATGACTCACATGGTCATACCATGTATTGCCTCTGCAGTAAAACTCACTACAGTGACATTTTCAGGTTGGCAACATACAAATTAAATGCAATAATGGCATCACAATATCTCCATAACATAATAATATATATATGTGACAAAGCATACAACTGGATACAGCTTGTGTCATACATCTCAGTAACATAACATACACATCTCATTGAAAAGTTCTGTCTGGAAAGAGTGCTAACAGAGGTTATCAAATAATGCAAGTAACACATGTTACTGAATGGAAAACACATCCCTGAATATATTGCTTTAGGGGAAAATGACAATTGCGCCAAAATATAAATGTAAAAACAACACAGTTGACCAACATAGGACATAGTGTGAAACCCTTAGAATGGACAAGCACTAGCAGTATTAGTAAAATAGGCCTCTTTCACAGTTTTGTAAATATGTAGATGGTAATACCAAGTCCAAAACGAAAAATGGTAAAAGAGAAACCACTGTGAAGTATCCAGCTAGTGAGCTATTATCCTATATACAGTATATGCTGCCCAGCTGATAACATGATTGCCAAAGAACAGTGACACCCCTGAAAGCCTGTTAAAGACATACTCTTTGTACTCTAAAGAGTACACTTTTTTTCCTGAGCATGTTAGGAACATTGGGACTTTATCAAGCCATATTATGTTTCTAGCCATCTAGATTAATGCCTTTAACAACATAGGTTCATAGGTTCATAGGTGGTTACTAGGCTAATGGCCCTAGGTCCTTTACAAGCCTAGCCATGTTATACCCATGTTCCCTAATTGACCTTGGTTAGATGGTCATTACTGGCACAGTGAGTCTGTGATCAGCGTCAACTGCCTCTGTCCATGAGGGACATAGATGCCACCCCCGGTATGAATTTGCAGTCTCCCATCCAATTATCTAGGTTGCACTTGAATAGGGCCATTGAGGAGTTCTGCTTCACATGAATTGGGAATTTATTCCAGAGGAGTGGCAATCTCTGTGAGATATATTTGCTTCTCCAGCATGTTCTGTTAATGTCACAGGCTAGGTTTAGATCCCTAGAGCGAGTGACTCTTGCCCCATTTGATTTGTGGGTGTGCAGCATTTCCATTAGGGCAGGGTCAGAGACTACTCTGTAGGCCAGGCACAAGTTGCCTGTCAGCAGCTTGCAGGATACAGAGTACAGTGACAGGGCTTTCAGTCTTTACATGTAGGTTATATTTTGGAGGCCCTGAATTTTCTTGGTGAAATACCTCTGTGGTCCCTTCAGCTGCTGCAGATGTCTGGCGAGGTACATGCAAAAGGGAGAGTTGTCCTCTATTAATGGTCTGATGAGGGTTGAGTACAGATGAGTTATAACATCCTTAGTTGTGGATGCGATGCCCTTACTTATGAGATGTGCAATGTAGAAGGCTTTCCTTACCACTCTGGACACATGATGATTGAAGTTAAGATTGCTATCAACCTGTGTTCACAAATCTCACACCACTGGTTTGAGCTTAGGGGGGTGCTGTCAATATTGTAATTTGCAGGGCCTTCTTCTTTGCCAAAGGGGATAATAATGCACTTTTTGCATTTAGTTTTAGTCTGTGGCTTTGGCACCAATGATTTGTCTGTGTTAGGCCCTTTTGTAATATATTAACATAATTTCGGGACTCAATGACTGTGATGATTGTGTCCAATTTGCAATCATCAGTGAACTTGATAAGTCACAGGCCATCTACTTTTCCCTGGGCTTCCAAGTAATAGATTCCAAACAGTAGAGGGCCCAGCACAGATCCTTGTGGTATGCCACTGATAACTGGTCTACTGGTAGAGTTGGAATCCCCAACTTTGACAGTATACATTCTGTCAGTGAGTCAGTTAGCTACCCATCTAGTGATGTATGAGCTAGTTTCCAGATGGGACAGTTTCTCAATGATACGTGTGAGGGGGATTGCGTCAAAAGCCTTGGCTAAGTCAGGATAGGCAATATGTACTGTTTTGCCTTCATCCAGGGCTTTGGTGACATTCTCAAAGAAGTCCAACAGGTTCTGTAAGCATGATCTACCCTTGATGAAGCCAAACTGGGTTGGGTCAAGAGTTTGAAGATCACCTACTGTATGTCCTTGGTGATACAGTCCATGTTGATTCTGTCCATGGCCTTGCAGATAAGACTGGTTAGGCTTATGAGTCTGTAGTTCCCAAGGTTGGTTGATGGACCCCCTTTGTACAAGGGGGTTATTGTTGCTGTTCTCCACTCTGCTGGAACAAAGCCAGTGCTCAGGCTGAGGTTAGAGTGCCAAGTGATTCCACTAGGTCTTGTTTTAGATTGTTTAGTAAGCATCTTTGGGTGTTATCTGGTGCCACAGCAGACATGTTTTTGGCCTTTCAGAGTGCTGATATGACCTGCTATTTGGAGATGCTAGGAAGAGGAATGGTGCCAGGTATGCTTTAGGGTATGGCTGGTGGGGACAGGGGGGTGAAATTTGCAACAACTCTGTCAGCTAGCAAGTTAGCAGTTTCATGAGATTCAGTATGAGAGGTACCATCTACTATAAGTTCAGCATATAGTTGGGGATTCCCTTTTAGATTTCAGATGTAGCTAAAGAATGCATTACAATTATCCTTAGCTAGAGATCCTAATTTAGCTTCATAACTAGCTTTAGAGAACTTTACAAGATATCTGATTTGTTTGTTCAAGCTGTGGAGGGTATTTATCTGCTGAGTAACTTCCCTCTTGTTTTTAGACAGCAGTTTCTTCCTTTTGTTATATAACCTATTTATACCTGATGTCACCAGGGTGGCCTGTTTTTTCTGGAGGGCCTGGTTTTGATCGGGTCAGGTACAGCCAAGTATATACAGTTGTTTAGGTGGTTATACATGGAATTTGTGTAGACCTCTGTATAAAAGTCATTGTTGGCTGTGTTAGCAGGGGGGGGGGGGTTGAAACTTTGTATACCATCATCTAGTAGGCTATAGTTTGTTTTGGAGAAATTATTCAGTTTTTTTGCTTATGTGAGGGTGTCAGGTCTGATCCTTACTTCAAATGAGACAGATTTATGTTGTGACTTTACTAGGGAGGGCAACCCACAGAGAGTAGTGCAGGGACCCCCCCCTCCCCATGTTGGTGAGTACTAAGTCTGGGACATTTGATCCCTTGTGGGGTGCAGACTAGATGATCCAGGGCAATTGTATTGACAAAGTCCTGGAACCTCAGGGCGAGCATGTTTGTGCTCATGTATGTCACCTAATTGATGGAAGGATAGTTGAAATCACCCATGACCAAAGTATTTGGCTGTACAATGAGCGACTCTACTAAGTCCATGTAGGCGGTGTGCTTCTCTTGGTTCATGGTGGGGGACCTATAGCTAGCAATGATGTGGTAGGGTGCTTATCTATAGTTAGTTGGACGTGGAGTAGCTCAAGAGAGTCATACTGTTTAACCAGTCCTGAAGTGTATTTAGCTTTAATGAAAATGGATACACCTCTACCTTTGGTTCTTTCATACCCATATTGGGGTCTGAAAGTGTGGAAGGCATTTTAGCCTTGCACGGCTGGGGTGCTCTCTGTGGCCTTGAACCATGTCTCAGTGATTGCATAGACATCAGCATCTTCCAAGGTGAGGAGCACTTTCAGGGAGTTTCCTATTTAGGCTCCTAGCATTAAGTAGCATAATCTCGAGTTTGCCTTGAGATGATTTTTTGTGTGTGTATATAGCTTGCTTACAGAGAAGATTGCAGTACCTCTAATAGTTTTTGACTGAGCAGCTGAAAAATGTTACACACATTAACTGGGGGTAGACAACAACTTGAATAAAATGACCGTTTTTTTAAATGCCACATAGATTGGGGGCAGCAAAAAACATCAGCGAGTACAAAATATAATTCACTGACTACACCCCTGATAGTAAACACCAAGCAAACACACACATATAGTATATAACATAAAGCATAGAATACAAACACATTCCTTTTCTAGGGAGCACTACATAATATCTCACCATCATTTAGGCTGTGCTTCTCAAACTGTACTTGTATATAGAGTCAAGAATGGAAACGTTTATCAAATTGTGACCTGCAATAAAGAATGCATACAACAGTATTTATGTCTGCTATGATTTACACCTATGCTATAGCTAGGAGAATCTATAACACTACTAGTATGGCACAATAGAAAATAGGCATTTCCATTGTGCTGATAACAGAGGACATGGACTGCACCAGTGTTTTTGCATAGCTCTCAGAACGTTACAGCAGGTGCGTAACATCTAGAAGCTGCTGCATATCATCTCAGCCACAGCTCTCAACTTCTTTGCTCAATAAACAGGCCAAAGCTAAACATAATGGGTAGAAAACCCACTGCTGTTACTCATAACTATCACACGACCTCATTATAAGCAATGTTCCTCATTTTCAGTCTTAAAAAGTCCATGTTCCTCACTGTTCCACATTTGAAGGCATGTCACGCGTTCACTGTTAAGGATTTTTCTCAGTAATGTCATGGACAGCAGTGAGATATCCTCAGTGATTATGAAAAGCTTTTTACTTTTATCATTTTTAGTGGCAGTAACAGTTTCAGGTGATAACAGAGAACACTGGACTAATAACCACATAGCTCGGTATTCTGGATTTGCACTTACATGGTCAGCTGTTCTCCATTATCACGTTCAATGCATATGGCTATCTGCTCAGGATACTGCAAATGCTCTGACAAAACTAAAATGACTTGATGAATGAATGCATCATCTGTGAAAATAGAATACATGTATACAACCCTTACCTCTCTCCCAATGTCTCTATCAAGATGATGCATCCATTCAACACATGTAGCACTATTCCTAGAGATTTCCTCAACACCGGACGTGAGACACAAAACAAGAAAAAATGTTAATGCATACTACAGAAATGTGACTTCTGCTATATTAAATCTAATTTAGCAATAAAGTAAATACTGATGTACTGCAAGAGCTGCAGGAATCATGCTGCTATCAATATGTTGTACTAATTCTAAATGTAATACTAGGTGCTTGAATGAAAGACTGAATGCAGTCAAACACTGATACATCTTAGGCTGTCAGACTTCTGTATCCTGTAATTAATGCCAGGCATCTATGAGGGAATATAGTAATTCGCTATGCATTGCATGACTATACTAACACTATGTTGGTGCTTCATTGCAAAAGTCACAATAAAATACACAATCGATGATACCAAAACACACAGTAAGGTGGTTTAATTAACTATATTCCTTACTTGCTGACTTGTCTTTGGTGGATTGTGTCTTTATGCTGCTAGAAAATCCAGAATTGTCTCCTTGTTATAATACACTGAAGAAGGGTTACACCCGGAACTTTGTTGTTGATTCTAATTAAATTTTTATTCTTTTTTACATACTTAACGTTTGTCCTTTGGTTGCTTCATTGCAAAAGGATATATAACACCTGCCTAGAAAATATTAGATTTAAACCTATAGATGCAGCATAACCCTACAGTAAAGAACTAAGTGGTACCTGATATACTACAAGTACTATTCTAGGCATCAATGCTGAATATATACCTATGGTGACCATGTGTCAAAATATAATAGTTGTTTTACAGCCAATAGTGATGCATATTTTTCTATCTGACTCATGCACCACATACATGTTAAATATATGAACAGATGTATATGTGTGCACGTATCTATATAAACAGACATAGATATAGATATATCCTTGGTAGGCAGACACAGCCATGTGTAATGAACAGTATAAATATCACTATCCAATAAAATGTATGTGTGTTTTTCCTATGCATGCCATACATCTGAGCAGTTGTCAAGTACAAATGCATGCGACGGCCAGTACTACATATAGCTATATGTATGCATTGTGAAATATATCTCAGTCCTCTAAATGTCATACAGGAGAAAATACTGAATACATCACGTCACCACTATTACTAAAATATGAAATATATAGTCCATGTGTATACATATGCATGTATGTATTCCTTTCCTTTGATTTTCTTGCAACACCCATATGCATGTATATGTATGTATATATATATATATATATATATATATATATATATATATATATAAAAAATATATATATATATATATATATATATATATATATATATATGCAAATATATATAAAACTATACAAACACACATATATCAACACATACTAGACACTGCCCAAATACTGTTCTGATAGGCATATATGCCATCCTTGCAGTGTTTGTCCTTCCTTGACTGCCACAGAAATGTAAAAAAAAATTATATATATATATATATATATATATATATATATATATATATATATATATATATATACACACAATGCACACACACACACACACACACACACACATATATATATATATATATATATATGTGTGTGTGTGTATATATTTATATATATATATATATATATATATATATGTGTGTATATATATATATATATATATATATATATATATATATATATGTGTGTGTGTGTGTATATATACACATTCATAGTTGTATGCTAGGCTAACGACCACTAGGGGATGAGTTACTGATGCCTCTGTCCATTAGAGACGTAGGTGCTAGACCAGGGGAGAATTTCTGATTACCTATCCATTGGTTCAAGTTGCAGTTAAATAGGTGTAAGGGGAACTCTGCTTCATGTGGATGGGGAACCTGTTCCAGAGAATAGGAATTATATAAGAAACATATCTGTCTCTCCAACATTTCTTATTTATGCCAGAATTAAAATTTAGGTCTTTTCATCTAGTAGTTCTGATTATGTTTGTTTTGCAGATGTGCAAAAGAATCATCAAAACAGGGATACCTTTTGTGCTAGGCAAAGATCACCTGCCAGAAGCCTGTATGATACCCTGCAAAGAGACAGGGCTTTGAGATGATCAGCTTAGGACATTGTGCTTATTCCCTGTTTTCTTTTTGTAAGGAGCCATTGTAGACATTCTATTTGCTGCATGTGTCTGGTCAGGTACATTCTGAGAGGGACATTATACTCTATGATCGGTCTGATGAGGGCCAAGTACAATGATATGTTGACCTATTTGGACCTTGATGACATGCCCTTGCTCATAGGCTGAGTAACATAGATGGATTTTCTTACTGCTGTAGACACATATTTGTCAATGGCCAGGTTACTGTCTACATGACTTCCTAAATCCCTGACTAGTGAATCAACATTTAGGGATATTTTCTTGATGATGTAGTTACCCAGGGTGACTGATGTCCCAAAATGTACTATAATGCATTTCTTGGTATTGAATTTTAAGCCATAGCTTTGCCAGTAACCATTTGTCTGCATTAGACCTTACTGAAGGGTGTTCTAATCCTGAGGGAATTCAATGACTGTTCCCAGCTTGCAATCATCTGTGAACTTGGTTAACCAGAGGCCTTTAACATTGGCTTTAACATCTGCAAAGTAGATGCCAAGTGGGTGCCTAGAACAGAGCCCTGGAGGACTCCACTGGTGAATGGCCTCTTCATCGAGGTGGGCTCACCAGTTTTTATCCTCCTAGGTCCTATCATTGAATCATCTAGCTATCCAGCATGTTATAAAGGGGTTCATACCTAGTTCCATACGTTGGGTGACAGTCCCTGTATGGGGTATTGTATCAAAAGTTTAGCCTTATCTAGGTAGGCAGTTTGTAGCATTTTCCCCCCAACCATTGCCTTAGTGCCCTTTTCAAAGAAGTCCAACAGATTCAGGAAGCATGGCCTTCCTTTGACAATGCAAACTGGGTAGATCTAGTGTATGCAGGTCTCCTATGTCCTTGATGATAATTTCCATCATAATTCTTTCCATGGTTTTGCAAGTAAGACTAGTCAGAATAACGGGTCTGTAGCATACCTCTCAACTTCTTAGTACAAGAAATCTGGGCAAAGCCTGACATATTGGGGGATGGCAAAGGCCCGAAAATAGGGATACATTTTAAATATTGCTCTTATAAACGTAGAAAGAGAAACTTGCTAGAATAACAGGATTTCTGTTAGCATGCATTTTTTGAAGGATATGAAGTTTGAAACTCAAATGTATACGTTTATTTAGTGACTTTAATCCCCAAATCATCCCAATGATTTGCCAGAAAACCACAAATTTTATGAGGAGGAAACCAAAAATATTAGGCAAAAATCTGGACAGTTAAGAGGTATGGTCTGTAGTTTCCAGGATCTGTTTAAGGTCCTCCTTTATGAAGAGGGTTGACCTCCATTCACATGCACAATGCCAGTTTTAAGACTATAGTTAAACAGGGTCTTGATAATTGTATTTTAGATTGCTCATTAGGCATCCTGTAATGTTATCAGGGCACAGTGAGGCTGTGCTCTTTGCTTTAGCTAGTACAGCAAGTACATGCTCCCTAGTTATTGTTAAAGAGATTATGTTTGTGGGCATTTTTTGGGGGATGGTTGGGGATGAGAGGGGGACACAGCTGGAAATAAATTTGTTGGCTAACATGTTCACTATATCACCAGGTTTGGTGAATGTGGCACAGTTATCCACTTCAACACATTGCTATGTGCTGCCCTTCATATTTCTGATATGGTTTAAGAAGGCCTTATGGTTATCTTTCACCTGGAAGGCTATCTTAACCTCAGAGTTGGCTTTACCTGAACTAATTAGCACCCTTAGTTGCATATGCAGTTTAATGAGAGAGTTTTTATCTTTATGGAAATTAGCATTCCTAATTTTTGCCATATTTTTAGCTTTTTTTGTATATCCTGTTTAATTTGGGATGCCATTGTGGCAGTTTGCTTCTGGGGCTAGTCCAGGGCTTTCTTGTGGTTGGTACAGCAGCCACTATGCAGCCATTGACATGGTTATACAGAGTTTCTGAGAGCAATTCAGCATAAGCTGCTGTGCTCTTGAGGTTTGATGGGGCATTCAATTTTGAAAAAAACATCACTTAATAAACACCTAAATCAACATTTCCGACTGCTCTACATCCAAAAACAAGTGCTAACATGGGTCAAAAAGGGGATGGGATTTTGCGATTCACAACATCTGCATTCGCAATTGTGGGATGTTGCCGTACTCCTTTTGGACATGCGTGCTCAACCATCCACCGGTTGGCCTTATGATGGTAAACCACACACACACACACACACACACACACACACACATATATATATATATATATATATATATATATATATATATATATTAGTATCATACTTACACATATGTATATAGATAGATATCTATATTTACATCTATCCACCTGTATAGATAGTAAGGTAGATAGAGATATATATCTTGGAAAAGAGAGTAATATTATACATACCTACTTTATAATTGTTTGATGGTACGTGGTCTTCTTCTTCTTCTTCTCTTTTGGCTGTTCCTGTTAGGGTTCACCACAGCAGATCATCTGTTTCCATTTCTTCCTGTCCTATGCATCTTGCTCTTTCACACCAACCAGCTGAATGTCCTCTCTCACCACATCCATAAACCTTATCTTAGGCCTTCCTCTTTTCCTCTTACCTGGCAGCTCCATTCTTAGCATCCTGTTCCCAATATACCCAGCATCCCTCCTCGGCACATGTCCAAACCAATGCAATCTCACCTATCTGACTTTGTCTCCAAACTGTCCAGCTTGAGCTGACCCTCTAATATACTGATTCCTAATCCTATCCATCCTCGTCACACCCAGTGCAAATCTTAACACCTTTAACTCTGCCACCTCCAGCTCTGACTCCTGCCTTTTTGTCAGTGCCACCGTCTCCAACCCATACAACATTGATGGTCACACTATCCTCTTGTAGACCTTCCCTTTCACTCATACTGGTACCTCTCTGTCACAAATCACTTCTGACACTCTTCTCCACCCATTTCACCCTACCTGTACTCTCTTTTTCACCTCTCTTCCACACTCACCATTACCCTGATCTGCTGATCCCAAGTACTTAAACTCATCCACCTTTGCCAACTTTACACCCTGCATCTTCACAATTCCTCTGTCCTCCCTGTCATTCACACATATGTATTCTGTTTTAGTGGTCAAAGACAATAATGACTATAACTGTAGTCATGCTCACAGCAAGTGAAATATTTAGTTTATAGTATGCATTATATTAATAATTTGGCAAACAGCTAAACTAACTACCTGAGGATTATGAAAGAAAGCAGATTTGAGTGTCAAACCCACAACCACTCTGCTTTTTACTTTAAAGACTACATGCTTTAGCTGTTGAGTGACCTTTGCAGTTTGCCTATATAAATTCTCCTTTAGAATAGCATGCAGATTATAAGTTTAGTCTACTTAAAAAAAAAACACACACATATGACAAGATTGTATTGCAGTATCCCAATTAAAGCTCAGAACTAATTCTATAATCACATTTTACCACTGATACCTTTAGAATCATGTGTCATCTACCTCCAGGCAAATCACTATAGCATGTGTCTTAAGGAGAGCACAGGCATAGAGATCATGGCAGCACTGGCTGCACAGTGAGATAGCGTGGCATACACTAAATGCTATATCAAGCAGCTTGTCACAGCTGTATTTAAGCAGTGCAGCAATACAAACTGGACTATATATGCCATGGCATGTCTCATAATTATATCACCAATTGGGAGAGGTGGACCACTTCTTACATGTCCCAGCTGTGGAGCTTGTACATCCCTGTTGTGTGTGCTGCAGCATGCACATACAGTAGTTGTGGGTCTCCATGGTCAGGTGAGTGGTGGCATGTCTCATCATACCAGATATGCTACTGAACAAACCCATAGTCTGCCCCAATATATACATGGTACCACCATCTGATCAACAGTACAGCACAATGTCCCTACTGTTTCCTCACATGGCAGGGGCTGCCTGGACCATGGCATGAGTGTCTACATTAATGTTACTATGGCAGTTATTACAGTGTGTCTGTCTTGCTGTGTCACCATGACCCTGTGAAAATGATGACTGTTATGCTGATCACAACATACTGTTCATGTTTGTGGTGTTTGACATGTCTGATACCACATCTGAATTTTTGTATGATGACAGAAAGTAAAACCACTGTGCACATAATATACAACTTTTCACATTTACTGTGTTGTTATAGGCTGAAATTTCTTGGACATCCCTTTTGTTGTATTTATGTTATGTACACATTTACAATTGTGTTACATCAGCAAATATTGGTTGTTGACTATGCCATGTATTATAAATAGTATACCTTTTCCTATTTTTTTGCCAGTATTGTTTGCATGTATACATGGACTGGCACAACTGTGTTACTTTAGGCACATTATTCTGGTTATTGCCCCTGTGTATACTGCATCACACACTGCAAACGCATTTCATAGTCTCAGATTTCATTCCTCTGTGTCTTACAGTCCAAGTAATCTATGATATTAGATGCATGCATGCAGGCTTCCATACATGTCCGGACCTATATACTTTCTTGATACTAGTACTTTGGTTGTTGCTCATATATGTCAATTGTGGCCTCTCTTACTGCACTCTACATGTATCTGGGCATAATTACAGATGTTGATCAAATGTGTTACTTACTGTCAGGTTTTCTGAAGTATTATAGGCCATGACAATCATGTCTAGCATGATGTGTGTGTCCCTTCTCAGACCTGTAGCATTACTGGCACATCTTTAGCATGATGTGCAGGTATTTCAAGCATTCCTTACCCAAAATATAGTATACATGATAGCATCACATCAGGCATGAGAAGCTGTTTATGTAACATTTCTGTTATATGTATATATCACACATTCTATACCCCTATGCACATTTTCATTTGATATGCTACTCCCCCCACCTCCCATGCACACACATTGACAAGCAAACTCTAACATACAACACTGTGTGACACACACACACACACACACACACACACACACACACACACACACACACACACACACACACACACACACACACACACACACACACACACACACACACACAATGTAGAATTATGCAAAAAAAAAAAAACATTGGCTCTTATGTGTTGCACTTGCTTGCACCACATACAGTTCATACTCAAACAAATATGCCTACAATTGTTGGTCTACCTGGACTACATTCCTCCATTTGCAATCATTATGTACTTCTCAATCCATATCCATGTATATTCTATTCATTTGTGCACATTGTTTACTGTATGGGATGTGTGATGTTCCCCATGAACAAATGTTAAATGGATTAATGTAGCTGTCACATGTGATGCTCATATGTTGCAACTAGTGGGTACACATTACTTGTTTATCTGTGTACTTGTCTACATCTGGTGGGTCATGAGGCTGTGTTTCCTAAGCTAGCATATATGGCTGCAAACTTCATTGCCCACACCTGGATGATCACACCCTTGTGTCTTTCTGATCTTCTTATGAATGCTCTGATACCTCCACTTCAGACATCTATGATTCTTGGGGTATGTCATCCACACCTAGTGGACCACCGTCCTTAAATGTAATCATATTGTGCAACATGGCATACATGGTGACCATTTGTTCAGCTTTTTCAGCATGTATTGTAATGCACGCCCAGATGTGCCCAGACATCTGAATTATGATTTCAGCATGCCAAACAGTTGCTCGTTGTTATGTCTAGTTCCAGTGTGTACTCTGTTGAATGCATTCTTAGCAGGTATAAATGAGGCTCTTAATGTTGTCATGAGTCAGAACTCCAGTGGATAACTATTGTCACCTGCTGGTATAAGCATACAGAATATTAGACCCATTGCTTCATAGTAACATGTTATGAGAAAGAATACATTACTGATGCACAGATATAATTTGCAAATAGTAGCCCCTCAGAGATGTCATCCTTTAGAAAATCAGACCTTAAGTCACTTTCCCTCCATATTGAGACATGGTGCACACTACAGGAGGGTGTGGCCATCAGGTTAATAATTAGGCCATCTGCAGAGCACACTACCTGACAACTGAGCAATGACCATCCCTTTTAATTAATGTTATGCCCTGCATCATCCCTAGAGGGTATTTTTATTTGAACATGGATACAGACAATTGTACCAAGGATGTAGGTGAGGTTTAAAATGGCACAGAACCATTCCATGGCACTCTGGCACATCCTGGATGTTTCTGAGAAGTGGATGAAGTTATCTGCTTTGCTGCATATAACTGCTAGGAACTGTCCTAGTATGCCACTAGCAGCTGCCTGGGACATCATTATGGCAACACCAATATGTCACTGGAATGTCCCAAATGTCAGTATGCCAGGACTTAGACACACCTTTATTTCTACTGGGACTGGACCATGCCACAGACTCCATGAGGATAGGAGGGATGCACACATTCTGCACATAGCCTGCATCACCTCCCTGTCAATATCCGTCAGATATCTATTGATTATTTATCTGTCAGAGATCTGGCTTAACTGAAGCCTGGCTCAGTACCATACTGGCTGTCAAAGAATAAGATGCATTTGCAAATCATTCTCCAATATAGCCTGCTTGAGTGCATGCATTGCAGTTTGCATTTTTTTTTTAAATTTTGCTACAGAATTCATATATGTCACAGTAAAACATAAAAAAATATATTTGTGTAAGAGTAACACAAATACTCTCCACCAAGTCCTTGACTGGAAGTATTTACATACTAATCTATAATGTTTTTATTGTCATTATCTGTACAAGTTGTGTTTTGGAATGCAGCAAATGTGCAGAGTCATAATTACCCTACGCCTAATTCATTAGCAATTTCACTTGAGCATTATAGGATCATATGATCATAGAAAGTTACTAGGCTAATGGCCCTAGGGTCCTTACAAGCTTAGCCAAGTTCTACCATTATTTCCATGATCAGCTCCTATTGCCCCTGTCCAAGAGGGACACAGGTGGAACCACCCCAAGGTTCCAGATTGCATTTAAAAAGTGCCGATGACATGCTCTGCTTGTCATGAAGTGGGAGTCTGTTCAAAAGGTGTGGTAACCCCTGTGAGACAAATCGGTCCCTCCATCAGGTTCTAGTAATGTCACATACCAGGTTAAGGTCCTTAGAGCAAGTAGCCCATGTACAATTTAACGTATGGATATGCAGCATTTCCTATAAAGCAGGGTCAGAGATTGCATTGTATGCAGGGCAGAGATCACCTCAAAGTAGTCTGTAGGAAACAATATAGCACAGTGATTTTGGATGATCCACATAGGACAGATGCTGAAGACCTTGAATGTTCCTTGTGAGTAACCTTTGTGGTCTCTCCAGTTGCTGCAGTTGCTTGGAAAGGTACATACCAAAAGGGGCGTTATACTCAATCATTGGCCTGATGAGGGAAGAGTACAGGGAGGTTATAACTTCTTTTTTTCTGGAGGCAATGCCCTTGCTTATGAGATGAGCAATATAGAATGCCCTTCTTACCACTGTGGAGACATGGTGAACAAATGTACGGTTGCTGTCAACCTGTGTGCCCAGGTCTCTCATCACTGAGTGCGTACTTAAGGTATTGCTATTGATGTGGAAGTTAGCAGGAACATCGCTCGTACTGAAAGGGATGATAATACATTTTTTCCATTGAGTTTAAGACCATGGCTTTGGCATCAATCATTTGTTTGTGTAAGACCCTCTTGTAGGATGTTAACACCATTTGGAGATTCTGTGACCACTCCCAGTTTCCAGTCACCGGCAAACTTTGTCAGCCACAGATGTTTTCTTTTTGCTTGTACTTTGGAGAACTAGATTCCAAGCAGTAGAGGTCCCAGGGCTAATCTCTGTGGAACACCACTTGTTATAAGTCTGCTGTTTGAGGTGGATTCCCTTATTTTGACTATATGGGTTCTATGAGTGAGCCAGTTACAATATAAGGGTTAACACCTAGCTGGGTGAGTTTGTCAATGATGCTTGAGTGGGGGATAATGTCAAACACCTTGGCTAACTCTAGATAGGCTGTATGCACCGATTTCCTCTCATCCAGGGTCTTGGTGACTGTCTTGAAGAAGTCCACTAGGTTTAAAAGGTATGATCTCCCTTTCACAAATCCAAACTAAGTAGGGTCAAGTGTTTGGAGATTACCTATGTATTTGTTGATAAAGTCCTTGATGATTCACTCCATGGCCTTGCAGATAAGGCTAGTCAAGCTAATAGGTCTATATTTTCCAGGGTCAGCAGAAGCACCACCTTTGTGCAAGGGAATAATGGTGGCCATTTTCTGTTCAGCTGGGATGAAGCCGGTGATTAGTCTATGATTGAAAAGAGTACCCAATGGTGGTGATAATTCTTGTTGGAGCGGATGTAGGACACAGCCTGGGATGTTATCAGGTCCCATAGATGCTGTGTTTTTGGCCTTAGATAGGACATTTATGACCTGCTCTTTAGAGATACAAGGTAGGGGATAGGTGATAGGAATGTCATGGGGAACATGTGGCGGGGATAGGACAGTGACGTTTTCACAGAACCTGTCGGCCAACAGGTTAGTAATGTTCACAGGTTCAGTATATGTGGTATCATTAGCTACCAGTTTGGCACAATTCTGGGCCTTTCCTTTTAGGTTATGGATGTAACTAAAGAATGCCTTATGGTTGTTCTTAGTTGTGGAAGCTAATTTGGATTCATAGTTTGCTTTGGAGGACTTCACAAGAAGTCTTATTCACTCGTTTAAGCTGAGGAGGGAGTGTTTCCAGTTAAGCTCTCACTCCCTCTTACTCATAGACAGCAATTTCTTCCTTTTATTGTAAAGCCTGTTAATGGCAGTTGTCCACCAGGCAGATTTGCTCTTCCTTGAGGAGCTTGTTTTGGTCTTATAAGGTATGGCTGAGTCAGTGCAGTTATATAGGTGTTTGTATAAAGCATTTGTTTAGAATTTGGCATAGTTGCCAGTTCCATCTGAGGGAGGAGCTGCAGTGACGCTATTTATACCATCCTGTAAGAGGTTATAATCTGCTTTGGAGAAGTTTTATAATTTAATTATAATTTAGTTGCTGCTGGGGGGGGGGTGTCAGGTGTGATAGTTACTTCAAATGAGACTGATTTGTGGTCAGATCTTACCAAGGAAGACCTCACAGTGGGGTTGCTACATTGTTCCCCCATACTGGTAAGCACTAGATCTAGGACGTTGGCACCCCTTTTTGGGGAGTCAACTAGCTAGTCCAGGGCATTGCAGTTAACGAAGTTGAGGAACCTTTGAGGAAGTGAGTTTGAGCATTTACCCAGTCAATCTATGGGTAGTTAAAGTCACCCAAAACCATGGTGTTCGTATGTATCATGATAGACTCAAGTAGATCCAAATAGGCAGAGTGGGTGCCCTGATTCATAGGATCATAGGGTCATAGGAAGTTACTAGGCTATTGGCCATGAGGCCCTTACAATCCTAGCCAAGAATGTATCCCATGTTCCAACAAGTCAGCACCCTATGCCATTGTCCATCAGGGACATAGGTGGAATCCCAGGGTGTATTTTCTGGTCCCCATCCAGTTATCCAGGTTGCACTTAAAAAAGTTTAATGAGGTACTCTGCTTTACATGGAGAGGGAGTCTATTCCACAAAATGGGTGTCTCTGGGACACATCTGTCCCACCAAGTCCTATTGATGTCACAGACCAGATTGAGGTCTTGCAGCAGTACCATCAGGGTGGGGTCTGTGATTGCTTGTATGCCAGACAAAGGTCACCTCTGAGGAGTCTGTAGTAGACTGAGTAGAGGGACAGGGCTTTTAGCTGTATAGGGTAGATGTTTGAGGCCCTGGATTCTCTGGGTGAGGACTCTGTTGTCTCTTCAGCTGCTGCACGTGCTTTGTGAGGTGTATGCTGAAAGGAGGGGTCATGTAGCTGGTAATGACTTGAATAGGTGTCCTACCAACAGTTAATTGCACCTGAAGTATCTCCAGGTAATCATACTGTTTAACCAATCTGGAGGTGTATTCATCTTTAATGAATATTGCTACACTCCTCCTTTAGTCTTCATGGCTTCAGTTTGTGGTCTGAACGTGTGGAAGGAGGTGTAACTCAGTATAGCTGGAGTGCTCTCCACAGCCTTGAACCAGGTCTTTGTGACTGCACAAATGTCTGCATCTTCCAAGGTGAGGATGGTTCCTGTGAGTGCAATTTTGTGTTAAGACTCCTATCCTAACGTTTAGCAGCATAACCTTGAGGATGTTTTTAAGTCAGGACTTTTGTCCTTGATACACTCCCTAAAAAGGCACTATGGAGGTGGCAAGATCCTTAGCCAGTAGCTGAAATCCCAGGGGTGACAGATAAAGACTATGTCTGGCAAAGCATCGAGGTCTGTCAATCATGTCATCCCAGGCTGACAGATACTGGATCCCCTTAGAATGACACCAGAAACTAAGCCAATTATTGAAGTCAATCATGTTCTGTTTGCATCGAGGCATCATCCTAGGTGAAGGTAAAATGCTGCATAAGGCTAGGGACATACCTGCCTGAGACACATAGTCCAAAATCTCAGTCACATTTAACTTCATATAGTCCAGAGAGGTACAGTTCAAGTCATTCACACCAACATGGACTATGACAGAGTCATAACAGTACATGTGTGATATGGTGTATCCTGGCATCTAACAGGCAGCTGACCATGACCTTCTCCTTATCCATCCTGGTGAGACAGACATCTGTGTGTCTCACACTGGAATCACCTATGACTAATATGTTTGTTTTTGTGTTTGCCTTAAGGGCTTGATAGGTGAGACACTAGTGCATGAGCTGTTACATTTATTTGTGTTCTGCAGAGGAAGTATTATGTGTAGTGTGCTTGTGTTTGTGTTTGGGAGGTCTATGGTGTTTAGGTATGTTTCTGGTGAGGACCTCCACATATGTAGGTATGTGTGATGGGGGTTTGGGAGTAGTAGGAAGTGAGGTGTGCATGTTGACAACCCACTCATTGTCATATATACTGACTGGTGTGTGAGAGAGTATAGATTTAAGCTTCTTAATATAGCTGCATCTCTTACATGTTGAGTTTGTGTGGACTAATAGTAGAGGGATGTCAGTGAGCATGAGGCAGTTGCTACACTGCCTCAGGATGCCCATGCCAACCAAGCTGGCCGGAGAATCTGAGAAATTGTCTGTCCACAGTATTAGGTAAATTTATCTGGTCAGGAAAAGTGGTCACACTTAAGAATGGCCAGTGGGTGAGAGGTGTGTTGGTACCTCTGAGGCTAGGATTAGTGTTCCACCTGACGGTAGAGCAGGGCTGTGACAAACCTCTGGAGGACCACAAGCAAAGTGCTAAGCGAAAATTTAACAAGCAACATGTTTGCATTTATAACCACCAGTGGTAACCATCACTATGTAGCAGTGCACCATCCACTGCACAGAAACAAGTGCAAACATGGGGCTTAAATAAAGCAAGAAATAACCCTTTTAACTCAAACTAGCCAATAAGGATACTCTGTCTGGCCTGTAGTCCAGTCACCCTCAATTAGATGGGACCCAGACAGCACTCTCCTACTCATGGTTGCAGAAGGGCCTTCAGCAGCAAAGATGGCTTGAATTTGATGCTCAGAAGCTACAAAACAGATAGTCCTTAGAATCACACCCCCCTTTAGTTCGCTGAAGTCTTCCTTTGGTGCACTGTACTGTGTTAAGGTTTCTTTTAGAATCCATCCCTTACAGTGTACACACACAGATTTACACATCTTTGGCTATTCTTTTTGAGTATATAGTGTAATTATTGATGTGTTATGCTTTTAAGCCTTCTTTTTAAATATCAGTATGGTGCTTCATACTCTGTAATATTGCATCTGTGTTGAATATAGTTTAAGTTTATTAAAGGAGCCATAAACATGTGCTTAGGACTATGATTAGAAACAAAGATTAAATGTAAAGTGTGTTGATTTCATTACTGCAGGCAACATTTGCCACAGAGTAAAATAATTATGGCCGCAGTAGAAAGACATCAATACAAGTCTATAACTATGCCAGTGAAGGTTGCTGTATTACTGGTTAAATAAGCACTGGTCATTGTTACATCCTGTTGCTCATACCCAGATCGGTGTGATTTGAGGCAATTTGTATATCACAGGAAATCAGTGCTGGTTCTGTTTCCATTACGTTACTGGCAATGCATTATGTTTTTTATATTTTTCATTTTCTTTACAGGTGTGCAACAGAGAAGTTGGTATATAGAAGCTAAGGTGTTGATGGTCTTGCACTTGATTTGGGAGGGGGGCTGCAGTGAGGCTTGCCACTTACACAGTCACTTACTCATGTATTTATTTTTTGTTTTCTTCTGTGTGAAGATACAACTGGTTGTGCTTATCTGGTTGCAGTTTCACCCAAATTACACCACCTGTTTCTAATAACCATAACTGACATTAAAATTAAAAATTATTTTAATGGCTTACAATGAATAATCGGGTCTACTTTAGATAAATGAAAATGCACTCTCTCTCAAACGCTCAAATGAGTGAATAATCATAACATCGGAAGTGGTATTTTGGGATTGCAATACAGAGAAGAGTGGGATATTTGCCCTTTCCTCACTGTAGTGCGACCTCAGAGTAGGAATATATATTTAGCGGGGGGGGGGCACAACCCCCCCACAATACAAATTTCGGTGTTATGATTATTTGCTCATATGAGTGTTCAAGATATTTAGTTTTCGTTTATCTGGCATAGACCCTGAATAATCATGTATTTTTTTTTAATCACCACATATTTATTCAACCACAGAATACACATATTTATTCAACCACAGAATATTGAAACCCTTGGGTTGTCATAACTCAAAACAGTAATATCCTTAAGGTATCAAAACACAAAATTTTCTTTTCATTTTTTGTTGCAAGAGGCAAGCCCACTGCACACATTGATATAAGGGAAAGCCACCAAAGTACTTCAAACTCTTTCTCTCTAGTAACTATGTATGTACGTGTGTGTGTGTGTGTGTGTGTGTGTGTGTGTGTGTGTGTGTGTGTGTGTGTGTGTGTGTGTGTGTGTGTGTGTGTGTGTGTGTGTGTGTGTGTGTGCACACCGTGTGTATCTGTCTACATATAGATATAGATATACATACAAATATCCATATATACATGTACATAAACTAGCATAAGAGCACACAGACCCAGTGAACAGGAAGAAACTAAAAAAACAAAAAAAAAAAAAACTTTACATAATTTTTCACACTTCTCTGTATATAACAGTGATTACAAGAAACCGAAATTCTGAACATTACTCAAAGTAGACACTAGCATATTGTAGTTTCCCTTATCCCCTTATTTTAGACATCACTTGAAAAGCAACACTATTGTGGAGCTCAAACACTGTCACAAACGTGAATATCATATTAATAAACAAGTATAACTAAATGGTCTACAAGAATTATTTAATTGTGTTTTCTCAACAATTTTGTAGTATACAGAGTTAAACTTTGCTTGTTACTTGCAATAAGAAATCAAACTTAAGCAGTTATAAAGATGCCCCCACTGAATAGTGCTTACACTATTAATTGTCTCTCTGTTAACATGTTTAAGAAAGTAGATGAATCCTACCTTTTATCTGTCACATATTTTTGTATTCTATTAATTTTTAACTTTCTGTAACATTTAATATGATGGAGATGCTAATATATGTCGCTAAAATCTTTCCAGTACCACGTTGATGGTACAATTAGCCCAGGTGTGTGGAGATGGTGGGGTGAGAGTGTTTGTGTGTGTATGTGAGTTAGGCTTATGGTTGAGCATGAGTGAAAGCTAGGTGTTGTATGTTTGTGTGTGAGTCTGTGTATTATAGAGTTAGGGGCAGGTTTAGGTAAGGGGAAAGATATACCTGGAGATTCAATAAACTCCACATAGGCTAAGCACAAAGCCTATACGGAGTTTACTTGTCTGCACAATGAGCAGCAGTGCTAATCACATATGCATGCCACTCATTATGCTTACATGGCTACAAGTGAGGTTTCATGACCAGAAACAGTGTTGCTGGCCAGGACACCATGTAAGCAGCACAAAGGCATATAACACAAGCAGACAAGTGTACCTATGGACAAACTTACTCTGCAGAATTCTGTGGACTGCCAAGACTACCAGGGCTAAAATTAATGCAATGAATGCAGTAATAACACATTATAAAAAAAGTGAGTGTACTCAGTGTAATGCACACTAAAACATGTTATTGGCATACTGTAGTAAAGGAATTCTGGTGATCATCAAGGGTACATAGAATGCTAAATCCAAAGGTAAACAAAAGAGGCAACACCAAGACAATCAAAGCCAACCATTTATTAAAATGAAACAAATCAAAACAAGAAGAACAATGGTCAATTTCAATTATTGTGGTGTTGCCTCTTTTGTTTACCTTTGGATTTTACTGTTTTTCTGGAGAGGCACTCTACCCTTAACTGTTTTATCTGAGGTTTGGTACATAGAATGCTATATAAATAAGCCAATCTGAGGAAGTGTGTGTATTGAAAAAAGCCACAGACATGAATGGTAGGAATGAAGAAAGAGGAAAAAGACATGTAAAACATGCTAATGCACATCAGAAAAGTGCATGTCAATGTATGTACTCCCTAAAGACAAGTCAGTAGCATGAAAAGTAATCACATATGTATATATTACAGTATGTACTGCTGTTTACACCTCCTGTGTGGGTGTATTCATTTCATCACACAGTTATAGCATATTATGTGACTGTCACACAAGGTCACATATCAATATAAATGATTAGTTGTGATATAACACCCTGACATGATCACTGGAGAGGACATTTAGCAAGGATGGTATATACAGTACAACAGGGGTATGTCCATATTGTGAAGGTGTGTAAAATGACTCACTTGAATATGACTGAAATGTTAGCATAGCTCTCAACCAGAGACACATAACAACAGGCTCATTGACAACAGTAGACAGAAGAGGAACAATCATGGAGAAAATATTGAAATATTACTAAAATATGCGATTGTGAGTTATTATACATGTTCTGCAGGAACATACTTGTAAAACTGCAATGATTTGTCAGTAATCTGTAAGGAAATCAAGCACACCTTCCTCAAAAATAAACATTTTTGGAGGTTTTAAGAGGGACAATGTTACACCTGTAGTTTAAGTTAGGAACGATCTTGACTAGCTGAGAGGTTTGTATGACACATATATGCCACAATCCACACTTGCAAGAATGCAACACATGCCAACGATGTTGAAAATGAGCTGTGTATTTACTGGGTGCATCACAGGAGAATGTAACCCATGACATCACTGTTGCCACCAATCAGTGTATTTACTGGGTGAGTCACAGGAAACCGTATCACACATGCATCTTGTAGAACACCTTGAATGGGAGTCTGCACCGCCAACTCCTAATGGTTATATATCACAAAGAATACTTATGTATGGCCAAAAAGATGTGTGGGAGCTCAATGTGCCAAAAGTGATACACTTGAGTAAATCATCCCTGGAAGACATAGGCATATGGATAAAAACACTTAAAAACAAACACACTATTATAAGTAGATTCTCCTGCACACAGCTGTGTATTGCATTCATCTGCCACAGGTAATAGCAATGGATATTGTCTGCAGCATCTGCAATTGATGTGTGAATTAAGAAATGATCCATTAAAATGAATGGTACAGCACTATGTGAAACTGATGGCAATGCATCAGAGTGCCCATGTGCACAGAAACTACAGCAGTGCAAAGTGTAGTGTCAATGAGTGAGGATGCTGTCACTGTGAGACTGTTTACTTACCAAATGATACATGCAGCACACTTTATATCAGCACATGACAAACCCAAGATACATGCCACATGATCACTACCACCCTGACATTGCCATGGAAACTTTTATGGTACCATGAAATCCTGACATGCATGCATAACTGTTCATGAAAACTATCATGTAGTAATACTGATGTGATTCACTGGTACATCTATGATGCTGCACAGGCACATTATATCTGTACCTATGATACAAATGCACATCATAGGTTTATAGGTGCATAGGAGAGTACTAGGCTAAAGTCCCAAAATTCCATAAAAGCCTAGTCATGTGTAACATGAGTTTCACAATTATAAATAGCTATGTGAATGATATTCACACAGGTATGAGCATATACTATGTTATCTAATACCAGTTGCCTCTATCCATGAGGGACATGGCTGAAACAACTGGAGTGCAATCATGATTAGCCTTCCATTGATCTAGGTTGCATTTTAAGAGTGTCAAGGAAAGCCTTTGGTTTATGTGACTGGGACGCTTGTTCCAGAGAAGGAGTAGTGTCTAATGGTAGCATCTATCTATACAATATGATTTCTTATGTCAAAGGCTCAGTAAAAATCCTTGAAGCAATTGACCCTCATGCAGTTTGCATTAACAAAGTTTAATATTTCCATTATGGTGAGAATTTAGACTGCCCTGTAGGCTAGACACAGATTGACCCTTAGCAGTCTGTAGGAAATATAATGCCGTGAAAGAGCTTTCAATCTCTCCTCATAGGATTTGTTGTTTATACCATGAATTTTCTTTGTGCGATAACACTGGGGTTGCTCCAGCTGTTGCAGATGTGTGATGAGTTGCATGTAAAAGGGTGCATTGTACTCCATTACAAGGTATGACAACAATGGAATTATGATGTCCTTTGATGTGGATGGCCTGCCCATACTCAGTAGTTGTGCTATATACAATGGATTGCCACCACTGTGGTCACATGCTGTTGGAATTTCCGATTGCTATTTACCACTGGGTCTACTCATATGCTGTGTGTGCTGTCTATATTGTAATTAGCTTGGAGATTTGTTTTCAAAAAGGAAATAATTATGCTTTTTGGTTCATTTAGTGTGTCTCCATGGCTCTGGCAGCAATCATCTTTGTGCATTAATACTTTATGCAGTACATCAGTAGTATTCTTGGATGCAATGATTGTCCACAAAGTTGGTCAGACAAAGGTTGTCTAAGTTTGTCTTGATGTCTGAGAATTAAATACTGAATAGGAAAGGGCCTAGTACAAAGCCTTGTGGTACGGCCTAGGTCACTGGCTTCTTGCTAGAGGTGAATTCATACACTTTGACAATATGTGTCCTTTCTGTGATCCATTTATCTTCCCACTTGGTGACATAGGTGTCTATGCCCACTTGAGACTGTTTCTCTGTAATACCTGATTATGGATTTGTGCAAATGCCTTGGGCAGGTCAAGGTAGGTGTGAAGCACAGTATTTTCCTCATCCATGCCATTGCTGACCTTCTTGAAGAAGGCAACCAGATTTAATAGACATGATGTAGCCATAACAAATCCAAAATGTGTTGTCCACACATTTGGGAGATTATTTGTATCCTGTTTGATAAGGTCTATGGTGGTTCTTTGGTGTCTCTCACATATTATTATTTCACACATCATTGAATCCCCAAATGATGTGGATATTCTACAAAAGGGCCTTACAGAAAGAGATGTTTGGTGCCAGAGCCATGGGCTCAAGCTTAATGCCAAGAAATGTATAGTTATCCCCTTTGGGAAAAAAACAGGTACCCATGAATTACCACATAGGTGGCAGTACACTAAACACCAAAAGTGTGATGAGAGACTTAGGGACACAGGTGGACAGTGGTCTCACCTTCGATAACCACATCACCACAGCAGTCAGGAAATCCTTCTATGTGGCACACTTCATCACGAAGGGCTTTTCATCCAGAAAAAAGGAGGTCATTGTCCCACTGTACTCATCCCTCATTAGATCCATTATATAGTACAATGCCCCATTTGGTATGTACCTCACAAGACATCTGCAACAGCTGGAAAGGTCACATAAATACCTTACTAGATGTCCTATGCTGACCGTCTAAAAAAACTCCAGCTATACTCTGTGGCATATCGTCTACTCAGAGGCGATCTCTGCTTAACATACAAGGCCATGTCAAACCCTGAGCAGTTGGACATGCTCCACTTAAAGAAATCCCAATCCCTCAGAGCCACATGCTCCAGGGATCTAAACCTTGTCATCACAATGAACAAAACATGCTGGAGGGATAGGTTCCTGACCCAGAGACTCCCCATACTCTGGAATAGACTGCCCATGCATGTCAATCAGAGTACCTCCTTGGCCCTCTTCAAAAGGAATGTTGACGATTGGATGTGAGATAGGAAATTCACCCTGGGGATCATGTCAGTCACCCTGCTAGACAGGGGTCCAGGAAAGTAAATATTGTGGGAAGAAATATCCAGGGATTTGGTTTGGCTAAGCTTGTATAGGCCCTATGGCCGATAGCCTAGTACCAACCTATGAACCTATATAAGGTGAGTCAGGCTTATTGGTCTATAATACCCTGGATTTGGGGACATTACCCCCTTGTCCAGATGAAAGACTGTAACTGTACACCTTTCTGCTAGAACATAGGTTGTCTGGAGGCTGTGTTGAAGTAGGGATCCAACTGTGTTCTGTAGGTCAAGGTTTAAGTTCTTGGGAAAGCAACTTGAGATGTTGTCATGGCCCAATTAAGATGTGTTATTAGTGTTACAGTAAGCACAGATGAGCTGCTCTCCTGCGAAAATAAACTAAGTAATATGATACATTAATATACATAATGTGATATGGTATACTTTGGCTGATTGCCATTGAGGGCAGAGGTGAAGTTTGATCCAAACTGTCAGCTCACAGACTGTCTGCTTTCTCCAGCTGAGTATGGCTGGTGGCATCCACAAACAGCTCTGCACTTAGTGTATTCCTCTTAACCTTAACTGTTCATACCTAGTGACACCATTTCCAAATACAACTTTGAGTCTGCATCACATGCCACACAGTGGCACTGTTTACACAGTCATACAACTCTTCCTATGTCATGTAATTACATGAATTGTACATCATATGGCTATTTGTTTTTATTGGAAAGCTTTGTGTGATTGCCCCGATACCATATATGGACACATTACAAATGAGGTGGATGTGGCTCATGTAGAACAGTTACCAACACAAATGCTGATAGGCACAAAATGGTGCTGGGGACCTAATCCATGGGAATAGAAACACAATTGCTCATGCAATGAATTCCACACGGTCGCAATTGAATCAAAACTTGTTATATGTTTTGTGTATATAACTGCTTTAAAACATGTGGATGAAAAAAGACGTATGTGCCCATGTAATCAGTATGTCTTCATATAGATGTATGTCACAGAGCATTTAATGGTAGTAGGTAAACACATGCACACCTGTGCCATACTGTAAGTTTCACTTTGATGGTTGAATTAAAACTCTGTAGAATGTTGAAATGCTCCACTACAAAAACACATGCATTACCAAGCCAACAATATATAGTATCATCCCATGTCAGTAGTTCTCAGGAGCCATATTACTACAGCTGTTATGTACAGAACATGAAATCAAATGACATCAGCGGCCATCGGTACATTACCTCACATCAAAGATTGCAATAACTTCTTGTAGGTTTACCGTACATCCACACCACAACATACCATATGTGGATAACAGCAACATTGACATGTGTAATGCTCATAAGGTCATTGAACATTGCTAGCCTAATGGCCAAGATCACATAAAATCATAGCCATTATTATATCATATAAACCAAAATCAATATATCTATATGAGAAAAGATAGTAAGTGTATGCGCGTATGTGTTTGATTGTATTACATACTGCCTCTCTCCATATGTGAAATGTGCACTACCCCATGACAGAATTGACAATCACACATCCAGTGGTCAGGAGATGGCTTGCAAAGGCACATGGAATGACTCTACTTCATTATGTGTGTATACATCTTATAGGATAGTAGGAGATTACTTGGCTGATGGCTCTGGGGCCCTTACAAGCCTAGCCAAGACTTTATCCCCAAAAAAGAAACCTTAATCAGCACCTGTCACCCCTGTCAATGACGGACACAGGTGGAACCCCTGGGATAAATTTGTGGTTGCCCATCCACTCATCAAGGTTGCATGTGAAAATGGTCAGAGACGTACTTTGTTTGATGTGTATGGGGAGTCTACTCCAGAGATTGGGCAGCCTCTGGGAAACAAACCAGGCTCTCCAGCAGGTTTTGTTAATGTCGCATATTATACTTAAGCCTTTCAATCGGGTACTACACGAGGTGTTAGACTTACGGATATGGAGCATCTCTAATAGAGCAGGATCTGAGCTTGCCTTGTAGGCAAGACACAAGTCACCTCTGAGCAATCTGTTTGATACAGAGTAGAGTGACAGTGATTTCAGCCTGTCCACATAGGACAGGTGTTGAAGGCCATGGAGTCTTAGTGAGGTATTTCTGTGGCCTTTCCATTTGGTGCAGATGTTTAGAGAGGTACATACCAAATGGGGTGTTGTACTCAATTATTGGTCTAATGAGGGAGGACTATAGAAAGGAAATAACCTCCTTGTTTCTGGATGCAATCCCTTTACTAATGAGATGAACCAAGTAAAAGGCTTTTAGGACCACTGCCGCTACATGATGGTCAACTGTGAGATTGTTGTCAACTTGTGTACCCAGGTCTCTCACCACAGGTTTGGTGCTTAGGGGGTTGCCATTAATGTGGTGCTCAGTAGAGGCCATGTTTTTTGCAGAATGATATGATAATACATTTTTTTGCATTTAATTAACGTCCTGACTTTGGCACCAGTTATTTGTTGCTGTGAGACCCTCTTGAAGTATGTTAACATCATTTGGGGAGTCAATGACAGCACCCAACTTACTGTTGTTCACAAACCAGGTCAGCTTCAGGCCTTTTTGTCTTTGTCTGGACCTCTGAGAAGTAGATGCCAAACAATAGGGGTCCTAGGACAGATCCTTCGGGGACACCACTAGTGACAGGTCTGCTATCAGAGATAGTGGCACCTATTTTAAATCTGGACAGAGCCACAAATAATAGGGACAGATTTTAAATATTTCTCTTGTAAACTTAGAAAATTGCTAGAGTAAGCACTGAAAGCCTTGCTTCCATTTCCAATAGCCTATCATTATGAAGTGGGGTTTTCTGCAATGACAGCAACCAAAACAAAAAGACTGGACATAAGGAACACACTTAGGTATCATTGTCTCCCATCAACCCTAGACGGGGCCATGCCATTGCAAGGAAACAAGCTCAGAGCTCCCACTGTTTCTGTGTTATGGTGAGTTGTATTTATTATGCACTTTATTATACTTTACTTTTATGCGCACGTGATGGATGGTCTATGGAAAATTGTCTTACATGAAACCGGTCCTTGATGCAAAAAAGTTGGTGACCACTGGTGTGGATGAATATCAGTGAAGTATGAAGTCCATTCCAGAGTGGAAAAGAAACTTTTAATTATAGAATCATAATTGTCAGGATACCCAAAGTCGCACATATAATTCATATGATATCCATTGTTATACAAAGTTATTGTTATGTATAATTATTTTTATGTTGTTTAAATTAACTGGAACAACAATAATGTTTGGAGTGTGCTGAATTACAACCCTGGCACACCTGTATTGTGTGCATGAACTTACACCAGTTGCCACAGGTAAGGATGGACAGTAGGTGTATTTTTTACACTCATTACTGCCCAGAATGTTCATTGCCACAGAGGACATGTTTGTCAGACATACTCATTACTTATATAGACATATTAAAGAGTTGAGTGGTTAACCATGTACAGTGGATATAAAAAGTGAACACACCCCTGTTAATTTGCCAGGTTTTTGTTATATAAAAAATGAGGCCATAATAAATAATTTCAAAACTTTTCCTACCTTTAATGTGACCTATAACCTGTACAATTCAATTGAAAAACAAATCTGTTAGGAGAAACATATAAAAAATAAAAAAACGTACAATAGGCTGGCTGCATAAGTGTGCACACCCTTAAATTAATACTTTGTTGAGGCACCTTTTGATATAATTACAGCATTCAGTCTTTTTTGGCTAAACACCTGCCATCAATTAAAGAGACTCTGATTAACCCCAAATAAAGTTCAGCTGTCCTAGTAGGATTTTCCTGACATTTACTCAGTTAACTGCTACAGAAAAAGCCATGGTTCACAGAGAGCTTATAAAGCATCAATGGGATCTCATTGTTGAAAGGTATCAGTCAGAAGAAGGGTACAAAAAAATTTCCACAGCATTGGATATACCATGGAACACAGTGAAGATGGTCATCAAAAAATGGAGAAAATATGGGACAACAGTGACATTGCAAAGAGCTGGTTGTCCCTCCAAAATTGATGAAAAGCTAAGACAAAAGCTAGTGAGGGAGGCTGCCAACAGACTTACAGCAACACTGAAGGAGCTGCAGCAATTTCTGTCAAGTACTGGTTGTGTAGTACATGTGACAACAATCTCCCGTATTCTCCATATGTCTGGACAATGGGGTAGGTTTGCAAGATGGAAGCCTTTTCTTAAACAGAAAAATATCCAGGCCTGGCTAAAATCTGCAAAACAATACATCATGTATTCCAAAAGCATGTGGGAAAATGTGTTATGGTCTGATGAGACCAAGGTTGAACTTTTTGGCCACAATTCCAAAAGGTATGTTTGGTGCAAAAACAACACTTCGGATCACTAAAAGAACACCATCCCCCGGGGAAGCATGATGGTGGCAGGATCACACTTTGGCATTGCTTTTCTTCAACTGGAACTGGGACTTTAGTCAAGGTAGAGGGAATTATGAACAGTTCCAAATACCAGTCACATTTGGCCCAAAACCTTCAGGCATCTGCTAGGAAGCTGAAGATGAAGAGGAAGTTAACCTTTCAGCATGACAAGGACCCCAAGCCTACATCCAAATCAACAAAAGAATGGCTTCAGCAGAAGAAAATTAAAGTTTTGGAATGGCCCAGCCAGTGCCCAGACCTAAATCTAATAGAAAATCTGTGGGGTGAGCTGAAGAAGGTTATGTACAATAGATGCCCTTGCAATCTGACAGATTTGAAGCACTTTTGCAAGGAAGAGTGGGCAAATATTGCCAAGTCAAGATGTGCCATGCTGATAGACTCCTACTCCTAGGTGCTTCAACAAAGTATTATTTTAAGGGTGTGACACTTATGCAACCAACCTAGTGTACATTTTTTTCATTTTTTATATTTTTTCCCCTAACAGATTTGTTTGTTTTTCAATTGAATTGTACAGGCTATAGGTCACATTAAGGGTGGGAAAAGTTTTGAAATGATTTATTGTGGTCACATTTTTTTATATCACAAAAACCTGGCATTTTAACAGGGGTGTGCGCATTTCTTATATCTACTGTATGTGTGATCTGACTGTCAGTACAGTATGGAGTCCATTCCAGGTTAGGAAAAAAATATTAATTGCAAAATCATAATTGTGTTTCTTGATGTTTGCATTTCCAAAGACCAGGATGGTATTTTTACCACCGGTCTTTATAGGAAACCTTGTAGAAAGACTGCTGTATTACAATGAAACAGTATGCACCCTCCCTATATATATATATATATATATATATATATATATATATATATATATATGAATATATATGTATATATATATATATATGTATATATATGTATATATGTATATATATATATATATATGTATATATATATATATATGTATATATATATATATATATGTGTATATATATATGTATATATATATATATATATATATATATATATATATATATATATATATATATATATATATATATATATATATATATATATATATATATATATATATATATATATATATATATATATATATATATATATATATATATATATATATATATATATATATATATATATATATATATATATATATATAAAAGAACATCATGAAGGGGCAGAGCATGTGGGTCTTAAGGCTTAGTCATACACAAGGCTTTGTTAATGAATTGACATCTTTAAGGAAATAGTTTATACATAGGGGCTATAAGCACAATGAAGTGAATTTTATGTTTTTATGTGCAGGGAGGTGAGGGGTCTGAGGTCTAATATGGTCTGGCCCTATTTCTCCAACGTTGATGGGATCCCTTTCAGGAGAGACATGCCTGATGGGAGGGCACATGATGCAATGGTCCCCATTACTTTTTCATATGCCAGTGATATAAGAGACATTTATGAGGTCATCAAGTCCAGCTGGTCTATTTTTGATCACTGATGATCGTATCAAGAACAGAGTAGGGGGTAAGCCTTTGATAAGATATAAGATAATAAGAATAAGAAGTCCCTTAAATGACAGTTATGTTACAAGAATAGTTATGCATCTCCAGTAGATGGGCTGGTTATTTTAGGTACCCATTGCTGCAACAGATATAGTTTCTGCACTTAGATTGATACATCCAATGCTTTTATTCACCCCAGTTCTGGTATCATCTTTAGTATTAAAGTTGTGGCAGGTTATCAAACCTATAATGTGATTTATTTAGCTATATGCAAGCCATGTACTTGTTTTTATGTGGGTAAGCCTAATCGCCCATTTTTTGAGAGGATTAGGGACACCAAATAGTATTTGTATGAGTGACAGCAAGAGTGCTCTTGCTAAGCATTTGATGGAGTTTGGTTGTTCACATGTTTTTAATTTTATGGTAATAGAGAAGTTTGAATGTAATTTATGGATGGTGGATTTTAGGAATTTTACTGAGAGTAAGGAGTTACATTGGATCATTAGGCTTCAGGTTGTCAAACAGCATGGCCTTAATGGCAAGGTCTCTTTAAAGCCTGCCTTGAAATCTAGGGATTTATTCAAACGACCTGTCAGATTACTTGAATTGCATGATTGGTTGTTTTTAATTATATATATATTGCTTGTCACTGGTGTCAGAATTTGAACTTCTTTAAATGTATTGTGATTGTTTTATTGCATTATGGTCTGAAGAAGCGAAACCACTTACCTTTGTTGTTTATTAAAGTCACTGGAGTTTTTATTAATTTATTTGTTTCTATTTGATTGATTTTTGCCATTGTTACAGTATTCTGCAATGTTACTGCTGCCATTATTTTTTATTTCATTAAATCATAATTGTGCTGATTCTCACAGTTGCACATTTAATATATATGATAACATGTGAATGCTCAATCCACCTGCTATACATATTTTTATATGTAATTATTTTTATATTGTTGATTTTTATATAAATTACAGCAGAACAGCATTAATAAAAAATGATGTTTGCTGGATTAGAACCTAGCTCACCTGCATCATGGCCATGAACTTACACCTGTTGCCACAGGAAAAGCTAGATAGTAGGTGTATTTTTTATAGTCATTACTATGTACGAGTGCTGACCACCATGCAATTCCACTTAGCATGTTTACATGATGGAGGGAAAAGAAGTAACAATGTATCTTTTTTGAACATTACAATTGTATCATTATTGTCTGCAAATGTTGGGGAACTGCAGGTGTTATGTATACATGCTGAACACTGTGCAACGAGACCTCTCAATTGTCCCTATTTTGTAGGGATACTCCCTGATATTTGTCAAGGTTTTGTTCCATTCCTACTAAAAATGCCAACTTTTAAAATGTGTCTCTGATCTGGGGCCTTTACCTTAGTGATTTTTTTAATTTATTCCAAATTATATTGCTAAAAGTTAAGATCTCTGCTTACTGTGTTTGAGTGATGGCAGGCAAAATAAGTAACAATGTATTTTTTGAAAGTTACAATGTATTTTTTTTGTCTGCTGCAGTAGGGCATGTTTGTGCAGAGGTTAACAATTCACAAACTGGTTATTAACTTTTATCATTAAAAGAAAAATGTGGGACTTGAGCCATGGTCTATACATCCTATGTGTGCTTCATCAGGTTTATCAGCTGATTCACAGCTCTAATTTATACTGTCCTTATCATAGAAGCTACAGACCTGTGTGCAATGGTGCTAAGCAGCACTGTGCTTCTTAAGGCAACTTTCATTAAATTTAAGATATTTATACATTTCATTGTATTTGCACTAAGCCGCACAAATATTAATAAAAAGAAAATGGCATTTTAACATATTAGAGAATTTTACACAACTCTGGATTTGAACTATCGTACTAATGACAAGACACATGTGAGTGTCTTGTCTCTTCTTGCCACAGACACAGCTTTATAGCAGGAAAGCAAATCATGTGCATACGAGCAATTCCCATTTCCTCTACAGTATTTACAAGACATATACGCTTGTATACTGTCATTTGTTTGTTCATGTGGCTTACATATTTAGTGCAAATGATTGATCACACAACCATTTATGAATATGTTTGCACCATTGCAGCTCTGTCTTCTCTTTGTATTGTGTTCATTCTTCCCTTATCTGGGCTGTACTCTCAGACATGCAGTCAGTAGTACATTTTGTATCATCATCTTTTAAATGTATAATAATGACAGTGAAATATGTTTCAGCTAAAGCATGAGAGTGCTGCTATTAGTGAACAAAAATGATAAATGTATGCTGTTGAGTTCCATTTAAAAGCTTGCTAAAGTTACTTCTACACTTTGTAAGTGTATCTTAGGTGGCACACCTAATGCAGGTAAGGTGGTCTGAGTTGCTGTTGTGTCTTCCTTCTCCCTCCCACCAGTCATTCACAGTTGCAATGCATTAGCAACTAATAGTGAGGTAGGGCTTGCACTACGTTTACATCTGATACATGAACTCAAAAGTTTTGTTTTCAGCGATTCTAATAAGTTTTACTGTGCTCAGAGACCTGAATCTACACTATAAAAATGTAACCATCTAGCTAGGGAACTTGAAGCTGAGGAGACTTGTGTATTTAGACAAAACAAAAGATTGCTATTTCTTTGAAGGCAATTTATCTGCAGAGAAGGCTTTCAATTTTGCTAAGGTATGCTTGTATTAGTCAAATACATTCTAAGTTCTGTAACATTTTACAAAGCAATTTCTATATTCCGGAAAAATAGAACTTTTACCTGTATGCACTTCTAATACTTCACTGTTGGCAAATGCATTTTTGACAGGTATTTACATTTCTCAGATAGATAGGTTACTAACTTTCATCACAAATATTATTACTAAAATTATTATTTTACAATCTTCTATATTATTGCAGGGAAGTGTAATTTACCATGTCGATGACAAGTGCTATGCTTCTGAGATGGCACAGCAATACTTCCAGGGGAGTGGTGGGTACAATGAGAGGTGACTGGCAACCATTTAATATTGACTTTTCTGTTGTAAATGTGTACACATTGTGAGAATTGTGTTGAAAGCATATAGACCAAATTAATTATATGGTATTCCTTGGTTTATACAAACCTTCATTTGTTTGTTGTTTTGGGGGTGAGAGAGCCATGTAACATTTGTGTGATGCCACAACAAAAATGTGTTTCAAGTGCTTTTCTTTTGAAAATGTGCAGTCATCCGATTAGTTGATAAAGAACATGCATCTTTTGAAATAAGTCAGTCCTTTCACATATTGAGATCATTAATGTAAAATCGTACACCTTCTACTTAGATGCATTGGCAAGTGACAGCATGCAAAAATCTGTCATTCATTTGTATTATTAGCCATTTAGTTTCCTATTCCAGGTTCAACGCTTACCTTGATAGTCTGGCAGTTACAAGTGTTTTAACTCAGGGCTGACCCTGCATGATGCTATCAGTACACAGCCATTACATGGGTAAGTAAGGGTTGTAAGCATTACCTGGTATCAATTTTACTGTATGTATGTGCAAAGAATGAAAAGTTTTACCCTGTTAAGTGGTCAGCATGTGTGCTTTCCATTGTCTCTTGGCCAGGTTGATGGCCTATTGGGCATGCCTGTGTCTACCAACACCCATAGCAGGTGGTGCTTCCCCATCTGAATCTTCACCTGCATGTGGTTGTGGTGACTTTGGCAGTGATTGTGGGCTGTGTGCCCATTCCCCTTGATGTTCCTGCTGAAGCTGTTTTCTCAGGATAATATTTTGAAGGATAGCACAGACAGTAAAAATTTCAGCCGGAGTACTGGGACTGTACTGCAGGGCTCCCCCAATGCATCTACACATCAGAACTGCAACAGCCCAAACACATGCTGTATGATATTTCTTGTTTGAGCATGTGCCTCATTATAGCATTCTTCTGTGGGTGTGTGTGTATTTCTGATGGGTGTCATCAGCAATGGTTTGAGTACATACCCAGCATCACCCAATAAGTGACCCTGTGAGATATCTCCCCTAGAAAACCTCTGGTACCATTGAGAGTTGTGCCAGATATGAGAGTCATGGTAAGTGCCAGGGTTGCCAACAAACACATTCAGTATTATTCCCATTGTATTATACATAACCTAGCAGTTAATGTAGTGTAAGCCTTTTCTTTTTATGAAAATGATTCCCTGTTCCCTGGATGGTGCTTTGGTCTTAATGTGCATGAAATCTATGCCACCCAGAACTTCAGGGAACTGTGCTACAGGGTAGAAATACTGCATAGTTGTAGCGCTGTCCTCGGGTGTACAGGGAAAATGTAAGTGGTCATTGGCATGTTGTAGAGTAGCATTAAGGCATTGACATAGGCTCCTGGATGCTGATGCCTGTGACACCCCCAGCATATCCTCTGTTAGTCTCTGGAAGATTCCATTTAATTCTTTCTTTATTGACTCTATTTCTAAATTGACCTCCTCGTTCTCCAACTCCTCCCTATCATCCAATACCCCCTCACCCACCCCCACTGTCTCTACTTCTTCACCCTACTCCCCACCCACTAACTCCACTACCCCCTCTTCTACACAAATTCTATCCTCATCACCACCACCCCATAATCCCCCCCTGACTGCACTCACTTCTCAATAAAACCCCATACCTACATCTACTATTAAGAAACTCCTTCAGAAATTGAAACCATGTACCAATGCTCCTGACAATATCCCTTCTTACTTTCTCAGTATAGCTGCTGAAACTCTTGCCTACCCCATTAGCATCTTAATTAACCACTCCCTACAAGAATGCATAGTTCCCCAAATTTGGAAACAAGCCTTTATTATACCACTACACAAAGGTGGTAACAATAATAACATTACTAATTTCTGTCCCATAGCCATCCTGTCCCATTTCAAAAATCCTTGAAAAATGTGTGCAACTTCAACTCCTACCCCACCTCCTAGACAACAATCTTATAACTCCCACACAACACGGTTTCAGACCTAATCATAGCACTATGACTGCCCTCCTCTCCTTCCTTGAAATTGTAAATAAAGCCCGTGACTCGGGACAAATTGTTTCCACCTTACTCCTTGACCTTTCCAAAGCCTTCGATACTATCTCACACAGCCTGCTCTTAACTAAACTCTCCAAACTCTACCTATCCTCCTCCTCTTTGGACTGGTTCTCTAGTTATCTATCTAACAGATATCAAGCTGTAAAATGGAAAAAAGCCACTTCCTCTTTCCTTAGTACCCCTACAGGAGTTCCTCAAGGCTCCATACTGGGTCCTCTTCTCTTCAATATTTTTATTAACGACTTCCACAAATCAATCCCTTTCTCTAGCATCATCCAATATGCAGATGATTCAACTATCATCTGCTCTGCCTCTTCTATCACTACACTACAAAAACTTACTCAAGATGCCTTCTCTTCCACAGAGCAATGGATGAAGCAATCGTCTAGCTCTCAATGCTACCAAGACCAAACTAATGCTATTCACTCCTTCCAAAGTCATTCCTCCCGACATGAATACATTCTTAATTAGTAGTCAGAACAACTCACCTCTTGAAATAGTGTCAGAGACCAAACTACTTGGGGTCCAAATCGACAACCAACTTAAATTTAACTCCCACCTGCAAACAAACATCAAAAAAACGCATCAAAAACTTGGCATGCTTTATAGACAGAATGCCTACCTCACATCTACTACTAAAATCACTCTCTCTACTTCCTTCCTTATCCCCCTCCCTTCTCTATGGTGCCCCACTACTAACTAATCTTCAGTCCTTGTTAAAAAAACAGCTTACCTCCTGCTATAACAAAATTGCAAAATTTGCCACCAGCCATAGGTCTTCCGCTCACCACTGTCTCTCCCTCCATAAACTAAAATGGCTAGAACTTCCCAATCAACTAACTTACACTCAACTAACTCTAGCCCATACTCTTATTCTAAACCCCTCCCTCTGTCCCTCCCTTTCCTCTGCCTTTAAAATGCACCTACCTAACAGAGTTCTAAGGTCTAATAATCAAAATCTGCTAGAAGTGCATAAACCTACTCATCCCCCAGGCAAACACCTTCTTTCCTTTAGCCTCGCTTGCCTCTGGAACTCCCTACCACCAAGCATCCGCACCACCTCTAACCACTCTACCTTCAAAAAGTCTCTTTTCTTACACCTAGCATCACAGTGGGAATGCTCTTGCTCCCACCCCACATAACTAACTCTACTTAATGTCCTTCAATATCATATCCTACTTTATTTAGCTACTATGCTTGTTCTCTAATCTGTATTAATGTTTTCATTTGTTCTATTACTAGCATGTTTCTTCTCATTGTATTAACTGTTATGACTGCTATTCTATATCTGATTAAATTTACTTTTATTCTGCCTACATTGTATTAACAACTCTCTGTACGTAGATTGTCACTGTCAAATGTTGAATGTACATTTTGATTTCTTTTTGGAGCTTTTCTTCCCAGGACTCCATTGAAAATGGGTTCTTTATGGCCCAATGGACTATCCTGGTAAACCAACTGCAATAAATAAATAAATAATAGTCTAAGTGCTACACATACCTTAGATTCCACAGGTATTGGTTACCCTTGGTCTGTCCTTGCTCTCATTTGAGAACGATAGAGATTGCAGAGTTCCTGTAGTGTGTTTCTATCCACCCTGTAGTGATCTACTATTTTTATGTCATACAGACCATGGAAATTTAAACAGGGTCTAAACACTCTTCTTCTTATTGGCCAAGTTGTATTACCAGCAGCAAAAGCAGTCCCTAACATTCTCTCTGTGTAGAGTAGGTTCCAAGTCTGTATTCCAATCATTTTGAAATTCAAGGCCAACACTTGCACTGTACAAAATTGCTTTATAGCTTGTTGAATAGCTCTTCCATTTTGGATTGGTTGTTTAGCATACGATTCAGCTGCTTATGCTGTAATTAGCATGCCACCATGTTTTCAGGGTTTGCATGCTCTACACTCCATATAGAACTGCATACTGATTATAATTAACAGGCTACCATGTGCCCATCATAACACAAAGTGCACATGATTTTAGTGCACTGTGTAGTTTTTGTTGAATCCAGCTCACAATGTTTTTTGTATGTGTTTGTGAATATTTGTGTGGCTGAGTGTGCCATGTTATGGCAAGGTTTTTATGAAGATAAGCTGCAGGGCTATGATTGAAGGAAGGGGCATCATTAGGTTTAGGGTTAGCACCCATTAGTAAGGTGGTAAAGGGGATAAAAATAAAGATTTACCACAACCTCACTCAGTTTAGGTTATGAAGAGGGCGGCCCTATTGACAAGCCAGTATGATAAGATACTACATCTTGACTTCTCAGCTAAACATTGACAGCCTTCAAATTACTAATAATATGCATTTATACCCAATGGAAATGTCCTCCTAAATTTTCAAGTGGGAACTGTACTCCCTCACAGTCCCCTTTCCTTATATATGCTAACTCTGAGATTGCACTGTCATGGATAAAGGGGGATAGATAGATAGATAGATAGATAGATAGATAGATAGATAGATAGATAGATAGATAGATTACTGTTCAAAGGACACAGATATGATTTGTGCCATGGGAATCAGAGGCTACAATGCAAGTCAAAGGTCAATGATGAAACAAAACATGCTGACATCTCTAAGAAGGGAGAGGAAAGTTGATATGCTGTGATATGGTATGGGCAATGTCGGCATTAGCTGGAGACCATCAGACAGGCTCTGTGCCAGCCTGTAAAGTGGAGGTTGTTAGGTTGTTAGATATGCATTTCAGGGTAGAGGCAGGGTGCTCCCCTTGAATTCATCAGATTCACAGCCAAAAGCAAATTCCAGGTGGTTGGGCTATAACTTTCTGTCTAAAGACACAACTGCAGTATGATAGCTCCCTTGCATCTCTGCCCCTGTTCACAGCCAAAGGACATCCAAAGCCTAGTAGTCATAAATGCTTTCCTTTCCGGAGAGACATGACTAACCTGTTAGACTAAAAGAAAATGGGATGGGCCTGAGGAAAGCAGGGACGTTGGATGTGCAGGAGGTCGGATATCAGGGGTCGTTTGTGTCCCTGACAAGCAGACCTATCACTGCAGAAACAGCTTGCATGAGAATGAAGAAAAGAATTAAAATACACTTAAATGCAACCACTCTTACAAAGTGCCTGTCTATGCTGCTATATCAGTGTGAAAAATAAAATGATACAATATTAGACTAAATGTTGGCAGCATTAAAGAATCCTGGGAAGTTTGAGTTTATATATTCGGCTTTAACTGTTTTCATTGCTATTGAATGGAACAATATTTCCTTCAAAAATTACAGCCACAAGAACTTTCATTCTACAGCTTTTCAGTTTTACATTGATGCATAACACAATTCTGCTACATTATCTATCTCTAACCTGTTTGAATTGTTAGGCGCGTCAGTTCAGCCCATCAATACTCAGTAAATATAAAGATTTCAAGAATGAACTCTGAAAAAACTTTTTGATGTTTAACTCTTATTCAAAGATACCTCCTGCAAATACTTTCAACACAATATTTTTAAATCTTGATATCTTATTCCTCCAAATAAAATAACTAATCGAGAAAATTTAATTTTATCCTATTGAATCTCACTTGCTCAGTGAATTCTCCTAGAATACCTCATCCAACTTTTTTTCATCCTAGCATGGCTCCCTTTCACAAGTGTTTTCCTACCATAAGTCTGTAATATCCAATTTATCCTCTTCCTCTTATAATTGTTCACCTATCACGTAATTGAACCTCTTACTTCCTCACCAGCTTTGATCCATTTCTCAGTTTCAAAAACCTGTGATTAATCTTTGCACATTTTCTCTCTCTTAGCAGCTCAACGACTAGGAGTCCTTTCTATTACTCTACACATTCAGCCCTGGGTATCATATGTAAATGTCTCTGTGTACATCTGTGGCAGATATTAATGAGCTCCACCAAATCCCATACAACAACTTTTTATATAGTGTAGTTGTGGTACAGATAGTGATCTACTCACACAATTATAATCACCATAACATGAAAGCATGTTTCTATGCAATTATATACTTGAAGCGAATGTTACTCATGTTAATGGGCTCTTTTCTGTTTTAAACATGAAAATGTTCCAGTTGGCTAGGAATTGTAAATCAGTAAAAAAATTGTGATAGATATATAAGTAGCTAGACAGACAAACTGATATAGACATATCTAACTGAATGGTTAACCAAAAAGGTGTAAGGGGGTTTCAAAACAAGTACCACTCTATAGTAGTCGCAATGAGTATTCAAAAGTAATGGAGTTATGTCAAAATGGTAAAAGTTCTTGGACATCAGTAAAGCATATTTTATAACAATACTTAGAACATGAGAAGTTTCTTGCAGAAATACTGTTTGATGTTTCCTCAAAGCAAATTAGAATACATTGGTACATGGAAAATGGACAGAGTACTGAGTTCACTCTAACAACGACACAAAAGTACCAAAATAGTAAAATAAAGAAGTTGCAGAGTTCCACGACAGATTTACATTTTATTTATACAAAAGGAGAGTAAGCGCTTTCGCGATCTACCCAGATCGCTTCTTCAGACTGTATCACAATGTCATCTTATCTAACCAAGCATTTTTAAACCTTCAATCATTAACACATTGCAGTTAATTAATCACAATTACCTAATTAAAACATGGGAGTGGTTCCCTTTCAATAAAAACTTTTTTAAAAATCCAAAACTTCTTACTTTGCCATTCTTATGTATCAGCTTATATCTAAACAAAATACTTATAAAAACAGCTCAGTATATATGATACAATAGAAACATAAAATGTTAATAAAAAATATTAGCAAAACATTCCATGAAAATGCATGTATGTATGTATATATATATATATATATATATATATGCATATTATTATAATATAGGCCTAACTAAGCTAGAGCACAACCATTTGGTAGACAAAATTCTTAATTTCATTTAATATACTTGAATTCATTATAAATATAGACATAAAGCAAAGGCAACATATTATATAATAAGGCATGGATATAATTAAATGTCATATTAAAAACATAAATAAAGATTTAGTGCTTCAAATGGCATGCATTAAGGAAGGGTTTCAGTAATACTGCATCATTTATTCCTGGATCTTTATCTGCATTTAATTTTATAATCCACTTCTGTTCTAGACATTGCCTGATTAAATGTATTGATAGTAATTTTGCTATAGAATTTGACTTTATATTTTATTCATGTTTTATGGCTAATGCAATCTGTTTGGTGATACGAACCTCACATTGGTATTACCCAGAATTCATATTCTTTCTCCACAGGACAAGTGCATTTCTGCATGGAAAAAAGGAAAAATAAGACTCAGCAAATGTGGAAATCTGCAGTGTGTTTACAGTGGCTATGACCTAAATATTACCATTTCAGAATAAATCATTACTTTTGTGAAATGTCTGATCCATTCCTTTATTAGGTCTTGATAAGCATAATTTCTTATCACAGATGGACAGACCAGGGTTGGTTGCTGTCTGAACTCATTCTGCTTGTAACCTTTGTGGCTGTCACAGTAAAATGCTTGGACTTGCTTCAGTTATTACCAGATTGAAATCCAGGGACTAAAGTAAAAGGCTAATGTGGAAAAGCTAGGAAGTGATTTGCCTGCTTTTGTCAGTTCTTCCAGGGGAAAGTATTTTATGCAAAGAAGCATGACATGGATGCAACAGATCTTTCTAAATGCCGTGCTAGATGGAGTACCTTGCTGAGAGTTCATTTTGTTTACGTAATCTACTGTAATAAACAAAAGAATTTCTGAAGATAGCAGTAACTGCATCATTACTTTTATGCATAAAATATACTTTATCTAATTCTGCCTGAAGTTATCATTTCTATTTCTCTAATGCAGTCATTACACTCCCAAGAACAAAACAGTTTCAAGAATGTAATTGCCATTATAATGACGTGCATTTTTTCCTGCTGCAGTGTTTAGTGGCTAAAAGTCAACCCTGTTTGAATAAAAACACCATGATATGCACACAGAGGTGTGTGTGCTTGTTGTAAAGACAATAAACCAGTGCTTCATGGTTTGGCATGAAAGTAAAAGTGATGGATTTAGAATAAGAATGAGAAGTTTATAAAGTGCCGAGCAGTGACATTAAATTATGCTTTTCACAATTGTTTTTTCTTTAACATTGTAGTCTCCCAGAAAGAATGCAGCACAAGTTCTCCACATTCACATTTAAACTAGTTATTTTGAAACTTACGGTTGCTCATTTTGTAGTTTTCAAAACTGAAAAAGAAATATGAGCTGTAATTTTAATGACAACCTGGGTGAAATCTTGGCTATGTTATATATCATGAGGTCAAAGAAATATAGAGCTTAGACAGACCTGCATCAGTTGTTCAGTACACCCCACACAGAGTGTTGTTATCCCACTAGCTGAGTTCTGCACAGCAAAGCTTTATAAAATTGATCTGATTAGTATCAGATATCATGGGGCTGTGCCTGCAATTGGTCCACTAAGATCAGCGCACTATCTGATAAACAAATGTAAACTAATAAATAAATAAATAAACTTCTTTAAAATATGAATGATTTAAATGTGCATTGTATTCACTCTACGTTCTTGATGAATGTAATACCCTGGTAAACAAACATGAAATAATAATATTCATTTTACATTCTTGGTGAATCAGTTGATACCTTGTACAATTATCATTGATAAAATAATGAACAAGCATTGACTGATTTTAGTTTGCAAAATGTATCAAGTTGTGTTGTGAAATTTTAGAAGTGTGCATGTATGTTTGTGTGTGTGCATGTGTGTGTGTGTCTATATGTGTATAAGTTTGTGTGTGTGTCTATATGTGTGTGTGTGTTTGTGTGTGTGTGCGTGTGTGTAGGTGTGTGTGTGTGTGTCTGTGTGTGTGCGTGTGAATCAGGAGTGGCAGTCTTATGGTACATGATGCCTTATAATCCTGCTAAAGTGATGCTATATTCCTTAGCATATGCACTGTTCAGAAGTAAAGTCTGACAACATATGTCATCAGCAGTGTTTAATAGAAGTGGATTACTCCAGCCACCAGGAACCATCATGTACAGTAAACTCTGTGGTCCTAAAACTACAATATGCACCTAAAAAAGGAATTTCTTATTTTAATGTTGATGATCAACTACCTAGCAAAGAAAGTTTATGCTGTTTAAGTAAAATACTTTACAAGCATTATTTCAATGAAAGGATTACATGACAAAAATGCTATTGTTCAAAATAGTGGACACTTTCTTGCAAGTTGTAAATTGTACTCCAGGACATTAACACATCCCGCAAAGCCAAAATTGAAGTTGAAACTATTAAGGAATATAAAAGGAGTGTGCAATGGTGAGTGACAGTGTGAGGTCCTACATATATGCATGGGTGCGCGCGCGCGCGTGTGTGTGTGTGTGTGTGTGTGTGTGTGTGTGTGTGTGTGTGTGTGTGTGTGTGTGTGTGTGTGTGTGTGTGTACTCGTCAAAATTACTCCTGTGTCTGAATCAATATTAAGCAGCAAAGGGAATGTGAGACTTGGGCATGCTCAGGAAATGTTTCATTTTGTGACTGATAACACATTTATTATAAAGACCACATTTATGAATGTATTGCATATTGCAGAGATGGTACCGTCAAATCTAAGTCTTACAAGTCTAGGCTAACCATATTAGCTGCAGGATTTAACTTTGGCATAGTTTAATAATTTATTCCACATTTTGAAAATACAAAATCCTGCAAAACTAAAATTCTGAATATGTTCAGCTGTAATATTAAAGGTATTATACTACTAATGAAAGAGTAATTTTAAAACAGAGATTTACAATATATATTTACAGTTTCTAGCTTCAGCCTCAGAAATACAATATATAACCGTGGGCAAATTAAAAACTGGTGAAGGTGTGAGGGTGAGTTCATTATACATCTTTACAAATTATTTATGTGCATACCACAGGAATGAGACCTGCTTATTCCACACAGCCACAATGCCTCTAAAAAGCAAGGCCTATTGATTCTTCAAATTTTATTTTTATTCCATCTATACCATATCACATTTATCACTTGTAACACATCCTATTCACTTTTTATATCTTTTGACATGGCATATAGGCATATGCATCCTGACACTGTTATCCTGATCCTCTTACTGACCTCCCTCTGTTTTATTAAGCATCAGTTGGTTCCATTCCCTCAGAATATTTCCTCTAAATTCATACATTCTCATGAACAATTATTCTCTTCCTCCCCACCCAAAACTTGCACTTATTTCTGACTGTGTTTATTTAATACTATGAAAATGTCATCCATTTACATATATTGCTATCTACTTCTTATACAAGTCTTTCAATTAAAGCAGATGATTAAGGCTATAAGCTACTAGTCAGCTGCTTCATGTGTTACAGAGTTTGATTCTGTCAGCCTTCATTTGACTTTTGCGTAACCACTTGGAAGTACCTTAACCAGACAGAGCTTTGGTGTGTGTGTGTGTGTGTGTGTGTGTGTGTGTGTGTGTGTGTGTGTGTGTGTGTGTGTGTGTGTGTGTGTGTGTGCGTCTGCTTGTCTGTCTGTCTTAGAGCATGTGTAGGCATCTGAGGAAAGTATTTTAATGGCTTCCACTGTCTGACAGCAATGATCTGAAATACATTAAGGTGGTTATTATTTAATTATTTTATTCATTTCATCACACTTATCAGAGCTGTATATACTCAGGAAGTTGCTATCTGTGTGTGTGTGCGTGTGTGTGTGTGTGTGTGTGTGTATCTGCAATGAGGAAGTTGCTATCACTTGCAATGTGTGCATCTGATATCAGTTTACTACAATATAATATGCTGCCTATTATGTAATTATTCATTCATTCATTGCATTAAAATCAGACAAGTGTGATTTACACAGTAAAGTGTGTGTAATTGTCAGGTACATCTGTGTGTGTTTCTGTCCACCTGCATGTGTGTGTGTGTGTGTGTGTGTGTGTGTGTGTGTGTGTGTGTGTGTGCGCGCGTGTGTGTATGTGTTTGTAGGTATGTGTGTGAGTAAGCTACCGTATATGTGCGTCTGTGTGTTTGTGCCTCTACAACTTTCTCTTTGCATTCATATGTATTTATGTGCCTGTGGCTGCATATGTGTGTGTGTGTGTGTGTGTGTGTGTGTGTGTGTGTGTGTGTGTGCACGCACGCGTGTGCACACATGTGTTAGACAAGCATTTACATAACTTATATTTTGGATATTTTATGTATGTAAAAATATCCTTTAACAACAAATATCTCTTCTATACTAACTCTGAAACATAAAGTGAAGGAACTATTTTGCATTAAATATGTCTGTATCTCCAACTATATCTATATCAACACATTATTAATAAAACAAAAGCAGAATAACAACTCAGTATTGCTGTCTTTGGCGGGTGTTACAGAGCAACAATGGACTGTTCCTGTAATGTCTAGTCAGTCTTGTACTGATGTTTGCTTTTTTAGCTATATTAAATCTTTAATGCTGGTGTTATTACAATTTTCATGTCAACCAGGCTTTGTGTTAGTATTTTGCTTTTCGTTCTGGCAATTTCATAATATGTCTGAGAGTAATCTGACAGAAAATGTAGCAGTGTATGTGCAGCAGTGACATTTACTTGTGTTATGTGTTTATGGCTTGAAAGTATACTAATATTTTGTTTGCAAGAGTGGCCTCATGAAATAGAGGAATAAAGCCTTTACTGCATTCCATATGACCCATGTTTCATTAGCAGCATGAGTGCTGTAAGGATCATGAGAGGTGGATGGGGGTGATTGGTCAATGTTGGCTCAGCCATCCTGAGTGGAGGGTGGCAACTTAAGCATGCTGCAACATGCAGCATACAAGCCAGGTGAGCTCAGTGGTACATTTGTGGTGTGCAAGTGGTGACCCACTTACTCAGAGGTAACACAAGGGTGGGAGCATGCATGCACCTCACAAGGGCAGTGATACTGGTGCTGGCAAGCCTTTCATCACATATGAGAGATAGGGAACTCTCCTCAGCAGCATTATAAGATTACACCAGTGTCCTTGATCACCTCACCTGTCTGGGGCATGGCTCGGGCTGAGCCCAGGGAAGGCTAAGGCAGGTCTGATAGACCCAGTGAATGACAAGAGGAGTTGCTGGTAACTGTCAGTCAGCTGCAGGGAGGAAAAAATACTTTGTTTGCTGGCGCAATGCTATGTCTGACTGTTTTGTTTCCGTGAGACTTTTCTTCTCATGACTGCACTGAAAATATACCTTACCTACACAAGACTACTTGCACAAAACAAACATTTATCAAATTTTATTTTAGTTCCAGATTTTTTTAGTGTGGTTGTCTTGAGTGTTGATGACACATATCCACTGAGCACACTTTCTGAATAAGGAAATAACTGACGGCACTAGATTGTAATTTTGCATCACTGTGGAATCTATCTTTGGGGCAAGGTTCTACAAGGATACTACATAACGTCATGAAATGATGTACCATTCACTATTTACAAAGACATCTATCTAATTTGCACTACCATCTTCATCACCTATAGCACTACAGTGTTGATATTATTTCATGTTTCTTTTTACACTTGCAGCAGATGTAGAAATGCTTGTTACGACATTAATGAATATCTGCAGATCAGATTGAGTTTTGTGATGTGCTGGCCTTGCTACTCAAAAGATGAACACAGTTCTTTTATTTATTTATTTATTTTGATTCTGTACCTCGTTCATTGATTTGCACACTACTTGGCCATATGTTACTGTATGTTGCTTGCAGGCAAGACAAGTATTGTGTCAGCTTATAAACACATCATAATGTTTGCTAAATCCAAAACTGAAATGTTTCTACTGCAAAGTCGGAGCTGAAGTTACAACAATAGTTTATATTCTACACAAGTTTTAAACTACTTAATGAATTATGCAAAACCAGTAGCTGTTTGAATGTAATTACAAATCAGTGTATCACATTCACTTATCTCCTTACCTTCCTGAAAAAAGTTTTATAAGTATTTAATAATACAGGCTGAGTATGGACACTTACAAACTTCATGAAATAATTAGGGTAAGATGAAAAATAAGAAACAAGTATTCCCTAAAGTTCATTGGTTTAATAAAAAAATACACTAAATAGCTTTGTCTTAACACAAGGCTTCGTCAGTCAGTGCATCACAATTCACTCCACACAATATTTAAACAGAACAAAACATTCAGAATTGAAAGCACACATATGGGAAAATAAGGCAATTAAATTTATCAAATGATATATAAGATATTAATTAATGCTTCAGCCTCTGGGATTTTAAAATACATTTGATTTTATTTCATCATTGCTATTGGGAAACAGTGTATCATCAGATAAGAATGGTCAGAATCAGTTCTCTTTTCTTGCAGCAGCATTTTCCAACGCTTTACTCCCCCAAATCACCCACATTGTTCCAAACCGGAACTCATGAATATATTACAACTTAAACACGATTTACTGGGTTTATACACCACGTTGGCTTATATGCCTTAACGTATAGTATACAGATTGCTAGATCCAGTTATCTTATTTTCCTTGAGGTCCTTTTTGCAAAAAAAATCTCGTATTTGAAGCATGAGACCTGATTCTCTGAGACCTTGTACTTTGAAAATTAAAATGCAACCATGAAAAAAAAGAAAGTCTGAAACTCTCTGTTATAATTTCGAAAACATTCTGAAGGATTCCTTTCTTCTCTGCAATCTCCAGCATGGGGTACTCTGTTCCTCTATATCCCCTGGTGCTTATATAAACTAACTTCTAGATCATAGCACTTTGGAGAATGAGACATCTGAGGTATCATATCTGTGACTAACGTGTTCACCCACATGTGCTCTTGCAGGTCAATATTTCTAAATATCTCAGTAATAGTTCTCAGAACTTCAAAAAGAACCCTGTAAAACACTGGCAGGTGACACATACTATTGCAGCAACAATTGCAGTGCTCTTCAGCAGAATCAGGTTTCCCATTGCTTAATGGTAAAAATGCTGACAATTGCTCATATACTAGAATTGTTGTTAAAACAAAAGAAACATTTTTAGGTTCTTATCAGGCACAACTATTTATTTATTTAACATTTGTTGACTGGAAAAATCTGACTAGGGCAGAGATAATTTTCAGTGGAGACCTGGGAGAAACACTCCACTCTTATTAGTCCACTTTCGGTTCAGCTACTTTCCCTGAAAATTGTTTTAATTATCCTGATCTTTTTATCAATTAAAATGTGTTGGGGTACATTAGCTGTAAGCGATCTTTTCATTTTTTTCTAGTATCTTTGTGTAGCTCTTAAAAATGTAATGTTTAGGTTAAAAAGGATTTAATGAGTGCCCTCCCATGGTAAAACATGTTGCTATCAAATGTTGGTAGACTTTTATAACTGCTTCATATCAGTTAGTTTAATATGTATCACCAACCAATACACTATTTCAGGTACCTTCCTTACTTTATGGAAATATGCAGTGATAATATCTATCCCTAATCAAAGAAGCACTCACATTCAGCATACATTATGAGCCATCTCCAGTCTATCCTCAGTTTCAAATACTGTGGGTATACCAAATTAAATAAACTAGAAACTAGTCATTAGAAATCTGAAATATGCAGAAATGCTCTGAAATCAGTAACCAAACTGTCCCAAAAAGCTATCATTTATATGCCCAAAATCAAGAACAGCAAAGCAATGTCAAAAAGGTGACAATAAATGCTAAACATTCCTTAACTGACACCCCCTTCCTTTGATCCACAACCACACCCATAAATCCCTCAAAACATCTGTCAGTTCTTGCTTCTGGTGGTTCAATAACAGGACATTTCTAGACTGCCAGATAAACTACATTTTGGAAAAGACAACAGATCAGATACTGTTTGTTCTTAACATCAGTACAACCAGGGCTAGGACCCAAAAATGGAAAACCATAGTTCATAGGTTCATAAATGAGTACTAGGCTAATGGCCTTGGAACCTTTATAAGCCTAGCCATAGGATTACCCTGGCATAGTGCCACCTGACTATGTCGAGTAGAGCCACTGGAGTTATTCCAGGGGTGAATTTTCTGTTTCCCATCCTCTCATCAAGATTTCTCTTGAAGATGGTCAGTGAGGTGCTCTTCTTGACATGTAAGGGAAGTCTATTCCATAGCATGGGCAGTCTCTGAGTTATGAACTTGTCCCTCCAGCATGCTCTGTTAATTGTGGTAATGAGGTTTAGGTCTCTGGAGAGTGTGGTGCGGTGGGATTGGGATTTCTTTAGCTGTATCATTTTTCACAGATCTGGGTCAGACATGGCTTTATAAGTCAAGCAGAGACTGCCTCTAAGTAGGCGATATGAGACAGAGAATAGTTGGAGTTTTTTTAGGCTGTCCATATAGGACAAGTGTTTATGGCCTAGGATCCTCTTTGTGAGTTACTTTTGCGGCCTCTCCAGTTGTTGCAGGTGTCTAGTGAGGTACATACCAAATGGTGCATTGTACTCGATGATTGGCCAGGAAAGAGCACTACAGATGCGATGTTTGCTCTGAGAATGTTGATGGAGAATTACAGAGAAGGTCAGAAGGAGTTGCATTGTGTCTTTGTGGACTTAGAGAAAGCATATGACAGGGTGCCTAGAGAGGAGTTGTGGTATTGTATGAGGAAGTCAGGAGTGGCAGAGAAGTATGTAAGAGTGGTACAGGATATGTACAAGGGTAGTGTGACAGTGATGAGATCTCCAGTGGGAGTGACAGATGCATTTAAGGTGGAGGTGGAATTACATCAAGGATCAGCTCTAAGCCCTTTCTTATTTGCAGTGGTGATGGACAGGTTGACAGATGAGATCAGACAGGAGTCCCTGTGGGCTATGAATGACATTGTGATATGTAGTGAGAGTAGGGTACAGTTTGAGGAGACCCTGGAGAGGTGGAGATATGCTTTAGAGAGGAGAGAATGAATGTCAGCAGGGCTAAGACAGAATATATGTGTGTGAATGAGAGGGAGAATAGAGGAATGGTGAATATGCAGGGAGTAGAGGTGGTGAAGGTGGATGAGTTTAAATACTTGGTATCAGCAGTTCAGAGTAATGGTGAGTGTGGAAGAGAGGTGAAGAAGAGAGTACAGGCAGGATGGAGTGGGTGGAGAAGAGTGTCAGGAGTGATTTGTGATAGACGAATACCAGTAAGAGTGAAAGGGAAGATCTACAAGAGGGTAGTAAGACCAGCTATGCTATATGGGTTGGAGACAGAGGCATTGACAAAAAGGCAGGAGTCAGAGCTTGATGTAGCAGAGTTAAAGATGTTAAGAGTTGCACTGGGTGTGACCTATTTAGACAGGAGTAGGAATAAGTATATTAGAGGGTCAGCCCAGGTTGGATGGTTTGGAGACAAAGCCAGAGAGGCAAGATTGCATTGGTTTGGACATGTGCTGAGGAGGGATGCTGGGTATATTGGGAAAAGGATGCTAAGGATGGAGCTGCCAGGTAAGAGGAAAAGAGGAAGGCCTAAGATAAGGTTTATGGATGTGGTGAGAGAGGACATGCAGGTGGTTGGTGTAACAGATTAAGATGCAGAGGACAGGAAAAAATGGAAACAGATGATCCGCTGTGGCAACCCCTAATGGGAACAGCCAAAAGAAGAAGACTCGATGATTCGCCTAATGAGGGAGGAGTAGAGGGAGACAATGACCTCTTTCTTCCTGGATGCAAAACCCTTAGTAATAATATGTGCCACATAGAAGGACTTTCTGACCACAGTGGCAATGTGGTGATCAAAAGAGAGGTTGCTGTCAACCTGTGTTCCCAGATTTCTTATAATGCCTTCTGTGTTTAGTAGACTACCATCAATGTGGTAATTAATGGGAACTGGATTTTTCCTAAAGGGGGTGACGACACATTTTTTGGCATTGAGCTTAAGGCCATGCTTTGAACATCAGTCGTTGGTCTCAGTGAGGCCATTCTATAGGATGTCAACATCACTTGGTGAGTTAACAATAGCTCCCAACTTGCAATCATCGGTGAAATTTGTCAGCTGGAGTCACTTTGTGTTGGCCTGGCCTTCAGAGAAGTATATATCAAACAGGAGAGGACCCAGGTCCAAACCCTGTTGGACTCCACTCGTGACAAGTTGGCAGTCTGACTTGGAGTCAGCTACTTTCACGCTGTGGGTTCTATCTGTGAGCCAGTTTGCAACCCACCTAGTGATATAGGGGTCGATGCCTAGCTTAGTGAGTTTTCCTATGGTTCCTGAGTGGGAAATATTATCAAAAGCCTTGGCCAGATCAAGGTAGGCTGCATGAACCACCTTGCCTTCATCCACAGCTCTGGTGACTGACTCAAAGAAGTCAACCAAGTTGAGCAGGCATGATCTCCCCTTTACAAAACCAAACTGTGTGGGATCCAGAGTTTGGAGATTCCCTTGTTTATTAGGTCCATGATGATGCGTTCCATAGCTTTGCATATCAGACCCATCAGGCTAATAGGTTCATAGGTTCATAGGTTGGTACTAGGCTATCAGCCCTAGGGCCTATACAAACCTAGTCATAACAATTCCCTGGCTATTTCTTCCCACACTATTTACTTCCCTGGACCCCAGCCTAGCAGGGTGACTGATGTGATCCCCGGGATGAATTTCCTATCTCCCATCCAGTCATCAAGGTTCCCTTTGGAGAGGGCCAAAGAGGCACTCTGCTTGACATGTATGGGCAATCTATTCCAGAGTCTGGGGAGTCTCTGGGTCAGGAACCTATCCCTCCAGCATGTTTTGTTTATTGTGATGACAAGATTTAGATCCCTGGAGTGTGTGGCTCTGAGGGATTGGGATTTCTTTAAGTGTAGCATGTCCAACAGCTCTGGGTTTTACATGGCCTTGTATGTTAAGCAGAGATCGCCTCTGAGTATATGATATGCGACAGAGTATAGCTGGAGTTTTTTAAGGCGGTCAGCATAGGGCATCTGCTTTAGGCCTGTGATTCTTTTAGTGAGGTATTTCTGCAGCCTTTCCAGTTGTTGCAGCTGTCTTGAGAGGTACATACAAAATGGGGCATTGTATTCTATAATGGGTCTAATGAGGGATGAGTACAGTGGGACAATGACCACTTTTTTCTGGATAAAAAGCCCTTAGTGATGAGGTGTGCCACATAGACGGATTTCCTGACTGTTGTGGTGATGTGGTTATCGAAGGTGAGACCACTGTCCACCTGTGTCCCTAAGTCTGTTATCAGACTTTTGGTGTTTAGTGTACTGCCACCTATATGGTAATTCACAGGTACATGTTTTTTTCCCAAAGGGGATAACTATACATTTCTTGGCATTGAGCTTGAGCCCATGGCTCTGGCACCAAACATCTATTTCTGTAAGGCCCTTTTGTAGAGTATCCAAATTATTTGGGGATTCAATAATGGCTCCCAATTTGCAGTCATCTGTGAACTTTGTTAGCCAGAGTCCCTTAGTGTTGGCCTGTACTTCAGAGAAGTACATGCCAAACAAGAGCGGTCCCAGGACTGAACCCTGAGGTAATCCACTTGTCACTTGTCTGGAGCTGGATTTGGAGTCGGCTACCTTTACAGTGTGGGTTCTGTCAGTAAGCCAGTTAGCATCCCATTGGGTGATGTAGGGATTAATGCCCAGCTTAGTAAGTTTATCTATGATTCCAGAGTGGGGGATGGTGTCAAAGGCCTTGGCAAGGTCTAGATAGGCTGTGTGGACCACATTACCCTTGTCCATGGCTCTGGAGACTGATTCAAAGAAGTCAGTCAGGTTCAGGAGACAAGATCGGCCCTTTATGAACCCAAACTGGGTGGAGTCCAGTGTTTGAAGGTTGCCAATGTCTTTGTTAAGTTCCATGATAATATGCTCCATGGCCTTGCAGATAAGGCTCATCAGGCTGATAGGATGGTAGTTTCCGGGATCCAAGGTGGATTCCCCCCCTTGTGGAGTGGGATAACTGTAGCTCTGCACCACTCAGTGGACATGAAACCTGAAGTGAGGCTATGATTAAACATGACACTTAGGTGTGGTGCCAGTTCATATTGTAGTTCATGTAGTACACAGCCCGGGATGTCATCTGGTCCCATGGATGCTGTATTCTTAGCTTTGGAGAGTGTGTTTCTTATCTGCGTGGCCATTATTACCTGACTTTGGCAATCTTACGGTATTGAGATGAGCAATTTAGGGGGTGAGAGGGGGGGTGAAGTTGGCACTGAATCGATCTGCCAGGATATTGGCAATATCCTTGGGATCAGTATATTTAATGCCATTCTGTTTTAGCTCAGAGCAGATCTGAGCATTGCCATTTAGATTCTTGACATAGGTATAGAATGCCTTGTGGTTGTCTTTGGAATCTTTGGCAATTTTATTTTCGTAACTAGCTTTGGAAGATTTTATGAGGGATCTCAGTTTCTTACTGAGGCTGGTAAGGGAGTTTCTTGCATCCTGGGATTTACCTCTTTTCTGCAACAGTTTCTTCCTTTTGTTGTAAAGTTTGTTTATGGCAGGGGACCACCAGATTGGCTTCCTTTTTTTGGATGAGAGCATCTTGGTTCTATTTGGGATGGCACGATTCATGCATGAGTGGAAGTGCTGTTACAGTGCCTTAGTGTAGGATTCAGCAGTTGAACTTTCAGTTCTTGTCTGCATTGGTGTCATGAGGTTTGCCACTTCTGACTTGAGTAGCATGAAGTTGGCTTTGGAGAAGTTTTTTATGGAGGTTTCTTTACTGGGGGGTGGGGGTGGGATGTGGATGTCAAGGGTGATTAGCTTATGGTCAGACCTGACTAACAAGGGGGTGACCATGGGTGTGGAGCATCAATTTACCATGTTGGTAATGACCAGGTCTAGGATACTGGAGCCCCTGGTGGGACTATGGATTAGTTTATCCAGGGTGTTGGAATTTATGAATTCCAAGATCCGTTGGGCAAAGGTGTTGGTACATGAGTAGTTTTCCCAGTTAATGGCAGGGTAGTTAAAATCACCCAGGATTAGGGTGTTTGGTTCTATCTTAATATTTTTCAGTATGTTTAGAAAGGTGTAGTGAGAATCTTGGGGTATGGCGGGGGATCTGTAGCAAGCTGCAGTTTGGATTGTAGTCTTACCTAGTGTTAGTTGCACCTGGAGAATTTCAGATGCATTGTGTTGGGCAACTAGCCTGGTGATGTGAATATCCTTGGTGAATATTGACACTCCTCCACCTTTAGTGTTTCGGTCCTGGTTTTTTGGCCGAAAAGTGTAGTAAGAGTTGTAGCCTGGTATTGCAGGGGGTTCTCTCTGGAGCTTTGACCCAGGTTTCAGTTACTGCACAGATATCGATGTTCTCCATTTTTAGGAGTGCCTCGAGAGAGTGCATTTTGAGGTTTAGACTTCTAGCATTGAGAAGCATTACCTTCAGATTTTGCATGCTTGTACCAGTTACAGTGGTGGTTTTGTCCTTTGAACTTTGCCTAAAAAGGCACTATAGGGGTGGCAAGAGCCTTAGTCAGTAATCTGAATCCCAGGGGCATGAGGTGCAGACCATCTCTGGCAAAGCATCGTGGTCTGTCGATCATGTCATCCCAGGCAGACAGATACTGGATCCCCTTTGAATGACACCAGAAACTTAGCCAATTGTTGAAGTCAATCATTTTGTCCTTATACTGTGGTATCATTCTGGGCGAAGGCAGGATGCTACTCATGGCTAGGGACATACCTGCCTGGGCCACATGATCCAAGAGCTCTTCCATGTCTCTTTTCATGTAGTCCAGGGAGGTACGTCTCAAGTCATTCATTAGTCATATTTGTACTTGTGGAGTGACTTGAGTGCATGCGTTATGTGGTGGATTCTGGCACCCGACAGGCAGCTGACAGTAATTTTATCCTTGTTTAACCTGGTGAGTGGGACATCAGTGTGCCGGACTATAGAGTCACCTATGACTAAAGTGTTAGGTACATTGTCTTACCTTAGGGACTGTTGCTGGGTGGCACACTGGTGTTGTAAACTATGTGACACTTTGGTTGTGATTGGTGTTTGTTTGCGTTTCAGCTTCAGAGGTCCTTGTTGCTTGGGCAGGTTACAGGTAAGGGCCTTTCCATATGTGGATTTAGTGTTGCTATATGTGGGTGTTGGTGGTGTGGGTTTAGAAGGGTTATGTGTTGCTTGAGGTGTAGTGTGGGTGTTAACCTTCTCCTCTTCACTGTCTAGCACAATCTTGGGTGGAGAGAGCTTTGCTTCCATTTTGGCTATGTAAGTGCATCTCTCACAGGTTGTAGTGTTGGGTGGTAGGAAGAGAGGGTTGTCTGTGTACATGAGGCAATTGCTGCATTGCCCCAGTATGCCCAGATTCACCAGGTGGACAGGAGAAATCACTGGAAGCTGACCCTTGAACATGCCTGGTTTGGTGCTTTTTTTTTTTTTTTTTATAAAGTACAGGAGCTGTTTTCCCTTACCTTAGCAAGGTACTTTGCAGTTATAGGCTGCTTAGTTCCTACATTTAATTTCTCCTTATTAACAAGAAGAGATGAGTGCTTGTATCAGTTTAAGGCTTCCTAGTGCTTTCCAGCAGGTATTAGAGCAAGTGCTAGTCACAGGGATGCTTAAAGGTAAGATGAAAAAAAAATGCACACTGCAGTGTGCACTAGAAAAGTTAGATGTGAAAGTAGGTAACTTAAGTTTTACCTGTTTAAAAAGTTAAGGTTTAGTGGAGAGTTATTATTTTTAAAACAACAAGATGGATTGAAAGGGGTGGTCACTTTTGTATTCTGGTACTATGGAATACTGGATATGAATATGAATATGGAATGGGGCGATAGTTCCCAGCGTCTGTAGTCACTCTTCCTTTGTGGAGAGGGATGACTGTAGCAGTGCACCATTCGGTAGGGACAAAGACTGAGGTGAGGCTGTGACTGAACAGGGCACACAGGTGAGGTGCCAGTTCACTCTGTAGTTTATGTAGAACACAGCCAGGGATATTGTCATGTCCCATAGAAGCTGTATTCTTGGCCTTGGATAGTGCTGGTATTGTGACTGGTCCTTGGGGAGGAGGGGTAAAGTTATCACTGAATCTGTTGGCCAGGATACTAGCAATATCTGTTGGCTTGGTATAGGAGGTACCATTGTGCAGTAGCTCAGAGCAAATATGGGCATTGCCGTGGAGATTCTTTACATAACTATAGAAGGCCTTGTGGTTGTCTTTACTATCTGCTGCAATTCTGTTTACATAGCTAGCTTTTAGAGGATTTAATGAAGGATCTCAACTTTTTGTTGAGGCAGATAAGGGAGTTTTTCCAGTCTTGGGACTTCACCTTAGTCCTCATCAGTTTCCTCCTTCTGTTGTAGAGTTTGTTTATGGCAGGGGACCACCAGATTGGCTTCCTTTTTTTGGAGGCAAGCATCTTCGTTCTATTGGGTATGGCGAGATCCATGCATTTGTGTACATGTTTGTTCAGTGCATTGGTGTATGATTCAGTGGTCATACAACTATTCTCCATTTGCATGGGTGCCGTGAAGTTAGCCACCTCTGTTTTTAGGAATCCAGAGTTAGCTTTGGGGACGTTTTTCATGGTGGTTACCTTTGCTGGGGGGGTGGGGGGTGAGAGGGATGTGGATTTCCAAGTTGATTAGTTTGTGGTCGGATCTAACTAGGGAGGAGCTGACTATTGGTGTAGCGCAATGGTCACCCATTTAGTAATTACCAGGTCAAGGATGTTGCTACCTCTAGTGGGGGTAAGAACAAGCTGGTCCAGGGCATTGGGATTAATGAACTCCAGGAAACATTGGGGTATTAGTACATGAGTAGTTTTCCCAATTAATGGAAGGGTAGCTAACGTCACTTAGTAAGAGAGGGTTAGGTTGGACCCTAATATTCTCCAGGGTGTTTAGGAACATAGAGTGTGAGTCTTGGGACATGGTTGGGGACCTTATACACATTGACTGGTAACTTGGCATGAGATGTTCTCCAGATAAGGTTTAACCAATTTAAAATAGGACCAATGAACTTTCTATGATAGGCCACACCAGTCATCTCCTCAGGAGATCTATCAGCATACCCATTCCAGCAAATATGAGCTGCCGTGACAGTCCAGTAAAATATCTTCTTGGTCACTGGAAGAGTATCTAAGAATATTTTCTACTGAAAAAGTTTATGATGGATTCTACTTAAATCCTCAGATAAAGCTCTTATTGTCTTAACTGCAGCAAAACATTTTGTCCAAAAAGTGGGAGATGGGAAAAATTAAAGCATACAAAGGAGAGGTAGCTGTACACTAGAAGTGTGTTAAAGCACTATAAAGAAAGATGGAGGCAAGGAATACCCCTGGGTGCAACACCCCAAACCTCCATCCTCTGGGTAATTATGCACAACTGCCCTCTGGATGGGGATACAATCTCCAAAAGAATTGAAAGATGGGAGATACCATTACTGTTTGCCAGATCTTAAAAGGAAAGTACATTTTTACTGTCTATATAAGTAGGGGCCATAGACAAGTTTTAATGAGTTATGCCTTCTTTACAAAAGACAACGGAAATGTTTTCCAATAGGTCAGATTCCTATAAATAATTTAAAACAGAACATCCTAATGTCCCTGTACAAAAGTATAGGACAGAAAGGATAAACCTAGCCTAACCTTACCACCAGAGATGAAAAAAAAATATTTTCCCAAAAACAATGACATGACTTAAACCTGCATACTTGGTGATGTTAATATGAAGAACCTCTACCAGCAAAAATCTCTTTAAATAAGTGCATATGAAAGACAAAACTTCACCATTTTCAGGAAAAAAGATGAGATCATCTATATAGCCCCAGAAATTAAGAATAAAGACTCCTCACAGTAGCAGAGGACTGGCAATTTAGGTAACAGCACTGGCTACTTGAAAGACAGCATCAATGTATAAGTAAAGTAAAAAGAAAACTGCTTAAGGGGCATCCCTGGCAAATGCTGTTGGACCTGAAAAACTGTGCACCAACCAAGCATTAGCCATGGGCATTAAAAAATAATTGTAATAAATGGAAATGAGAAAACCTGTCAGTAGTGGGCCAAAACTGTATCACTGCAAGATAGTCTAATGTTGGACATGGCAAACATTATCAAAAGCCTTGGAGATATCAGAAGAAAGTATCAAGGCAGATGACATGGGGGAAATCTCCAAGCCAGCTCCTTTAAATAAAGGAACATATCTGGCAAGGGATGGGCTGCTATTTAGGTGCATTACTAAAGTCTTTATTTCTGTGAACACTTCCCAGCTATCTCTTAAAAGAGTTTATTTCAGTTGCTGATTTTGACAGCCATTTTGCACAGTATGATATAACAAAGTCTTTGCTCATGGCTGCATCCTGTTTGTATTACACACTGTCTTCTTTACTCCTTACTGTCATTGCTGTGTCATTAGTACCTCAATATTAAATCAGGCTGCTTTCCATCAGTCTTAGAATTAGCATCCTCAGTAACATCTTGAGTTTCAAGCTGATAAATATGAACCACTTCAATTCTGTAGGACCATACATTACCTGGAACTATCAAACAATTTGCAAGGGCACTGACAATTAAAGAAATAATCTCCCTGTTTTACCGCCTCTTGTTTTTCTCCGTTCTGCAGTGTTAAGGCCATCAGACCCCTGAATGTGAAACTGCCATTTAATCAATGTACTTTTCTGCTAAAAATGAATAAATGTAGCCTCTACTATTATTACCTGTATAATTTAATACTTTATTAAACAAGATAGCAAGAGAACAAATCTTATTAATGCCTACTGATGGAAACAAGCCCTGCTAAGTCCAGTAACTTATCATTCCTAAGGAAGTTAGTACTTGGAACTATTCACTATAGTCCTTAGGTTCATAGGTTCATAGGTAGATACTAGGCTATCTGCCCTAGGGCATTTATAAGCCTAGCCAGAGTGTATTTGGCTTCTGCCTCCCTATTAGATTAGCCTACTGTGCCTCTGTAAAGTAGGTCACAGAAGGTACCCTTTTAAGATTAGTTTACTGTGCCTCTGTCTAGCAGGGACACAGAAGAGATCCCAGGGGTGAATTTTCGATTTCCCATCCATGCGTCCAGATTTCGTTTGAAGAGGGTCAGCAAGGGGCTATGTCTAACATGAATTGGGATTCTATTCCAGAGTGAGGGGAGCCTCTAGGAAATGAATCTGTCCCTCCAGCATGTCCTATTTATTTTTGTGCTGAGGTTTAGGTCCCTGGAGCATGTAGCTCTAAGGGACTTGGATTTTTTGAGGTGGAGCATGTCCATTAATTCTGGGTTTGACATGGCTTTGTACATCAGGCATAGATCACCTCTGAGTAGGCGGTAAGCAACTGAGTAGAGCTGGAGTTTCTTTAGTCGAGCTGCATAGGACATCTGTTTGTAGCCCATGATCCTCTTGGTGAGGTACTTTTGGGGTCTCTCCAGTTGCTGCAGGTGTCAGGTAAGGTACATCCCAAAAGGGGCATTGTATTCAATTATGGGCCTGATGAGTGACGAGTAGAGGGGCACAATGACCTCTCTTGATCTAGATGCGAACCCTTTTGTGATAAGATGGGCTATATAGAAGGTATTTCTAACCACTTTGGCAACGTGATTATCAAAGGAGAGATTACTATCTACGTTGGTCCCCAAATCTCTAATTACTTCTTCTGTACTTAGTGGATTACCACCTATGTGGTAATTTGTGGGCACTTTGTTTTTCCCACAGGGGATGACTATGCACTTAGCATTTAGCTTGAGGCCATTGCTCTGGCACCAAGCATCCATCTCTGTGAGACCCTTTTGGAGGATGCTTGTGTCAGCTGGAGATTCGATTATGGCCCCCAGTTTGCAGTCATCTGCGAACTTTGTCAGCCATAATCCCCCTGTGTTAGCCTGAACCTCAGAGAAGTATATACCAAACAAGAGAGGTCCAAGAACTGAGCCCTGTGGGATGCCACTTGTAACTGGTTTAAATTCGGACATGGCACCTACGATTCTGACCATGTGGGTTCCATCTCTGAGCCAGTTTGCAACCCATCTTGTGATATAGGGGTTGATATTTAAGCTGGTAAGCTTATTTATGATGCCCGAGTGGGGTATTGTGTCGAAGGCTTTTGCGAGGTCCAGGTAGGCTGTGTGGACTACCTTGCCCTCATCTATGGCTTTGGTAACTGTTTCAAAGAAATCAACTAGGTTTAAGAGGCAAGATCTGCCCTTAACAAAGCCAAATTGGGTAGGGTCCAGCATCTGGAGGCTCCCAATGTCTTTGTTTATGAGTTCCATGATAATACGCTCCATAGCTTTACAGACCAGACTAGTCAGGCTTATGGGGCAATAGTTTCCGGGGTCCGTTGTGGCACCACCTTTGTGGAGTGGGACCACTGCAGCTGTACGCCATTCTTTGGTTACATATCCTGTAGTAAGGCTAAGATTGAACAGTGGCTTAATGTGAGGATTCAGTTCTTCTTGGAGCTTGTGTAAGACACAGCCTAGGACACCGTCCGGTCCCATAGATGCTGTGTTTTTTGCTTTGGAGAGGGCAGCTTTCACCTGTGCATCTGTGATGTCAGGGAGGTTACATTCAGTTGGGATAGGCATTTGCTCCTTTGGAGGGGAAGGGGGGGAGAAGTTTGCACTGAATCTGTCTGCCAGGATGTTGGCTGTGTCTGTAGGTTCGGTATATTTTGTACCATTATGCAACAATTCAGAGCATATTTGGGAGTTTCCACCCATGTTCCTGACATAACTAAAGAAGGGGTTGTGATTATCTTTAGTGTCTAGGGCAATTTTTCTTTCAAAACTGGCCTTTGATGATTTTATGAGGGATCGAAGTTTCTTGCTAATACTGATCAAAAATGCCTTCCCTTTTTGGGATTTTGCTCTGTCATGTAGTAGCTTCCTCCTTCTGTTGTATAGCTTATTTATGGCCAGGGCCCACCAAACCAGTCTCCTGTTTTTGGAGAAGTGAGTCTTGGTTTTATTTGGGATAGTACGAGCCATGCATTCCTGCAGGTGCTCATAGAATGCATTTGTAAAGGATTCTGCGGATTGGGCTGTATTATCCTCTGGCCCAGAGGCTTTGAAGGATTCCACCTCAGTCTTGAGAAGTGCAAAGTTAGCTTTTGAGAAATTCTTTACAGTGATTTCCTTGGCTGGGGGTGGGGACGGGATATGGATGTCCAGGGAAATTTGTTGATGGTCTGATCTTACCAATGAGGGGTTTACCTCTGGTATGGAACATAAGAGTCCCCATGTTGGTGATGACCAGGTCCAATATGTTGTTCCCTCTTGAGGGAGTGGTGACCAGTTTTTCCATTGCATTAGAGTTAATAAATTCAAGGAACCATTGGGCGAGGGTGTTTGGGCTTGAGTAGTTTTCCCAGTCAATGTTTGGGTAGTTGAAGTCACCCAATAACATAGTGTTTGAAGAGACCTTCATATTCTCCAGTGTTCTCAGGAATGCCAAGTGGGGTTCCTGTAATAGGGAGGGTGTTCTGTAGCAGGCTACAAACTAAAAGGCAGTTTTGCCCGCTGTTAGTTGCACATGGATGGTTTCCGATGCTTCATGCAGTGCCACTAACCTGGAGGTGTAGGTATCTTTGATGAATATAGATACTCACCCTCCTTTTGTGCTTTGGTCCAAGTTTTGGGGCCGAAATGCATGGTATGAGTTATAACCTGGTAGTGCTGGGTGCTCTCAGGAGCCTTGAACCAGGTTTCTGTTACTGCACAGACATTGATTTTCTCCATACTGAGGAGAGCCTTGAGTGCGTGCATCTTGAGATTTAGACTTCTGGCATTGAGTAGCATTACCTTTAGTTCAGCTATCCTCAGACAGAGTCTTGGGCATTAATGTCTATCATTGTCCTATTTTTAAAACACTTTATTGGCATACAGTCTAGCCTTCTGCTTCCAAGTCTTAGACACTTTCTCCTACTTGCTTTCAGATATCTAAACCTGGTAGCTGTAAAAGCATATCCTTCAACTATCCTTATTTGCGTACGTAAACAGTATTTTGTCGTAGACCTTGTGGTGTGAATCAGTCCTAAATCCTGGTGACAGTAGCTCTATCATTCTACTAATTATACACTTCATTAGTCTTTGGTGACAGTAAACTCTATCCCTTCTCACATTCCTTACCCATGTGGCAATACAGAGGGTGTTATTACTTATAGTCCTTAATGCTATTTCTCTGTCAGACTCTGGTGACAGTAAAGACTGTTCCTATATTTTCCTCACTCTGATGGCCACACAGTATATTCTAATTACTGTTCTTGGTGACATCTAGCTCTACTTTGTCTGCATCTCCATGTTCAGTTTTGCTTCAGGACTGCAGCAGAGCTGTAAAATAGTAACACTAGGGAGATTTGCTACAATTCTCATCATCATACTCAGTCTGAGACCATTTAGCCACTTATAACTATGTAACAGATTATCCTTATTCTTATTCCAAAAAAACCTATCCATGTGATACAGTGTTAACTCTTCCCACTCGCATATAATCCTCAGGTCCTAGCTCCTACTCACATATAATCCTCTAATCTTCAGAATCCTTAGTTTCCTTACCCTTAGACTGCCACAAAACTCTATACCTTCTTCTTAAAACCTACTGTCACCCCATATAAATGAATGAGAAAAACATCAAGCAAGCTGATGAAAATATTATCTACAGGAATCCGTTTTAGAACTCATTTCTTACGATCGTTTTCCTTTCAGTAGCTCCCAATTAATTAATAATTGTTACATAAAATAATGACAAAAATTAATATCTGTGAAGTACAATAGATTGTTACAACATCACATGTTATCACTGAATATCACAATATTTGTCCAAAAGTATAGGTCAGAACTTGTAGTTTAATTAAAACACAACTAATAAATGGAAACAAACTATCATCTCTGCTTTAGAAACTTATCTTAAATAGAGGTGAGCAAGCCTAAGATTTTTGAGAAAGAGCCAAGCCAGTGCTAAACCAGTACTCATAAAGCAGATGGCAAGAGAGTAGCACAACTACACACACACACACACACACATACATATTTTAGAATTTCGAGATCATAAAGCCGAAACCTTACAATCCTGAAACCCCAGAAGCACAAATTTTAAAATCGTGAATCCTACACTAATCATACACCACACACATACATATACACACACTTTACCCCCACACACAAGCACACAAACCTACACTACTGCACACCCCACACCCCCCTACTTAAATATACTAACTCCAATGTCGCACTACACAAACACACAAAACCGCCACCAAACACCTACATTCCCCTCGCACACACACATCACAGTCACAACACACACTGACACACACTAAAGCCCCTAACCAAAACCCTTAAACAAATACTTACCTGAACTTCCACCTATCTATTCATACACCACAACACCAGAAGCACTACTTCAGCATCTCCAAACTTCGGGATTTTGAAATTCACGCTTCTGGGGGTTCGGTATTTTGAGCTTTCGTGTTTATAATCTCGGGATTCTGAAATTCGGTATTTCAGAATTTCAGGCTTATAAAGTGTTCCTATATATATATATATATATATATAGATATTTATATATAGCTGTAGATATACAGATACCCCCATACGTATATATTACACGTTCAGTCACAAAAGACACACACACACACACACACACACACACACACACACAGAAAATCTTTGCCTCTGAGAACCAAGCTTGATGGTCAGTTGATTCACCCACCTGCCACCCCACTCCCTCCCCCAAAAAGGCTAACAATTTTCCACATACGCTTGTGTTGTCTGATTGTGAAGAAATGAAACACAGTATGATCACAGTAATCATGTATTTTTACTTGCTGTTCACAAACACATATACTGCTCATTTTCTTGGACCTGAAATGTACCAGTGAACATTCAACCCGGTTAACACAAATGCCCTGCATTTGCACATACAGCCTGCTTCACACACAAAAGATAACTACCTTCTCTGTGTCATTAATGTCAGCTTAAGATGAAGGTGAACACACCTGTCATCCTCTTAGTTCACCAATCAGAGACAAAAATAACACTGGAGGCACAAAGGGCTAAAATCAGGGAGAGAATTTAAGCATTGCTCTTATATACTTGAATTGTGCATTTGCATGGGATTTGTGAAGGATATGAAGTCTAAAAACAAGAATTTGCTATTAGTAACTGCAGTTCTCAACAATTTGCTAGGAAAACAGTTTTTATGAGGAACAAACTAAAAATATGTGTTAAAATCATGGAAATTCTGGGAGGTTGGGTCAACTGACAGGTATAGATGAAAAAATGGTCACAGTTAAAAAAAATATTCTCCACCCACAGCAAAAATATCAGTGGCTATTTCACAGCATTTTACTTTCATACATATAGCCTAATTCTTCTCCTCTCCCACCATAACAATAACAGCCACCATACTGCATTTTTTGTGTCATCCACTACCATTTCCAGCCACAATCACTATAACTTCTTCTTTCAGATTTTCCCGGTTAGGGGTCGCCATAGCGGATCACCTGTCCGCTCATGATTGGCAGTGGAGTTTTACAGTGTTGAGTTGCCAGCCCAGTGCCCAACCTTCCATAGAAGGCACACACATGCACACACTTATGCCTAGGGCCAATTTAGAGTGTCCAATCTATGTACAGCATGTCTAGGATGTGGGAGGAAACCAGAGCACCCAGGGGAAACCCACCTGACCACAGGGTGACATGCAGACTCCGCACAGAAGGCACCCCAGCAACCACAATCACAATAAATAGAAGTTATGTCCTTACCATAACGTTCCATGTGGAGTGTTCATCTCGCCTTTGTTCTTACACCTGGGTTCGGAGCCAATCCTTGGCTCCATGTCGGCCGCTTGGCAAAGCTCTGCATCGAGAAGAAGCTCGAGACCAACCTAACTCCCACAATCCCCCTCTGCCTTTACCTCAGATCTAGTTTGCAAGCAAACCAGAAGTCAACAGAGAGAATATAACACATTCATGCCAACAAGAACAAACATAGCTGAAAAATATATCCACAACAACTGCTTAAGGCAGAAGCAGGAGAACCAAATCAGACACCTAAACTGGACGTTCTTCCTGAGGGTGGGAGGGTGGGAATGTAAGAACAAAGGCGAGATGAACACTCCACATGGAACGTTATGGTAAGGACATAACTTCTATATGTGAGAGTGTTCAATCTCGCCGTTTGTTCTTACACCTGGGTAGTGTCCCCAGCTTCATGTTCCTGAGGAACTCACGGGAGAATGTTCTTGAGCACAGTGGAACCAAAGGTTGCCCTGTCCCTAGAAATCCTGTCTACTTTGTAATGAGTAATGAATGTATGTGGTTTAGACCAAGTGGCAGCCGCACAAATAGTGTCTAACGGTAGGCGGGCTGCATGAGCCAGAGATGTAGATACTGATCTTGTAGAATGCCCTTTGGGCTTGACAGGTAAAGTTTGCTCCGAGGCAGTATAAACAAAAATAATACAATCTGAAAGCCATTTGGAAAGGGTTCGTTTCGTAACTGCCATCCCCTTCTTGCTGTCTGCAAAGGCTATAAAAATCTGGTCTGTCTTTCTGTGATCTTTTGTTCTATCCAAGTAAAATCTGAGTTGTCTATGAACATCTAACTTGTGTAACATATATTCCAACTTATTGGAGTGGTTTTTGTAAAAGGTGGGGAGCTCAATGGACTGATTAATATTTTTAACGGAGCAAACTTTGGGAAGAAAGGATGGATTAGTGTAAAGAGGTACTCTATCAGGGTGAAAGATCAAATAAGGGTGTTTAACGGAAAGAGCTTGAAGCTCCGATACCCATGTGGCCGATGTAATAGCCACCAAAAAGAGGGTCTTCCATGACAAAAATTTCAAAGGACAGGAAGAGGCTGGTTCAAAAGGTGGTAGCATCAGCTGAGATAAAAGAAGGTTCAAGTTCCAAGGTGATGTAGGACTTCTAACTGATGGTCTAATATGGAAAGATCCTTTTAGAAAGGCCTTACAAAGTCTGTGAGCCATAATAGGAGCCCCACTTTCTTCCACATGAAAGTTTGAAATGGCAGCCAATTGCACTCTCAAAGTGGCAGGAGAAGCTCCTTGGTGGAACAGTTCAGCTAAAAACTCCAAGACCCTATTTAGAGGAGCTATCACGGGGACTAATTGTTGTGTATTTGCCCAGTGCACAAAACGCTTCCATTTACTAGTGTAAATCTTTGTAGTGGAAGCTTTATGAGAAGCCACCAGTATATTTCGAACTACAGGGGAAAGAAGATCAGACCTGGCTAAGAAGGGAAGCAGAGCAGCCAAGCTGCTAGTCTGAGGAAGAGTAGCGACGGGTGGGGAGCCCCTGACGAGTGGTTCAGTAGATCCGGCTCCGGGTCCAGGATCCAGGGTTCCCGAATTCGGTGTGCCAGAAGAAAGGGAAACCAGATTTGACGAGGCCAGAATGGGGCAATGAGGATAATTGTCCTTTGCAGGTTGTTGGCTTTCTGTAGAAATTTTGCAATCAGGGGAAAAGGAGGAAAAGCGTACAGGAGACCCGGGGGCCAATCGTGAACCAGAGCGTCCCTGGGGACTTCCCCTGGAGGGGGTAATAGGGCAAAATAGCTTCTGCATTTGGCATTCATTGGAGACGCAAACAGATCGCAGGAAGGCTGGCCCCACTTGCGAAAAATTTCCTTCGCAATCGATAGTTTGAGGGACCACTCGTGAGGTAACAGGATGGCTCTGCTCAACCTGTCCGCTATGACGTTGGATAACTCCGGGATGTGCGTTGCTATCAGAAAGCGACCCGTGGACTCCGCCCATTGCCAGATTCTCATGGCCTCTCTGCAAAGTTGATAAGACTTGGTTCCCCCTTGTTTGTTTATGTACCAGACTATGGACATGTTGTCCGACTGAACCGCAATTGTCCCTAGAGGAAGAAGGGGAGCAAAGTGTTGCAACGCTAGAAACACTGCCCTCAACTCTAGAACATTGATGTGCAGATTGTACTCCAAATTGGACCATTCGCCTTGGACTGTCTGTCCCTGAAAGATGCCCCCCCACCCTATCAGGGAAGCATCTGTGGTCACCGTAGCTGTTGGCGTGGGTAGCACAAATGGTCTTCCGCTGGAAAGATTGCACGTCTGAAGCCACCAAGTCAGGTGTGATTTGCATATGTTTGTGATGTGAATTTCGTGCGTCAGGGGTAACTGTTGGAACGACCATTGTGCAAGCAGTAGCCATTGAAGAACTCTCATGTGCAGTCTTCCCAAGGGTATCGCAGTGAGAGAAGCTGCCATGAGACCCAAAACCTTCAGAACCAGTTTTGCTGGGGATTTTCTGGATAATAGAAGAAGAGATATATGGTTTTGTAGGGAGGCTATCCTTTCTGGAGGAAGTCTTAGGATTAAGCAACGCGTATCCAATTCTGCTCCTATGAATGAGATATGCTGCGATGGCTGTAGTAAAGATTTTTCGAAATTTACGGAAATTCCGAGATGAACACAGAGTTGTAGTGTGTAATCCCTGGCCTGAATCAGTCGATGCTCGGAGGTGGCAGAAAGGAGCCAGTCGTCCAGATACGGAAACACCTGGAATCCCAGGCGTCTCAAGTGAGATGCTACCACTGCCATACATTTGGTGAAAACCCTGGGGGCTGAGGTCAGACCAAAGGGCAGGGCTCGAAACTGAAAGTGACTGGCTCCCAGCCAGAAGCGCAAGTGATCCCTGGATGCCCTGGCCATTTTGATGTGGTAGTATGCGTCCTTCAGATCTATTGAGCACATCCAGTTGTCCTTCTGTAAGAATGGAAGGATCGATTGAAGCGTGACCATCTGGAACTTTTCTTTCCTGATGAAGGTATTGAGTTTGCTTAGGTCCAGAATTGGCCTCCAGTCCTCTGTCTTTTTTGGAACTAAAAAGAACCTTGAGTAAGTTCCGAATCCTCTTTGGTCCGCTGGGACTGGTTGGATGACTCTTTTTCTAGCAGCTTTGAAATTTCTATAGCTGCAGGGCCTCGCAGATGGGGCGGTACATCTGGGAGTCTTTTCTGCAGAATTGGGGGCAATAGGAAGGGAATTCTGTAACCTCTGGTAACAATGCTTTTTACCCAATTGTCTGATGTAAGACTTTGCCAGGCCTGAGGGTATAAAGCTAAGCGACCCCCGACTGCCTCCAGAGCAAGACAGTCAGGCCTCCTTTCAGGAGTGATGGAAAGGTTTCCCAAGGAGTGTATCCCTGTCACCTTGGTTTTGCGGACCCCCTCTGCTGCCAGGGCGACGTCTTCCACCTCTGCCTCCTCCTCTGCCTCTAGAGGGGGCATCACCCTGTGTGCCTGGGAAAGAGCCTTGGGGTTTTCGAAACCACATTTTTCCACCACGTTGCCCTTTGGGGTACGGTCTGGATGGGGTGGAAAAATGGACTCCGACAGCAGACTCTTGCTCACACCGGGTAAGGGTCTCCTTTACTTTGGGGCCAAAGAGAGTGGCACCATCAAATGGGGCATTAGTAAAGGAAGACTTGAAGGCTTCCGCAAAGGAACATAAGCACATCCAGGATTGTCTACGAAGAGCAATCGCTGAAGCCGCTGCCCTACTCGACCCTTCGGCTGCGTATGATATCAGCCTCATGGACGAGTTTGCAATAGATGTAAGGGTATTGAGATGTGCTGTAACTTTCTCTGAGACAGCAGCATCTGTAGTACCCTGGAGGGTATCTCCCAACTCTTTGATTAGATCCCTCTGTAACCGTGTAAAATGTGTCAAATAGTTCAGGGATCGCATGGAAAAAGCCGCTAACTAAACATGCGCTTCCCATACCTGTCCATAGTCCTAGAATCTCTGTTAGGTGGATGGACAGATGAGGAAGATTCAGACATCTCCTTTTTCGTGGCCGCTGCCACCACCATAGCGTCCACTGGAACTCCCTTTGTTAGATAAGCCTTGTCTTGGGGGGCTGTAATATATTTATTAGGCTTTCTAGGGACTGGCTCCACTGTGTCAGGTGTCTCCCACCCCCTCCGAGCAATCAATTCCATCAATTCATCGAAGGGCGGAGTGACCCAGGAGGAGGAAGGGTGAACACCGAATGCCTTCAGCAAGACTGACTCATCCTCAGAAGGGGGTAGGGCTTGCCAATCACCTCTCTGTTTTAGGATCTCCAGAATGTCAGAAAAAGAGACATCCTCTGAGGGTGATTTTGGGGACCCTTCTGACTCATCCAAGTCAGTGTCCGATGTCAAGGATTCCTGTGGAGAATCCAAGTGTCTCCTCTTACACAATCTTTTCCTCGGAACTTCTTCGGGGGAGGCATCCGATGAAGCCTCCGAGGAAGAGGGGGCACCCTCTAGGGGTGGCTGAGACACTGGTGCTCGATGCTTAGATGTAGCCGTGGGTGCAGAGGAGGATAACGGACCTTTATGGGAAGGAGAAGCCGTTTCTGCTGAAGTGGTTGTCTGAGTAGACAACACCTACCTCATGAGATCGAAGGCCCCCGGGTCCCGGGTCGAGGCATCCCCAGGTTCCGAAGAAATTGGAGGAATCCCCGAGACAGGCACCGAGGGCATCGATCCCGAGGACAGAGCCGAGTCGATTCGAGCCGAGGCTCCAAGAGGGAGAGTCGGAACCGAAATATCGGTCCGACTCTCAGTCCCGGATCCAAGGATGGATCTTCGGCTCCAAGACTCCGGCACTGGATCCGACGGAGTCGAGGTGAACGGTGCCGACCGAGAAAAAGATGATTCTGGCACTGAAAGCTCCACAATCATCAGATCAGCCTCTCCCGGCTCGAAGACTGGATAGGCCTCGGAGGAGGAACAGGTGGAGATAAGGGAAGGCCTTCGAGTCTCGACACCAACTGAGAGGAGACAGAGATGAGTTTGGACAAGGCCGTATTCTCCATCAATTTCTGCACCACGCGGTCTACATCGGTGTCGGAGAGGGGACTGGAAGAACGCGTCGAAGGAATCAAAGACGGAGCCGACCTCAAAAGTACAGGAGGAGGAAGCTCCGTCACCGGTTCCAAGACTCGAGGCTCGGTAACTGACAAAAGTTTAACACTCGGCCCCGAAGCCTGTGGAACCGGTGATCGAACTTTAAATGAAGAGCTCGGAGCCGTTGACATGGGCTCCGACGTCTTCGATTCCTTTGAGGATTTAGATGCCTGGTCTGATGCATCCAGAGCCTCTTGGAATGCAGGCTTCAAAAGGCCCATATCCATAAGTTTCCTGCGCCTATCTGTCATGACCCTTCCACTGAAAGAATGGCAGATGGAACAGTCTTCCTGCAGATGGAGAGGGCCAAGACAGTAGACGCAGGAACTATGATTATCTGTGACAGACATCTTCTGTCCACATTGGCACCGTTTGAAGCCTGATTTAGCCTTTTCAGACATAATACAAAAGTCAAATCCAGGTATAAGAGAAAAACCAGTACAAAATGTCAAATCCAGTAAAAATTGTCAAGTCCTGTAAAGTAAGTCAAATCCTATAGTCAATCCAGTAAAAGTTAAAGGGTGGGGTAGGCCCCGAGGGAATAAACTCTAAGAAAGTATATTAATACTATATACGGAACCGAGAAACCCTCGATACACTACTCACACACACACAGTCAACTTTAAAGAGAAAATTATTATCCAAAAATATAAGAAATAATCTATCTTAGCTTTGAGGTGGTCTGAGCTCATCAAAAATGATGCGAACGTTGCAGCGGCAAACTAGATCTGAGGTAAAGGCAGAGGGGGATTGTGGGAGTTAGGTTGGTCTCGAGCTTCTTCTCGATGCAGAGCTTTGCCAAGCGGCCGACACGGAGCCGAGGATCGGCTCCAAACCCAGGTGTAAGAACAAACGGCGAGATTGAACACTCTCACATCAATTATTTTAAAAAATTAACCAGTCAGTTCTATGCATAGCTCTCAGCCTTTCCCATGCACCCTCCTGCTGTAATACGTTTAACACACTTTTTTGCATTAACCCACTAAATGTGAATCAGCTACATAAATAAATAATAAATAAATAAATAATAAAATGACAGAAAATACCTCACTGTTCCATAGCACATACCTCAGTTGGTCATAAAAAATATATATATAAAAAATATTTTCTGTGGTCTACCTGACTTTGTTGAAATCCCACATCATCAAATCACAGTTCGTCAACACTCAAAATATTTAAATTCCACTTCATCAAAGCAGCAGAACAAGGAAGATTTTCCCTGGGTAAGTAACTTGTTGTGTAAGATAGTGAATTTTTCCCTTTTCCCAAATGTAGTGCAATCTTGGAGTTGGTATATTTAGTTATAGGGGTGTGGGGTGCATATCCCCCACCTGGGTAGGCTAAGGATGGTGCGGTTTAGGTTTTGTTTCTTTTTGGGTAACTGGTTACTTACCCTGGGTAGATCTTCATTGTTCTGCTTTTTCGCTGAAGTGACATTTCGATATTTTGATTGTCAACGGACTGTAATTTGAGCATGTGCAATTGTGACAAACTCAGGCAGCTCCATTTTCTAACAGTTATCATTTAGTGGACTAATACACTAACACATCTAATATCCTTTCTGGGCAAACCTAAACTTATCATGAATATGTATTCTTGGCCAGAATTTCTAGTTATTAGCATTCCTTGCAGATTCACTAAAATCTCATGCGACCCAAATTGTCTGAGTAATAATTGTCATAATATTACTTTAATCTTATTTAGATCAATCCACCAGACTACCATTCCCTAAAATGAGTACAAGATGTTTTTCAGAGTCTAAAGAATCTGATTTCCTTGCTGAATGCAAGAGTTAAAATCCTACTTACATCTAGACACAAGCAGTGCTGAGTTGGATGTTCTCAAGACAAATGCTCTAATGCTCTCATTCTTTCTGTACATAAATTGATAACACAGTACCACTGATTCATTTCAGATTATGTCATTTCTTTCTGGTTCCCAGGCTAACAGACTCTCGGAGATTAATAGCCCATTTGATCTTGCAGCTGGCCAGGAACCAGAGCAATCAAGGAAATTATACATGCAAATTCTAGCCATTAACTCTGGCCTCAAAACAATAGGCAGAATTCCTTCATCCAGACATATCAGCTCCGAATTTTGACATCAAATACAGTCATAAAATGCTTGACTTAGCTTTCTTACAGCAGAGTGCACTGTTACATTTTTGCAGTTCCACATATAACAGCATCTTTTTTAACATTTAAGAGAACAAGCCTGTGGCTTATATTAATATTTACAAATGGCAGAATTATTTACAAAATTCTATCTGGCTAGGCTGGCAGCCTTTACCCATCTTCACTTATCCATGCTATACTAGAAAGCTTGCCCAAATGGTCGTTGTCTACTTTAATACTCACATAAAAGTAATTGTGTTAAGCCTGTGCACTGGCCCAGCAACCAAGGAGTCTCAATCCTCACCACTAACACCAGTGAGGACGTCCATATAGGGAAAAGATAATAAATACACACACAGTAAAGTACAATTTCCCTTAAGAGCTCACAGAGATCACAGTCAATTTAGGGCTGGTTTCTCCCTTTCTCTCCAGGTCCCCAGTAAGACTCCCCACTGCCACAGCTATAAGGTCCAGATCTCAGCCTAATGGGCAAGCTAAAACCACCAGCACCCTCTCTGTCCAACCAGTGCTTCATGTCCCTACCCAGGTAACTGACACACAGACACACACACACACACACACACACACACACACACACACACACACACACACACACACACACACACACACACACTTTGAGATAAGAGTTATATACAACCACACAGACACTCCTGGAGAAGGCTGGCACAGGTTCTCCAGCTGTGGCCCTTTTACCCAGACTAGACAATAGACATCACTGCCACCAGTTTCTCATTCTCCTCAGCCTGCAACCATCGCATTTCTGGTCCTCAGTCTCTGTCAGTCAGTATTTCTTTTGGGAAACCTGCCCTGCTGAAAATCTCTAACAAAGCATTTGCCACCTTTTCTGCCTCAATGGAGGACAAAGCCACTGCCTCAAGGTATTGAGTAGCACAATCCACTATCACTAGGATATACTTGTTCCCTGTCGAACTTGGGATACTCAGAGGCCCCACAATATCCATAGCTACTCTCTAAAATGGCTCCTCAATAGCAGGCAAAGGCATCAAAGGAGGTCTCACCTTGTCTCCTGCCTTGCCTACCTTTTGGCACTGCTCACAGGTCTTGCAGTACCCGGTTACATCTCTGGAAATTCCAGGCCAATAGAAGTTCTGCATAATATGTCTCTTTGTACATTTTATGCCTATATGACCTGCAAAGGGACTATCATGGGCTATGGCTAGAAGCGCCAGATGGTAGGGTCTAGGCACTACCAACTGCTGTACCCTCTCACCTTCCAGCCCTTCCTTAGGGGTCCATTCTTTATACAGTAACCCTTTGTCCCAGTATACAGATTCCTCCTTCCCTAGAGAATCAGATGCCTCACTAGCTACCTGCCTCAGGCCTTGCAATGTAGGGTCTGGGAGCTGACCCTGTCTCAACTTTGTCTTTGTAACCCTTCCCAGCTCCCCTTTCACAGGACGTCTGGCATCCTCTGACAGTGGTGCTTCATTGTCAGCCTGGGTACTACAGCTCTATATTATATTATCTCATGCTTACAAAAGCGAATGATAAATAATCAACCCCATGTAAGTAAAAGCTTACAATGTTGAAACCTCAGAACAGCTATTTTTTTCCAAGAAAAAAAAAATCACTGTTCCAAAATAAAAAAAAAAAAAAAAAAACTTTAAAAAATTGCATACACACCCCCCCCTACTTAAATATACCAACTCCGAGATCACATTACAGTGCCGAAAATGGCAAAGTAATGAAAGCGGCCAAGCAAATTCTTTCCCAGGGAAAGAATTTGCTGAAAAGCCACTTCGTTATTTTGCCTTTACGCTCTTTTCAGTTTGATCAAAATGCATTCAACAAACTGCATCTGCAGTCTCATAATAGGAACCCAGTACTAAAACTACTCACCTCTACCTTTGCAGTCACTCTGTCCAAGGGACCATTAGTACCCATAAGCAGCTGTGGCTCACCTTCAGTCTCACTGCTACAGCATAACTTCCTCCCTGAAGTAGCCACCTCACCAGTCCTGGCTGCAAGAATGCTGTCTCTCTGGGTCTTCCCCAGGCTACCAGACCCACATGCTTGTGTCCTATCCTGACTGCATGTAACTGCATAAGCACATGGTTCTGTCTCATCCAAATCCTTCCCTATCAGGACACCTGCAGGATGGCAGTTTGGTACCCTTGTTGTCTCACGACAACCTACTATTGGCATTTTGTCTTTGCCACTTACTGGCTCTCTCATCTTTTGTTCCCCACCTTGCCTCTGTGGACATCTGTATGCCATATGGCCTTACTGGTTGCATTCAAAACATTTAACCCTAGGTCCTGGATGTGTACCTGGACTAGTGGCTTCCCCTGCTACTGGCAGATTTTGTTGGGGCAGTCTGTGCTGCCCACCATGGGTTACTTTAGACCCATGAGCAGTACTGGGAGCCCCTTTCCTGTGCAGGGATGCCCTGCTTGCTAGGTATAGGTCTTCCTTCTTCCCCAACTCATCTGAAGTAGCACATTGTCTATCAGCTAACCAGATCCTCATGTCCTCAGGCAAAGTGCTAAGGGGTTGTTCCCTCACCACAAGGTCTGCCAGCCCATCAGAACTGGTGACCTGACATTCACTCACCCACCTATGAAAATAAGTGCTCAGTTCAGCAACATATTCACACACACTTTCATCTGCCTTGTGTCTATGCTCACAAAACTTTTTCCTATACGTTTCAAGTGTTAGCTTAAAACATTCTAAGAAGTGATTTTTACAGCAGTATAATCAAAATATTCACAATCAGCAAGTTAGGATAACACAGTTACAGCTTTAACATGGAGTGAGGGGGTCAGGAACCGTACCCAGAGCCTTTGGTCAATATCATACTGTTAACACGCCCTCTCAAACATATGAATGAAACTATCAAAATTATCCCCCTCTTTAAACTGCGGAAGAAATTTACTGAACTTTTGTTCTTCTGGGGTCTAGTTACTCCCTTTCCCATTACCTCCATGACTCTGGTGAAGAGCCAGCATCTCCTTCTCATGCTGCCTCTGCTTCTCCTTTTCCTCAGCTTCCAGGCAAAGTGGTTTCTCATTCTCCTCAGCCTGTAACCATCACAGTTTCTCCTGGTCCTCACTCTCTAGATGCCTCAGTCTCTCAGCTGCTTCTTTTTCCAAATGCCTGGCCTCCAACTCAATTCACTTTAGCTTCAGATGGATTTTTAAGTCATCTGCAGAAAAGTTGAGCTGTCCATTGTCTGAGGGTGGTACATCTCCACTGCCAGTCTGATCATCTTCCTGGTTGCTGTTTTCTGATGCTGCTGTGACCAAGGCTGCAATTAGGTCTGCCTTAGTCAGGTCTCCATGCTCCAGTCCCCTAGCCTGGCACATCTCAGCCAGCTGGTGCCTGGTCAGCTTTCTGTACTCCTCTGCTGACGTGCTGCCTGCTCTTGCTGACTAACTAAGCTAACAAAAGAAATAAAACAGTTGTGATCTGAACTCTGAGTATTCACTGCATGGCTGATTTAGAGAACAAAACACCTTCAGTGATCACTGTACTCAAGCTACAGGAATTCACTCTACCCACACCACTACAAGCCATTTAGTATTTGCCAACCAATTACTATGTGGTGTGGATATCTCACCACTGCCAAATAATTAATATGTGATGCCCTTGCACTGGCCCAGCAATCAAGGAGTCTCAATCCTCACCACTAACACCAGAGAGGGGCATCCATATAGGGAAAGGGTAATAAATAAACACACAGTAAATACAATTTCCCTTAAGAGCTTACAGAGATCACAGTCAGTCTGGGGCTGGTTTCTCCCTGTCCCTCCAGGTCCCCAGTAAGACTCCCCACTGGCACAGCTATAGGGTCCAGATCTCAGCCTAGTGGGCAAGCTAAAACTTCCAACACTTTCTCTGTCCAACCAGTGCTTCATGTCCCTACCCAAGTAGCTGACGGATACACACACACTTTGAGATAAGAGTTATATACAACCACAAAGACACTCCTGGGGAAGGCTGGCACAGGTTCTCTAGCTGTGTCCCTTTTACCCAGACTACATGGTAGAAATCACTGCCATCACCCATCTAATATTTATCAGCTACTCAAAGGCCCTTAAAAGGGTGCCCAATTATTACAGTGCAATATTATTATCCAAATGTTAAGTGCAACCTAACAGTCAAGACTTATTTGGAGTGACTTGGTACAGTATCACTATATACATATAATGTACTCTTAGAGCTTAAATTATCTCTACACAAAACAACCACAGTTGAAAGGTTTAAAAATATTTTAATAAATAATAAAAACACATGACGATACTTCTTACTACATAGCGCTAGTCAAGAGTTCAGAGATCACAGAAAAATGCTTAAAATAATACCGTAGAAAAGTTCTGACATCACAGAGAAACAAACTAGTCCAATCTTCCTATTTCCTAGCTATATCTAAGAGAAAACACAGTTCTAAAATCCTACTTACATCTAGACACAAGCAGTGCTGAGTTGGATGTTCTCAAGACAAATGCTCTAATGCTCTCATTCTTTCTGTCCATAAATTGATAACACAGTACCACTGATTCATTTCAGATTATGTCATTTCTTTCTGGTTAGCAGGCTAACAGACTCTCAGAGGTTAATAGCCCATTTGATCTTGCAGCTGGCCAGGAACCAGAGCAATCAAGGAAATTATACATGCAAATTCTAGCCATTAACTCAAGGCCTCAAAATAATAGGCAGAATTCCTTCATCCAGACATATCAGCTCCGAATTTTGACATCAAATACAGTCATAAAATGCTTGACTTAGCTTTCTTACAGCAGAGTGCACTGTTGTTACATTTTTGCAGTTCCACATCTAACAGCATTTGTTTACCATTTAAGAGAACAAGCCTGTGGCTTATATTAATATTTACAAATGACAGAATTATTTACAAAATTCTATCTGGCTAGGCTGGCAGCCTTTACCTATCTTCACAAATTGTTTAAAGCACTTCTTCTCACTCCCAACTGAATTAGGGGTATAATATGACAATGGATTCATTTAAACCTAAGGGTACTATTTAAAGAAAAGGGTAAACCTTGGAATGAATGAAGAAAAATCAAGTATCATTGTGCCCATGAAACATTTATCTGTCTATGCCAATAAGGCAAAATAGAAGTTAAACTACCTTCAAATCAAAACAAATATGATTTCCCTTTTTGAATTTAATAACACTATTTAACCCACTATGCAACACTATTTGTTCCTTATCTGTAATGTACCTGCAATATCCACATCTTCCACACGTCATTGTGCCTACAGCTACCTGATTGTCCATATTGTTTTTTATTTTTCTTTAAGTTCGTTCCTGTCTTAAAGACAGATTGGGGGGGTATCACCTAATTTATGTACAATTTCTTGATTAAATTTCAGCATTTTCCAGTTATTTTCTACTACTTCTTATCTCTGACAAACTACTATTATATTGAATTACTAAAGCCCTGCCAAAACTTTGTTCTACAGGCTGGTGTTTTTCAGGGTAAATTCAAGAAGGGAAATTGTATGATGAAAGGTATAGTATACCTTGCAGTGTGTAGAGATTGCCCCGGTTTTTATATGGGAAAATCTAAGAGGACATTAAACAAACACATATACAAATATACATAGAACATCAGGAAGAAGAATTTAAACAATACACTATACAGACACCTCCATACAGAACCAGTCCATAAAGAGTTTATGTTCGCAATTTTAGAACATGTCTTAGTGGACCGTAGGGGAGGGGACTGGGAAAATTGGTTGAGTTGCAGGAAGACATACTGGCAGTTAAAATTAAATGCAACTAACCCCCCAGGCCTTAATGACCATATATCTATTAAACCATATTTGGTAAAAAAAGCAAAGAAATTATAGTTAGGTACTAGGCTTCACATGCATTGCATAAAAGGATATGTATATGAATTATATGAAATGGACAATGTAACAAGAAATGTATTTGATTACAACATACACTGTTGCAATGAAAAGGGAAGCTATGTCTTTTTAAATATTTAGTCTCTTTACTTTGATTTCTGTAATCTTGTGAATTTAATGAAGTGGCGCCTTTTTAGAGGGTAAAGGGTATTTAAAAGGAAGTACTTCAAATGTTTTAATACTACTTGAAAAAGCCATGCACTTGGGCAGGGTAAAAGCACTTGTATATTATTATTTTTATAATAAATACACTTCTAGCTAACCTCAGTGTGCCTGGACCGTTCGTCTTTTGGATTGGAGTTATTGGTTAAGCAATTCCTACTACATTCTTTATCACAGTGTTTGAAGTGGACTTTGGGTGTACTGAGGATGGCTAGTTCAATAACTGACAATGAGAACAAAGGAGAAGAGTTAACAGGTCAAACGGACCTGTTAAACTCTGATATACAGCAACAGCAGGTCTTTCCAGTCATTTCCAACTTAAACAAAGAGATGCAGAGTTTAAAATCTAACTTTTCGTGCCTCCTTAAGCTTCTTACTCAGTCCAGTGTGGCACTTCCTTGTTGGCACGTACCAATGTAGGCAACCAATCGGGTTGCGATGGAGATGGGAAGAGGTGGAACCAACATCAGTAATTGTTCACTTTGTGAGTTTGTTGTTTCTATGGAGGAAGGTTATGGAAGCCAGCTGCTTTTTTCAGGTACGAACACCAGGAACGGAGAAACCAGGAGAGAAGTCTTGGTTCTCAGTAATAGGAACAGTGGAACTTGGGGAGAAGTTTCATTTTCCAGCAATAGTAACAGAGGATTGAATATGGATAAGCAACGGACTACCATTAATTTAAATACAGGTACTGTTTCCGCTTCAAATGCTCCTAATAATGTTAATGAACTAACAGAGATCACTGCTCTGCAGTACGTGAACTTAAATGACTAGATTATCTCATACAACAATAAAAAAGCCTTATTTTATGAAAATGCTGATCAAAATAATGTTAATGTTCATAATGATCGTTTTGTAACTATGTCGTCCTTAAAGGAAGGAATTAGGGATTTAGAGAATAAATTATTTAGAATAAAAAATGTGAACTTAGACATCTTATACCTTGAAGAATGTTTAAGTAAGCGAATTGTGCCACAGGGACTTCAGGTTTGTAAATACCCTGATGATTTTACATACAACAATGAAATGGTTAATGCTTTTAATGAAGTTTTTGATGAGTGTGGGTTTAAAATGTTGTCCTTAATGATAAAATTTTCCAAAAGAAAGGTAGAAATTGTGTTGCATTTATATCACGTTATCGAAAGATGAAAATAGCGAATGCTATTTCATCGGGCCCAAAACATCTAAACATGAAAATAGCGAACATTCAGAACAGCGATTTTTTTCTCATGGAAAAAATTCGCTCCTCCGAAACACATACACACAACACAAGCTCTTCAAAAAATAGCAACCGCACACATACACTTAAATTCCTACATCTAACGCTACACTAAACTAAACATACACTACTATCTACCCACTTACCTTAACCCAAACCCTAACCCTAAGGTCCGTCACTAACACACACTCACCTAACCCGCACCCTAACCCTAACTCAACCTGCCCCTAACCCTAATGTACAAACGATCGCACACTTACCTGAACCCAACCCGTAACTTTCCACCACAGCACTAAGAATAGCAAAGCCACAGAAATAGCCAACCAAATTCTTTCCCGAGGAAAGAATTCGCTGTTCTGCAGCTTCGCTATTCTTAGCGTTCACTGAATAGTGTTCGATATCAGAACATTCAAAGTTTTCATACTTCGATGTTCTGATGTAGACCCATTTTGTTAAGGGATGCTGAATGGTTAAACAAAGTAATTAGAAATGATTTATTGTTTGAATTTTACAAAGATGTTTATGAACACTCACTTACACGAGTGGACAAGAAATGTGAGGATGTATTTAAAAGGAAACAGAAGAAGTTAACCAGAGTTCTTAAACAATATAGGGACAATAAGGCATACATTTTTAAAGGTAGAATTAGGAAAAATAGTAAAAACAACGTGCATGAACCTCTAAACATCAATAGGGTTAACACCTTTGATGAAAACCAAAGTGAGGGACCAGTGAATTTAGAAGTAATGGAGGAGATAAACACAAGTGAATGCAAGAAAGTAATAACACTAGTAATGTGATTTTTGAATTAATAACTCTGAATCCATTAGACCCTGAGGTAGGCCTAGACTATATTACACACTCAGGTGGAGGGTATGAAGAGGACACAAATGAACAGGATTTTTCCACAGGGAAAGGAAAAAATCAGGGGAAGACCAAAACGAAGGGGAAAGTGTAAAAATGAGTGAAGATGATATAACTTTATCTTACAATGGTTTTAAGATATTTAATTTAAGGGGGATAGAAATCCAACTTGAACATTTTCAGTTACTTGAAAAAGGTTGTAAATTCGTACCAACCAAGGGCCTTGAAGTTTGTGATACACTCAGAATTAAAGCAGTTTGTGAGAAAATTAAACTTTGCTTTAATGTTTAATCAACATCAGGGAGAGACACACTATTTTAGGCAAGCTAGTACCTACAATCCACTACAAGTTTTTGAGGCAGTTTGTGCCTCTGACCTATACGCCCTAAGTAATAGTAATAACAAAAAGAAAAACTATAGATACAAACCTAATTTAACCGTTAAAGAAAAAGGAATTTTGGAAGAACTAACAATGGACAAAGAAATCCGCATTATGAGACCAGACAAAGGGGGAGGAATGGTTATAGTTAACGCCATTGACTATTCTAATAAGATGTTAGAAATGTTGAATGATATCAGTACATACGTACCAGTATCTATGAATGAGATCAACATTTCATACAGGAAGGTGGATTTAGCAGTAGAGGAATTAATGTTGGAAAACAGGTTAGATCAGAAGGTGGGGGGGTACTACAATGAAAAAACCTAGATTAGCTTTGTTTTTTGGTATCGCCAAGACTCATAAGAGTACCATCAACCAACCCTATAGACCCATTGTTTCTGGAGAACAGTCTAAGACCTACCCCACTGCCACCTTCCTGGATTATTCTTTGAAACATTTAATGAAGGATTATGAACATCTCTTGAGGGACTCTTGGAATTGTCTACACAGTTTAACATCAGAAATGTATGGGGAGGGTACCAGCTTCTTAACCATTGATATAGTAGATTTATTTTCATGCATACCATTTGAAGAGGGTTTGGAAATGTTTTATACATTGTTGAATGAAAAAAGCCTTTTTTTGAGAGTGGATGTGGAGGGGTGGAACTTATGAGAATAGTTCTGGAAAATAATTTAATTTACTTCGAGGGTGAGACTTCAAACAAATTAAAGGCGTAACTATGGGGGCAGCATGTGCCCCCTTATATGCAAATTTGGTTTTCCTAAAGTGGGAAATTACCTAAGTATTTAGTTCTATATATTGGAAACATATTAAGTTATACTGTCGTTTTTTGGATGATATATTTGTAATTTGGGAGGGACCCAAGGAAATTTTAACATCTTTTATTGACTATTTGAACTCCACTACTAGTTTCTTAGAGTTCACATATAAATTTGATTACCATAAGATAGACTATCTATATATAGGGTTAGCCAAATTTGATGTTTGAAATCTATTATTCACTGTAAAGATGCATTTAGTAATTCATATTTAGCATACAACAATGCACATCCATGGAAACAGAAAAGGATTATAGTGAAAGGCCAGATGGTTGGGGCCATAAGAATGACCTCGAGAAAAATGATTTCATACGTGAAATTGAGTTGATATCAAGTTTCTTCTAGGCTAGAGGCTACCCAAATGACTTAATTGAAAAAGTGGCCAAGGAAGTGGTGGAATGATATAGCAATAACCCACGCCTGGGTGTGGGTAATGCAGGATTTACCCACGATTCGCCCTCAGGACTAAACAAAGACAACCGTGGGTAAATCCCGCATTACCCACACCCAGGCGTGGGTTATTGCTATTATACTATGACATTATTTAAGAAAAGAAATAATTACTTTTCTTAAATAATGGCATTGTATAGTGCCTCTTTGCTGCCCTTCCGCAGCTGCCTGGCATCCGCGGCAGTTCTGATGTACTGCGCATGCCTACGCAGTACATCAGAGCTATGGCCAAAAGCAATGGAGAAAGCAAGATCTCCATTGCTTTTTTACTGTTTCGCTGTGTTAAATGGGTTTAACATAGCGAGACAGCTTTAAAATAAGCAACAGAGATGTCCGTTGCTTATTTTAAAGCTGTCTCACTATGTTAAACCCATTTAACATAGCGAAACAGTAAAAAGCAACAGAGATCTTGCTTTCTCCGTTGCTTTTTTTTTAAACCTGTCTCGCTATGTTAAATGGGTTTAACATAGCGAGACAGCTGCTTTAAAATAAGCAACGGAGATCTCCGTTGCTTATTTTAAAGCTGTCTCGCTATGTTAAACCCATTTAACATAGCGAGACAGGTTTAAAAAAAGCAACGGAGAAAGCAAGATCTCCGTTGCTTTTTAAACACTGTGTTGCTATGTTAAAGGAGTTTAACATAGCAAGACAGCTTTAAAAAAAGCAACAGAGATCTCCGTTGCTTTTTTAAACCTGTGTCGCTATGTTAAACTCTTTTAACATAGCGAGACAGTGTTTTAAAAAAAGACTTGTACTAATGGAAAAAGTCCGGGCGACCGGACCTTTTTCCATTAGTATAAGTCGATTTACACGTGCATGCTGGCAAATCAGCGTGCACGTTTTGGAATATTAATGGGGGGCCATGGTATAATGGGGTATAAAATACACCCCTTTGTTAGGGGATACCCAATATAACCCTGAAAAACACCACGCTGTAGAACAAAGTTTTGGCAAGGCTTTAGTAATTCAATATAGTAGTAGTTCATCAGAGATAAGAAGTATAGTGGAAAATAACTGGAAAATGCTGAAATTTAATCAAGAAATTGTACATAAATTAGGTGATGCCCCCCAATTTGTCTTTAAGACAGGAACGAACTTAAAGAAAATTTCTGAGAAAACTAAAAGCAATATGGACAATTAGGTAGCTGTAGGTACAAAGAGGTGTAGAAGATGTGGATATTGCAAGTACATTACAGATAAGGAACAAATAGTGTTGCATAATGGGTTAAATAGTGTTATTAAATTCAAGAAGGGAAATTGTATGATGAAAGGTATAGTATACCTTGCAGTGTAGTGTATAGAGATTGCCCCAGTTGTTATGTGGGAAAATCTGAGAGGACATTAAACAAACACATATACAAACATACATAGAACATCAGGAAGAAGAATTTAAACAATACACTATACAGACACCTCCATACATAACCATGCCATAAAGGGTTTATGTTCTCAATTTTAGAACATGTCTTAGTGGACCCTAGGGGAGGGGACTGGGAAAATTGGTTGAGTTGCAGGAAGACATACTGGCAGTTAAAATTAAATGCAACTAACCCCCCAGGCCTTAATGACCATATATCTCTTAAACCATATTTGGTAAAAAATCAAAGAAATTACAGTTAGGTAATAGGCTTCACATGCATTGTATAAAAGAATATGTATATGAATTATATGAAATGGACAATGTAACAAGAAATTTATTTGATTGCAACATGCACTGTTGCAATGAAAATGAAGTTATGTCTTTTTAAGTATTTAGTCTCTTTAAATACTTTGGTTTCTGTAATCTTGTGACTTTAATGAACTGGCGCCTTTTTAGAGGGTAAAGGGTATTTAAAAGGAAGTACTTCAAATGTTTTATTACTACTTGAAAAAGCCTTGCACTTGGGCAGGGTGAAAGCGCTTGTATATTATTATTTTTATAATAAATACATTTCTAGCTAACCTCAGTATGCCTGGACCGTTCATCTTTTGGATTGGAGTTAATGGTTCCTACTACATTTTTTGTCAAAATGCTTAATTGTATAATTAGCAATATAAATAACACTGAATATCTCTCAGGGTGTGCAACTTTTAATGTACATATCAGTAACAGTTTTCTTCAGCAACCTGTAAGGTTTCACCTGATGCCATGCAATAGCTTGTAAGTGACTTGGTATTTTAAGTGCTATGTACATATGATAATGTTGCTTATTTTCATAATTGCTAACTAGCAACATCTTCAATGTAGTGTGATATAAATGGACATTGACAATGGGCATTCCTGTCTGCCATCATGGCATTTTATGCTGTATTCCTCAATGTAATATAGATCTCTAAGATATAAAAATATGAACATATACATAATAACTGTTAAACAGTGATTAATTTCTCTACCACAAGACATTGTAGATAAACAGTCTTAGTGTAATTTTGATTATTCCTTGCCCTTTCTAATACTACCTGGAATTAGCTGGCAAGTCATTTAGTTAAAGAAGCCAGACCCAAAAAATTATCTACGTCATAATGAGCTTTGGCTATTAACTGGAAGTAAACAAAAATGTGTTATAGGTTTGAATGAGCTAAAAAAAACTTGAAAAGAGAAACTAATCTCCAGTCCTTATGCTAGTCCATTCTCCACGAGGTTGCATCAATAATAATCAAATGTCTTACCTATAAACACCTCCATTTAGAAGTACCAGGCATTTCCATCTCTGCATTTTTCCCTGTCAGGAAATGTTTCATAAAGTCCTCCACTCTCACATTCCTAAAAATATTAATAAATATGACCTACATGAATGACTCACAGTAGACTATAATATACTTGCGGCAATCTATATTGCATTAGATAAGAATTATCCAAAAACAGGTAAGGGTCATTTAACACATGTTATTTCCATTGACTTAAGATATCCATTCTAGAGTATTGATCTCAAAGTCGTCATACTTAAATTCAAGCAGCTAAAGAAATGCAAAATTCCAAATGGGACTATATCACTGACATAGTCATCTTCACTGGTGGTATTCTATGTGGTTTTGCATTGGGGCTTCTGTTACATTCTCTTTTTATTAATATTACACCTGCAGTTTACCCTGACTCTAAAACTCTCAGCACACTTATTATTGTACATACAGCTACCCCCATGTCCAGTTATGTAAAAAAATCTACTACAGACATATTGACAAACTTTTCTACCTCATTTTAATAGTTTTTTGTAGGAACAACCTTGCCGTGAGCATTGCATAAACTATTTTCATGTTTTTTGGGTTCATGCCATAAACTGGAGGATAACAGTTTATTAAACATATAGAACCCATGCAAAAAATACTTCAAGGGTGCAAATCTACAAGTACCTAGGGGCAATTTTGGATCACTCTATTGCATTGTACTCTCATTTTACACTTATTACTGGAAAAATCCTGAGTCCATTGAAAGTCTGCTATATTATATCTAACTAGGCATGGTCTTGAGAACAATATTCTCATTCCCCAGTTTGAATATGTCATACTTGTAACCGTGTTAAATTCTGCCATTAACACCACAATCAATCACACTGTGTTCGTTTAATTGATCCCCCAGGAACTAACATTGTATAATGACTGGGAGGGCTAAATTATTACTTATAACTGATAAGTCCTCCATCTTTCTGTCAAATGTCACATTCATGCTTATATGCAACCATTATTATGCAACAAATATTTAACAAGAAGGATGAGAAGTCTTCCTTTTGAATCAATCTCCTATTCATTTAAAAGAAGATTCAAGCTGAAAAGAGAAATCTTTTGGCATCTTAAACTAAAAGGACATCAGAATGTGAAATGGGAGATTCCTTATAGGCTATTGTGCCCTGATAGAGAAGATTTCAAGGGATCCCACAAGTGATTAAACTGGATATCTTGCTATAAGCAGCCAGAAGGTCATGGGCCTGGAAATGAATCAAGGTCAGGGTGCTGATAGGAGAAGCTGATTGAGCCCTGACATAGAATTACAGGTGCTCTGAACACAACGAAAGAGAGAAAGAAAATATAGAAATGGAAATATAGGAATTCATCTTGTGAAGGACTGTGATCCTTCTTGTTCTTTACTGTATCTAAATTTCATGCAGACTATTTATAAGCCTCTGTCAGTAAACATTTGTGTGTACTGGGGTGGAGGACAACATGTCTGGAAGGGCAGAGTTCTCACCTGCAACAAAGTGAAGACAAATGTGACATGTAAATGTTCTTTGGTATGTACCAAAAGATACTTGTTCAATTTAAGAAAATTTGAAGCAGTGGAAATGAAAGTTATAAGGTGGAGATAGAAGGCTAAACTCTGCTGTTCTACCAAAAATACCTCAATGCCCAATGATAAACCAACTGGGTGAATACAAGATGGCATGCAAACAATTTTCTCTGCGGAAGGACCTCAGAACCTTGCAGGTCTCAACCAAAACACTCTCAGATATTATGAAGACAGCAACACTGGATGTACAATATATTAAAATAGTGTCTGCAACACACAAAGCTCAGTTAAAAACTCTACAAGAGACTTTACAAATGCAGTAAGCAGAACTAAGGGAAAAATGAGTGAGAGTCACAACACAGACAAGATACAGGAACTACCCATTCATTCTCTAAGACTGGGAAATAAGCTGGAAGATTTAGGGAATTGATCTTGATGTAATGATATTAGGTTTATTAGACTGCCAGAACCAGTGGAAGGAATAGAACCAGTGAAGTTCATAAGTCAGGAACTATTATTTAACAGGCTCACATAATTCTATCCCAAACTAAAGTCAGTCCCCAGGATTCATGAAGCTTGCGCCAGGTGCAGGCATAGCGTCGAGTTCTAACACCAAAGATGGCCACCGAGCGATTCAGATACGAGCTGTTTCCACATGCACTACCTGCGTACGCTACGCCCGCACAACTCCAGAGCCTTGTATTCTAATTACCCCATGTGCTGCAGTGTAGCGAGCAAATGAAGGTATGTAGCGATTCAGGAAGTGGTGCAGGCGTAGTGTAAGCATGCAGAAATGTAAACCATAGAAAACGGTTTACATTTTTGCAAACATAAAATCAGAGCCATGACAGCTGACCAAACACATGTATTATATTGTTAATATATGCCAGTGGCTAAATATATAGCCACTGGCATAAAAAAATGTACAAAATATAAAATTAACATTTAATATATATAGACGCTCTATCGCAAAGTGGAAGCCAGGGCAGCGGTGCGCAAAGGGGATCGCAAAGAATATATAAAAATATAGAATAAAACCGCACTGAAACACATATCATGATTTAACCATAATAGTCAATGGCAGGCATGCTACACCATACTCATGGCGCAAGGGTTGCTAAGGAGCAGTGACAGTGTTATGTGCAGTAGCTAGGAATTAGTAGGCAATGCCATGTAAATGAGAGGAGTAATAGCGAATCGCAGATTCCCTGCTGGTGTAAGGATGCACCTCACAGCGTAGCATTATAACACTGAGGTGTGCCCTCGAGATAAAGATGACATCAAGAGAGGGGTGTGTCACCATTGCTGTAAGCACATTGGAGCATTGCTAAACTGGTCTGCCCCTAGCTAGGCAAAGCTGCAGGATAGGGGTGTGTCGAATTGCCCATAGCTATGCTTAGCTGAAAGTACACAAGGTACCCGAGTATGCATGTGAACGGAGATGAAACTGCACGTAGACCTGGTAAATGGGTATGCACGGCGTGCACTGCAGCTGAAACAGGAAGGATATAGGAAAGAAATAAGAAAATGCTGCAGCAGTGAAATTGGAGTACAAATGACTAATTAACACCTAGGAGCCTACAATGGGCCACTGATAACAGCTAACAAGGCTGCAAGCAGCTTCCTGCAGAACAGAGAAGAGGAGGGGCTGTACTGCAAATAAAACAGCAAAGTGTCAAAGCAGAACAAAGCCGGTTTGCAGTATATCAGCTACAAGGCACATTTTCCATGACTGGATAGGGAAAGTACAAAACAAGAAAGACGGCAGGTGGATGTATGCCTGATAATAGGAGGGGATCCAGGTCTAAAAGTGAATTAAAGGGCACAGATTAATCAAAGCAGGCAAGTAGATTTCCACAGTAAAGGCCCCACATTTGCAGTACTCATTGCAAAACCCATAATTAAAACACACAGCAGCTAGTATAGCTCACACACACCCACTTACATCAGTAACATCCATAGCACAATACTATAAAGTGTGAAAGCACCTCAAACACATTTGTGTATTCCCATACACTCTGCACCAGTGGCGTATACAGAGGGAGAACCTTTATTATGTACATGATAGGGGCTGCCATAGCTTTGATCCACTAGCATGTGTTGGAGACTGAAGGTGGTGTGGAGAATGATGCACATAACCACCGCAGGCACCAGAGGAGGAAGAGAGTGTTCAGACCCAGGGTAACCTACCAGTGGCTACATAATCTGGAGATAGTAGAGCATTACAGGGTGGACAGGGACGCCCTACAGCAACTTGTGGAGCTGTGCCAGCCACATCTCAGAGCCAGAACAAACAGAGGGGAACCCATCCCAGTGGATATGAAGGTATGTGTAAGCCTGAGAATACTAGCTACAGGTACCTTTCAAAGACCAACTGGTATATCATGGGATCTCACAGGCATCGGCATCCGGGGTACTACACCAGTTCCTGGATGCCATGTTACCACATGCCAATGAGCATATATACTTCCCCCGAATGCAGGAGGAGTTTGCCAGCAATATGCGTCTCTTCCACCGTGTGGCAGAATACCCGGAGGTACTGGGTGCAATAGACTGCATGCACATATGCATCAAGTCACCACCTGGTGAGCAGGGTAGGAGCTACATAAACCGCAAGGGACACCCCTCGATCAACTGCCAGGTCATGTGCAATGCCCATGACATTATCATGGATGTGTGTGCTGGCAGCCCTGGAAGCTATCACAACTCCCACATCTGGAATGCCTCACAGCTGTATTGGTTATTTGCCAGGGGGGGCATCCCAAATGGCCACCTGGTGGGGGATGCTGGCTATGCACTGGAACCGTGGATGATGACTCCCATCAGAAATGCACACACACCCATGCAGGAACGCCATAATGAGGCACACGCACAAATCAGAATCATCATAGAGCATGTGTTTGGGATGTTGAAATCACAGTTCCGTTGCTTGGACATATATGGTGGAGCCTTGCAGTACTCTTCAGGCACATGTGCCCACATCTTCATAGTATGTGCCATGCTACACAATATGGTCCTGTGAAAACAGCTACAGCAGGTACAGAATGGTGAAGGCCCTCACAGCCCACCACCATTGCCAAGGGCCCCACAGGCACAGAGGTACTCAGACCATGAACACCCTGAGCCAGCCCAGTAGGCAGACGGAATGCCCAGTATGCCCATGCCTTGGCAAAGAGGGAACATATAGCACACACACTGAGTGTAGGCACCTAGGGACTGTAACCTTTCTCCACCTGAACACACAGTAAAAATGGATGGCACACACACAACACTTCCTTTAAATTGTCATGTATAGGCAGTCTACTGTATTCATCCAACATAGGCAGCCCTCAACTATTGCACACACAACAACTGTTGGCACAGGGTAAGTCAACACCTGAACAGTAAATGAAGCTATCAGCATATGCAGATACTGTATGTATAGATTCATAGTAGGTACTTGGCCAACTGCCAGAGGCCATTCATAAGGCCAGCCAAAATGTGTCAGCTTTTGCCACCCCATTGATTCATTAACTGTCCCTCTGTGGAGCAGAGCCAATGGTGGGATCCTGGGGTACATCTACTGTTCCCCATCCACCCTCCAAGGTTTCTCTTGCAGAGTGTTAGTGAAGGGCTCTGTATAATGTAGTTAGGGATGTTGCTCCAAAGTATGGGGAGTGTCTGTGACAGAAAGCTGTCCCTCCAGCATCTTCCAGTTATTGTTGTGGCAAGGTTCAGCTCACTACAGTGTGTGGCTCACTGTTACATGGATTCCCATAGGTGGAGCATATCCATCAAGCCTGAGTTCAACATGGCTGTGTTGGCCAGTGGAGATCAGCTCTGGGTAAACGAGATGCCACTGAGTAAAGCAGGAGTTTATTCATTCTGACTGCATTGGCCATATGTTGGAGGCCAGTATTCCCCTTGGTGAGGTACATTTGTGGACCCCCCAGCTGTTGGACATGTCCTCTGAGGTACATCCCACATGGGTTATTATACCCTATGATGGGACTGATGAGTGATGAGTAAAGGGGCACTATAACCCCAGTATGCCTAGATGGGATTCCTTTAGTAATCAGATGGCCTGCATAGAAGGATGTCCTAACTACTGTGGAGGTATGATTGTCAATGGGGAGATCACTATCTACCTTAGTCCACAGATATCCCATTACCTCATCTGTATTAAAGTGGCTGCCACTTATGTGTTAATATGTGAGTGCCAATTCCACAATGGAATGATCGTGCAGTTAGTGGCTGGAAGCCGTGTTGTTGGCACCCTGTGATGTTCTCTGTGAGGCCCCTTGAGGGATGTCCGTGTCAGCTGGATTATCAGTCATGGCTCCCAGTTCACAGTCATTGCCAAACATGGTCTGCTGTAGTCCACCTGTGTTTGCCTGTAACTCTGAGACGTATATGCCAAACAGTAGGGGTCCCAGGACTGAGTCCCATGGGACACCAGTCATGACTGTTCAAGAGTTGGACCTGGAGACCGTTAGTCATACCATGTGGGTTCTGTGTGTAAACCATTGCCAACCCGACCTGTGATGTATGGGTGAACGTACAGGCTAGTGTGTTTATCAATAATACCTGAGTGGGGCATGGTGTCAAAAGCCTTGGTGAGATCCAGGTAGTATGTGTGAACCACCTCCCCATCATCTAACATCTTGGTGACTGTATGTAAGATGTCAAACAGGTTCAGTAGGCATGAACTGCAATCAACCAAGCTGACCTGGGTTGGGTCACGTATTCAGAGGTTACCAATGTCATTGTTAATGAGTGCCATAAGGATGCGAACCATACCATTGCAGAATAGGCTAGTCAGGCTTATGGGGTGGTAGTTACCATGGTCAGTTGTGATTCCACCTTGATGGAGTGGAATAACTGTTGCCACGAGCCATTGTATGGGCATGTAGCCTGTGGAGAGCCTGAGTTAGGAATGCTTAATTAGGTGGGGGGCAGGTTGTCTTGTACAGTTTGCAAGATGCAGTCTGGGTCAACATCTGCCTCCATTGACACCGTGTTCTGCTATTAGAGAGGGCCATTTCCAACTGTGTGTCTCTGATGGTTGGGATACTGTACCTTTTGGGTAGTGTTGTGGGTCTTTAGGGGGTGAAGTATGCACCAAATGTATCTGCAAGGATGTTGGCAATATTAGTAGGGTCAGCATATTTTGTGCTATATTTCACCGCACAGTACAAATCTGTGTGTCACCATGTAGATCCTTGACATAGTCAAAGAAGGCTTGGTGGTTATCTTTCAAATCCTTGCGTATTCTCCTGCTGATGTTAGCCTTGGATGATGTCATGAGGGACCTATGTATCATACTAATAGTGGTCATGGATTTCTGGCCTTCGTGGGATTTGCTGTGGGTCTGAAACACTGTCCTACTTCTGTAGTATAGCCTGTTTATTGCAGAGGTCCACCAGACCTTGTCTAGGAGGAGTGAGTCTTGGTTTACCAGTGATGGCATGATCCATACATCTGTGTAGGTGCTTATAGACTGCATTTGTAAATCTGTCTGTATCTTGAGCAGTGTTTCCCTTTAGCATGGGAGCTGTGAAACCCCCCACCCCTGTCACTAGTAGTGTAAATTTAGCTGTAGGAAAGGTATACACTGTGGTATCTGTGGGTGGGGGAGATGCTAGGGTGTGGAAACAGTGAACAGTTCATGGTCAGATCTAACCAGTGACCAGTTAACCTCTGCTGTGGTGCATCAGTTGCCCATGTTGGTAATGACCACATCTAGTAGTTTCTACCCCACATTAGGGAGGTTACCACCTGATACAGGGCATATGAGGTGATACATTCCAGGAAGCGCCAGGCCTGGAAGTGAGTACCGGAGTACGTTTCCCAGTTAATGGTATGGTAGTTGACATCGACCAATGCCAGGGTGTGCGTTAGGACTGTCATGTTCTCCACTGTCTCTGGGTAGGTGGTGTGGAGGTCCTGGGTCATGGAGGGTGATCCATAGCAGGCCACATTCCACATTGCAGTTGTGGCTGATGTTAGCTGCACATGGATGATCACAGAGGTATCATGCTGCCCCACTAACCTGGAGGTGTATGTATCCCTGATGAATATGGATACAGTCCCTCCATGTCTGTCAGTCCATGTTCTGTGGCTGACATGTGTGGTATGGGTTGTAGTCTGGTAGTGCTGGTGTGCTGTCAGGAGCCTTAAGACAGATTTCAGTCAATGCACAAATGTTGATGTTGTCCAGCCTGATGAGTGCTGTGACTGCATGCATGTTGCGATCACAACCCCTGGTGTTGAGTAGCATAATCCTCATTGACTCTGCTATTGTGCTGTTTATTGAGCTGGTATTCACCTTTGAGACTCTCCTAAATAAGGCACCATGGGGACACCAATAGCCTTGACCAGTATTCCAAAGCCTATAAGGCTGACACATAGGCCAGTATGGTATCATTGCATGCATGTTCCCCAGCTCCCCTGTAGGTAACTTACTGGTAAGCAGTAGAAAGCCTTAAACTTATACAAGTCTTCTAGCTTCCAAGACAGGCTTTTGGAGTGACTAAGTATCAGTGTTCTGTATGTTCTTGCTGTACTCAACTGTTTCCTGACTACATGGTGATTTCTCACTGTATATTGTGATCTGAAGGACTGTTTATTTACATATTATGGCAGTGATGGCCCGAACATTAGAGGTTCACAGATAGCCTACTACCTATCTGCTCAAGGGCAATTAGAAGCATAGCTACAGTGTGTTGGCCTTCTCTGCACCATTGATGAAGTAACTGTGCCTCTGTCAAGCTTAGCCAATGAAGCAATTCCAGTCAGAGTTGCTGGAAGCTGTTGAAGACTGGGGTTGTGGAGGGTGATAGGGGCACTTAGTGATCTAAAAAGGGCATGTTAATGTGGCAATTCAACACCATTCAATTCCCCCAACATGTCTTGCAGCTATCAAAACTGGACAGGCTCCCCCACCCCCTGGTTGTATGGTTCTGGGACACATGATCTTAGGGGTGTATAGTCTGTTACCCATTCACACAACAAGGTTTCCTTTGAAGTGTGTCAGTGAGGGGCTATGCCTAATGTAGTTAGGAATGTAATGTATTGTCTCACAGTGCATTTTTTATATGTTGTTATTTCAAGAGTACGTGAAGCTCAGTGAGTTTGGGGGTCTCCGCCCTTTGCTTAGCCTAGCTTACACATAGAAATCATCTAAATAGGAAACAGGTGGAAGCAACGTTAATGTCAACAGTGTAATGGTTACAGCATCTGCATAGTATCTGTGCATTCAAGGTTACAATCCCGATAAAGGCAGGGATGTTTATCATGTGCAAAAGTATACCTTAACCACAGCTTGCATATATAGGTAGTAATCTTCTGTATAATAAACATTCGAAACACCCATATAAACCCATGTGTGCTGGAGAGTACAGTCAACAGAGAATGTAATGTTATGTCAGCACATAGTGAGATGTTACGTCACTGACATGTATATATCTGGAGTAGTTAGCAGATGTGGCCACGTTTGCACGCACAAGTTATATGTTACAAAGTTTGTTTAATTGTGTTTAACCGCTGCTATAAAGTCACACAAACACTTTTAAACATGCTTAAAACTGCTTAAATGAGCCTTATTCTGCAGTAAAAAACATTTGTAAAGCATCGCAGGTGTCAAACCCTGGACTATGCACACTATAGTCATGGAACTTACCACTAAGCCATCTGAGGTGTACACATGTTTCATGGTCTTGAGACTGCACCTTATACCATATGCATTTCACTGTAATGATCACAAATGGGACAGTCACTTTGTGTACATATGTACAGTACATTGTAATATACTGGAGTTTGTGAACCAACACATTCCAGTCTACATATGTATTACTGTTACAAACTAATACGAAATATATGTACACATATATATATATATATATATATATATATATATATATATATATATATATATATATATATATATATATATATATATATATATATATATATATATATATATATATATATATATATATATATATATATATATATATATATATACATATATATATTATATATATATATATATATATATATATATATATATATATATATTTTACAGTTACATCAATAGCCATATATATAAACATCTATGAACACACTTCATGACACAGAAGCACTCCAAAGTAATTGGAGTGTACACAAAACACATGCAGCTCTGGTATTATAACAATTAATATTAACCTAATTCACCATAGAAGGGGTGGTTGTTGTGTATGTGAAGATTGGACTGGGGGAGGAATGATGGGTAATGCAATCATGCATCAAAGAGAGCCTGGGTCGGATGTCCAATAAGTGAGCTGGAGGGGCATACATGGAGTATGGGGACAATACAAAAAGGACACAAAGCAAGAACCATTCTCATTCATAATACACCCTGTCATGTCACATTGCAACACCTAATTTCACAAACATATGAACATTAACATGTATCAGACATATGTACACCAAAAGACTGTCATATTTGTTTTCAGTAGTGAGGAATGTTTGTAGTACAATGTATATTCTAAACAACATACCATTTGTACATATCTCAGATCCCTTATGGGGTACTTTCCCGG